>NC_069503.1:331299233-331636733 GCF_027579735.1 Bombina bombina
TTACTGTGTGTGCTAGGTCCAGTGTATGTTAGGTAATGTTTGCTCTAGGTACGATGTGTGCTAAGTACAGTCTTAACTTTATTTTGTGACCTTCCAATCTATGCTATCTTCTTCCTCATGTTGCTATGCATTGTTGTTTTAGTTTATATTAATAGTTTATTAATAGTTTATTGAGAGACCGATATGATACCGATATGATCGCTGGAATATAATCTCTTCCTGAAATACAATAGTTTTTGTTCTCGGAGCCTTTATCTATCTCACATATGCCTTGTGCGGGCTTTTGGAAGACTAAACTTAATTTATATGCCCTAGCTCCCCCCCCCCACCCACATTCAGGGCCCACATCAGGGTTCAATCTAGGTGAACTATTTGCACCACAAACTCCCTCATATTAACCATTCTTCCATTGTATTATAGAAGTGTGAGTTCCCCAATGGTCAGATCTATGTTGGCTTCTTTGAAACGGAAAAATTTGAGTCAATCTGATGTCTTCTATTTATACGACTGTCTAATCTTGTATTTCTTAGTTTGGCCTTGGGGGAGTTTGTTTAAAGTCCCCTTCCCTCACTAAGGAAGGGTTACCCGACTTATCAATGTTTTGACAATAACTTTAACCGGACCTGCGTGTCCGTTTCATATGTTTGTGTCTATTGGAGCAGGGGTCCTGCGTGTCCCCAATTGTTATTTCTATTTTTGAAATTGAGTAAAAATGTATATATTAAAATAAAACATTAAGACCACGCAGAACATCCAAGTTATGCAAAAGATGTTCCTTCTGGGAAGAAGCGAGAACAATTTCCTGATTAATATTGCGATCCGGCATTACCCTAGGGAGAAATCCTAGCTTAGTACGAAGGACCGCCTTATCAGCATGATAAATAAGGTAAGGGGAATCACACTGCAGAGCCGAAAGTTCGGAAACTCTGTGAGCGTATCAAATAGCAAGAAGAAACAAAACCTTCCAAGATAGTAATTTAATACTAACAGAATGCATCAGCTTAAATGGAACTTGCTGCAAAACTCTAAAAACAAGGTTAAGACTCCAAGGAGGAGCAACAGATTTAAACACAGGCCTGATTCCAACCAAGGCCTGAACAAAAGACTGAACATCTGGCAGAACTGCCAGACGTTTATACAGAAGGACAGAGCAAAAATCTGACCCTTCAGGCCCTCCTGAAGAAAAGCCAA
This sequence comes from Bombina bombina, assembly GCF_027579735.1. Lineage (NCBI taxonomy): Eukaryota > Metazoa > Chordata > Amphibia > Anura > Bombinatoridae > Bombina > Bombina bombina. The sequence goes on from NC_069503.1 coordinate 331,300,425, forward strand.
TGAAGGTATTTACACCATACCCTATACTAAATTCTGTGAGTAACCGGTTTACGAGCCTGAAGCATAGTATCTATGACTTTCTCAGAGAAGCCACGTCTAGCCAAACTTAGACGTTCAATCTCCAAGCAGTCAGCTTCAGAGAAACCAAATGATGAAGAAAGGGACCCTGAATTAAAAGGTCCTTCCTGAAAGGTAACCTGCATGGTGGAAAAGATGACATTGTCACCAGATCCGCTAACCAGATCCTGCAAGGCTTTGCAGGAGCTATAAGAATCACAGAAGCTCTCTCCTGTTTGATGTGAGCAAATACTTGTGAAAAGCAACGCAAACTGAGGAAACAGGTATGCTAGGTTGAAGCTCCAAGGAACCGCTAGAACATCTATCAGAACGGCTAGAGGATCTCTTGACCTTGAACTGTACTTTAGAAGCTTGGCGTTTTTATGAGACACCATCAGATCCAACTCTGGAACCCCGCACCTGAGATTTATTACGAAAACCTCTGGGTAGACAGCCCACTCTCCGGGATGAAAAGTCTGCCTGCTTAGAAAATCCGCCTCCCAGTTGTCCACCCCTGGTATGTGGATTGCTGGGAGATGGCAATTGTGAGACTCAGTATCTCCCTGGTGATTGATGTAGGCCACCAAGGTGATTTTTGTCCGACTGAAATCTGATAAATCCGACCAAAAATAGTTGAGGCCAAGCTATTAAAGCATAGAAAATTGCTCTCAACTCCAAGATGTTTATTGGAAGAGATGACTCCTCTGGAGTCCACAGACCCTGTGTCTTTAAGAAACTTCAAACTGCTCCCCAGCCTAACAAGCTGGCTTCAGTGGTCACAATCACCCGGGAATGCCTCAGGAAGCATGTGCCCCGAGACAGATGGTCCTGTGAAACCCACCATGAGAGTGAGACTCTTGTTGGGGAATCCAAGTGTATTTTCTGCGAGAGATCTGAGTGGTCCCCGTTCTATTGACTGAGCATGCAAAACTGCAGAGGTCTCTGATGGAACCGAGCAAAAGGAATAATGTCCATGGAGGCAACCATCAATCCAATCACCTCCATGCATTGAGCCACAGATGGACGAATAGCAGACTGGAGCGACAGGCAAGAAACATGAAGCTTGACGTCCGTCAGAAAAATCTTCATGGACAGGGAAACTATGATTGTTCCAAAGAAACAAACCCTTGTATCTGGAACAAGGGAACTCTTTCCCAGATTAACTTTCCACCCGTGGGAACGTAGAATAAACAACATCATCTCGGTATGAGATCTTGCTAGATGAAAAGATGGCGCTTGAACTAGAATGTCGTCTAGATAAGGCGCCACAGCAATAACCTGGGACCTCACCACTGCCAGAATCCCCAGAACCTTTGTAAAAATTCTGGAAGCTGTAGCAAGGCCAAAAGGAAGGGCAACAAACTGAAAATGTTTGTCCTGGAAGACAAACCTTAGATACTGGTAATGATCCCTGTGAATAGGAACATGAAGATACGCTTCCTTCAGATCTATGGTCGTCATGAACTCACCCTTTCGGACCAAAGGAAGAAAAAGAATGGATGGTCTCCATCTTGAAGGACGGAACCCTGAGGAATTGATTGAAACACTAAGTCCAGAATGGGACGAAAAGTGCCCTCCTTCTTGGGAACTACAAATAGATTAGAATAGAATCATAGACCCTGTTCCTCTAGAGGAACTGGAACAACCACTCCCAGGGATGAGAGAAGGCCTCTCTCTTTATCTGATTCGCAGATAACCTTGACAGGTTGAACCTGCCCCTGGGAGGACAAGATTTGAATCCTATTCTGTAACCGAGGATACTATATCTATGGCCCAAGGAACATTGTGTATTCAAGCCTGCTGAAAAAAAGAAAGTCTGCCCCCCACTTGATCCACTACAGGATCAGGGCGGCCCCTTCATGTTGATATACAATCAACGGAAGGCTTCTTAGCTTGCTTCCCCCTATTCCAAGGCTGACCGGACCTCCAAGAAGACTTGGATTGATCTGACTTGGAAGAGGAAGACTTCTGTCCCTTAAAGTTACAAAATAAACGAAAATTAGAATTCTGGCGACCCTTAGGTCTATTCTTTTAATCCTGAGGTAGAAAAGAACCCTTTCTACCTGTAATGACAGAAATAATTTCTGCCAGACCTAGTCCAAACAAAGTTTTACCCTTATAAGGCAGAGATAAAAGTTTGGATTTGGATGTAACATCTGCAGACCAAGATTTTAACCAGAGAGCTCTGCAAGCTAAAACAGTAAAACCAAAAATCTTAGCACCGAATCTAAGAACTTGCATGTTGGCATCACAAATAAAGGTATTGGCTAGCTTGAGAGCCTTGATCCTGTCTTGGATCTCCTCTATAGTAGTCTCTTCTAGGATAAGATTAGATAAATCATCGCACCAAATAAGATGCTGCCCCCGCAAATGTAGCAATACTAGCAACAGGTTGCCACTGTAATCCCTGATGAATGTGCATCTTCAAAAAGCCTCAAGCTTCTTATCCATGGGATCCTTGAAAGAACAACTTATCTTGAATAGGAATAGTAGTTCTCTTAGCCAGAACAGAGATAGCTCCCACTACCTTGGGCAACGTGCTCCATGAGTCACAAATAGAGTCAGCAACAAGAAACATCTTTTTTTTAAAAACAGGAGACTGGAAAAAAGGAATCCCTGGTTTATCCCATTCCTGAGTTATAATATCTGCCATACGGTCTGGAACTGGAAATACTTCAACACATGAAGGTACATCATATACCCTATTAAGCTTACTAGACCTCTTTGGATTCTCCACAACAGATTCGGATTCTTCCAAAGTAGCAAGAACCTCCATCAAAAGAACTCGAAGGTGTTCTAACTTAAATATGAAATTAATCTCCTCTGAATCTGCAGAATTTGTCACTACAGTATCAGAATCTGACAATTCCCCCTCAGAAGCCACTGAAGAATCATCCTCATCAGATAATTGAGACAAACTGACTAACACAGCTTTAGCGGAGACAGCCTTACTAACATCAATATGTTTAGATTTCCTCTTGTTTACCAAAAACCTTTGGAAGAGCTGATAAAGCTGCAGAAACAGCAGAAGAAATCAGTGCAAAGAAATCAGTGCAGCCAAATCACCAGGTAAAAAAACACCCCCAGGAGATTGAGAGGAACCGCAGGGCATTGCATGTGAAGCTTGAGGGGAAAGCTGAGGTGTAGCTAGGATAACACTATCATGAGAGACAGGAGACTCAGGGAGAGACATCTTATCTTTAAACTTTAAAGTTTTATTTAAACATGAAGAGCAAAATTGTACAGGAGGAATTATCTTAGCCTCAAATCACAATAAGCATTTTTCAAATGAATCAATTTCAGTATTAGAGCCTATAATTGGGTATCAGTTCACAATTAACAAAAAAAATTGAATGCCAAATTAAGTTTCCCTAAAACAGATTTAAATACTTTCCACAAGGATTTCCACAAGTGAATATCCCACTAGTAATTAGAATGTTTTGTGGACTCTCTAATATCTCTATGCCATAGGAAGGAAATCTTTCTATGGAACAAAAACTGAAAGAACTGAAATCTGCCCTTTCAGGGAACTGGCAGATTAACTTGGCCATCCTGCAAAAACTAAAGAATCCAGCAATTCATAAAAAAAAGCCAGAAAAAAACAGAATTTATGCTTACCTGATAAATTACTTTCTCCAACGGTGTGTCCGGTCCACGGCGTCATCCTTACTTGTGGGAATATCTCTTCCCCAACAGGAAATGGCAAAGAGTCCCAGCAAAGCTGGCCATATAGTCCCTCCTAGGCTCCGCCCACCCCAGTCATTCGACCGACGGACAGGAGGAAAAATATAGGAGAAACCATATGGTACCGTGGTGACTGTAGTTAGAGAAAATAATTCATCAGACCTGATTAAAAAACCAGGGCGGGCCGTGGACCGGACACACCGTTGGAGAAAGTAATTTATCAGGTAAGCATAAATTCTGTTTTCTCCAACATTGGTGTGTCCGGTCCACGGCGTCATCCTTACTTGTGGGAACCAATACCAAAGCTTTAGGACACGGATGAAGGGAGGGAGCAAATCAGGTTACCTAAACGGAAGGCACCACGGCTTGCAAGACCTTTCTCCCAAAAATAGCCTCCGAAGAAGCAAAAGTATCAAATTTGTAAAATTTGGCAAAAGTGTGCAGTGAAGACCAAGTCGCTGCCTTACATATCTGATCAACAGAAGCCTCGTTCTTGAAGGCCCATGTGGAAGCCACAGCCCTAGTGGAGTGAGCTGTGATTCTTTCAGGAGGCTGCCGTCCGGCAGTCTCGTAAGCCAATCGGATGATGCTTTTAAGCCAAAAGGAAAGAGAGGTAGAAGTCGCTTTTTGACCTCTCCTTTTACCAGAATAGACGACAAACAGAGAAGATGTTTGTCTGAAATCTTTTGTAGCTTCTAAATAGAATTTTAGAGCACGGACTACGTCCAAATTGTGTAACAAACGTTCCTTCTTTGAAACTGGATTCGGACACAAAGAAGGTACAACTATCTCCTGGTTAATATTTTTGTTAGAAACAACCTTTGGAAGAAAACCAGGCTTAGTACGCAAAACCAACTTATCTGCATGGAACACCAGATAGGGCGGAGAACACTGCAGAGCAGATAATTCTGAAACTCTTCTAGCAGAAGAAATAGCAACCAAAAACAAAACTTTCCAAGATAACAACTTAATATCTATGGAATGTAGAGGTTCAAACGGAACCCCTTGAAGAACTGAAAGAACTAGATTTAAACTCCAGGAAGGAGTCAAAGGTCTGTAAACAGGCTTGATCCTAACCAGAGCCTGAACAAATGCTTAAACATCTGGCATAGCTGCCAGTCGTTTGTGTAGTAAGACAGATAAAGCAGAAATCTGTCCCTTTAGAGAACTTGCAGATAATCCTTTATCCAAACCTTCTTGCAGAAAGGAAAGAATCTTAGGAATTTTTATCTTATTCCAAGGGAATCCCTTGGATTCACACCAGCAGATATATCTTTTCCATATTTTATGGTAAATCTTTCTAGTTACCGGTTTTCTGGCCTGAACCAGAGTATCAATCACAGAATCTGAAAACCCACGCTTTGATAGAATCAAGCGTTCAATCTCCAAGCCGTCAGCTGGAGGGAGACCAGATTTGGATGTTCGAATGGACCCTGAACCAGAAGGTCCTGTCTCAAAGGTAGCTTCCATGGTGGAACCGATGACATATTCACCAGGTCTGCATACCAAGTCCTGCGTGGCCACGCAGGAGCTATCAAGATCACCGAGGCCCTCTCCTGTTTGATCCTGGCTACCAGCCTGGGAATGAGAGGAAACGGTGGAAACACATAAGCTAGGTTGAAGGACCAAGGCGCTACTAGTGCATCCACTAGAGTCGCCTTGGGATCCCTGGATCTGGACCCGTAGCAAGGAACCTTGAAGTTCTGACGAGACGCCATCAGATCCATGTCTGGAATGCCCCATAATTGAGTCAACTGGGCAAAAATCTCCGGGTGGAGTTCCCACTCCCCCGGATGGAATGTCTGACGACTCAGATAATCCGCTTCCCAGTTTTCCACACCTGAGATGTGGATCGCAGATAGATGGCAGGAGTGATTCTTCGCCCATTGTATTATTTTGGTTACTTCTTTCATCGCTAGGGAACTCCTTGTTCCCCCCTGATGATTGATATACGCAACAGTCGTCATGTTGTCTGATTGGAATCTTATGAATCTGGCCTTTTCAAGCTGAGGCCAAGCCCTGAGAGCATTGAATATCGCTCTTAGTTCCAGAATGTTTATCGGGAGAAGAGACTCTTCCCAAGACCATAGTCCCTGAGCTTTCAAGTATTCCCAGACCGCACCCCAGCCCACTAGACTGGCGTCGGTCGTGACAATGACCCACTCTGGTCTGTGGAAGCTCATTCCCTGGGATAGGTGATCCAGGGATATCCACCAACGGAGTGAATCTCTGGTCTTCTGATCTACTTGAATCACTGGAGACAAGTCTGTATAGTCCCCATTCCACTGTTTCAGCATGCACAGTTGTAATGGTCTTAGATGAATTTGCGCAAAAGGAACTATGTCCATTGCTGCAACCATCAACCCTACTACTTCCATGCACTGAGCTATGGAAGGACGTGGAACAGAATGAAGAACTTGACAAGCGCTTAGAAGTTTTGACTTTCTGACATCTGTCAGAAAGATCCTCATTTCAAAGGAATCTATGATTGTTCCCAAGAAGGGAACTCTTGTTGACGGAGACAGATAACATTCACCTTTCATCCGTGAGATCTGAGGAAGGCCAGAACGATGTCTGTATGAGCCTTTGCTTTTGAAATGGACGACGCTTGTATTAGAATGTCGTCCAAGTATGGTACTACTGCAATGCCCCTCGGTCTTAGAACCGCTAGAAGGGACCCGAGTACCTTTGTGAAAATCCTTGGAGCAGTGGCTAATCCGAATGGAAGGGCCACAAACTGGTAATGTTTGTCCAGAAAGGCGAACCTTAGGAACTGATGATGTTCTTTGTGGATAGGAATATGTAGGTACACATCCTTTAGATCCACGGTAGTCATAAATTGACCTTCCTGGATAGTGGGTAGAATTGTTCGAATGGTTTCCATTTTAAACGATGGTACCCTGAGAAATTTGTTTAGGATCTTTAAATCCAGAATTGGTCTGAAGGTTCCCTCTTTTTTGGGAACTACGAACAGATTTGAGTAAAATCCCATTCCTTGTTCCGTCATTGGAACTGGGTGTATCACTCCCATCTTTAACAGGTCTTCTACACAATGTAAGAACGCCTGTCTCTTTATTTGGTTTGAGAATAAGTGAGACATGTGGAACCTTCCCCTTGGGGGTAGTTCCTTGAATTCCAGAAGATAACCCTGAGAAACTATTTCTAGCGTCCAGGGATCCTGAACATCTCTTGCCCAAGCCTGAGCAAAGAGAGAGAGTCTGCCCCCCACTAGATCCGGTCCCGGATCGGGGGCTACTCCTTCATGCTGTTTTGTTATCGGTAGCAGGCTTCTTGGTCTGCTTACCCTTGTTCCAGCCTTGCATCGGTTTCCAGGCTGGTTTGGACTGTGAGGCATTACCCTCTTGCTTAGAGGATGCAGAATTAGAGGCCGGTCCGTTCCTGAAATTACGAAAGGAACGAAAATTAGACTTATTCTTGGCCTTGAAAGGCCTATCTTGTGGGAGGGCGTGACCCTTTCCCCCAGTGATGTCTGAGATAATCTCTTTCAATTCTGGTCCAAAGAGAGTTTTACCCTTGAAGGGGATGTTAAGCAATTTTGTCTTGGATGATACATCCGCTGACCAAGACTTTAGCCAAAGCGCTCTGCGCGCCACAATTGCAAACCCTGAATTTTTCGCCGCTAATCTAGCTAATTGCAAAGCGGCATCTAAAATAAAAGAGTTAGCCAACTTAAGTGTGTGAACTCTGTCCATAACCTCCTCATATGGAGTCTCTCTACTGAGCGACTTTTCTAGTTCCTCGAACCAGAACCACGCTGCTGTAGTGACAGGAACAATGCACAAAATGGGTTGTAGAAGGTAACCTTGCTGTACAAAAATCTTTTTAAGCAAACCCTCCAATTTTTTATCCATAGGATCTATGAAAGCACAACTATCCTTTCTTGGGGTCGACCATAGGAAATAATTTCTTAAATATAGGAGGGGGAACAAAAGGTATGCCGGGCTTCTCCCACTCCTTATTCACTATGTCCGCCACCCGCTTGGGTATAGGAAAAGCGTCGGGATGCACCGGAACCTCTAGGAACTTGTCCATCTTGCATAATTTTTCTGGAATGACCAAGTTGTCACAATCATCCAGAGTAGATAACACCTCCTTAAGCAGTGCGCGGAGATGTTCTAATTTAAATTTAAATGTCACAACATCAGGTTCAGCCTATTGAGAAATTTTTCCTGAATCTGAAATTTCCCCATCTGACAAAACCTCCCTCATGGCCCCTTCAGATTGGTGTGAGGGTATGACAGAACAATTATCATCAGCGCCCTCCTGCTCTTCAGTGTTTAAAACAGAGCAATCGCGCTTTCTCTGATATGCAGGCATTTTGGATAAAATATTTGCTATGGAGTTATCCATTACAGCCGTCAATTGTTGCATGGTAATAAGCATTGGCGCGCTAGAAGTACTAGGGGCCTCCTGCATGGGCAAAACTGGCGTAGACACAGAAGGAGATGATGTAGAACCATGTCTACTCCCTTCATCTGAGGAATCATCTTGGGCAATTTCATTATCTGTGGCAGTACTGTCCTTACTTTGCTTGGACGCTATGGCACAATTATCACACAATTTTGAAGGGGGAGACACATTGGCTTTCATACATATAGAACATAGCTTATCTGAAGGCACAGACATGTTAAACAGGCTTAAACTTGTCAATAAAACACAAAAAACGTTTTAAAACAAAACCGTTACTGTCTCTTTAAATTTTAAACAGAGCACACTTTATTACTGAATATGTGAAAAAATATGAAGGAATTGTTCAAAATTTACCAAAATTTCACCACAGTGTCTTAAAGCATTAAAAGTATTGCACACCAATTTTCAGAGCTTTAACCCTTAAAATAACAAAACCGGAGCCGGTTACAGATTTAACCCCTATACAGTCCCAGCTACAGCCTTTGCTGTGACTTTACCAAGCCCAGAGGGGAATACGATACCAAATGACGCCTTCTAGGAGCTTTTCCAACTACTTTCAGGTCCTCACACATGCATCTGCATGTCTTGCTCTCAAAAACAACTGCGCAGTAATGGCGCGAAAATGAGGCTCAGCCTACAACTGGGAAGGCCCTTCCTGACTGGAAAAGGTGTCTAACATAGTGCCTGACGTTAAAAAACGTTCCCCAAGTTTATAAGTGTGAATTATCAGCAAAAACATGTATAAAATGTCCAAATAAAGCAATCGATTTAGCCCATAAAAGTGTCTACCAGTTTTATAGCCCATATTAAGCACTTTATTCTGTTTGAGACTAAGAAAATGGCTTACCGGTCCCCATGAGGGGAAATGACAGCCTTCCAGCATTACAGAGTCTTGTTAGAAATATGGCTAGTCATACCTTAAGCAGAAAAGTCTGCTGTTTCCCCCAACTGAAGTTACTTCATCTCAACAGTCCTATGTGGAAACAGCAATCGATTTTAGTTACTGTCTGCTAAAATCATCTTCCTCTCACAAACAGAAATCTTCATCTTTTTCTGTATCAGAGTAAATAGTACATACCAGCACTATTTTAAAATAACAAACTCTTGATAGTAGAATAAAAAAAAACTACAACTAAACACCACATACTCTTAACCATCTCCGTGGAGATGTTGCCTCTGCAACGGCAAAGAGAATGACTGGGGTGGGCGGAGCCTAGGAGGGACTATATGGCCAGCTTTGATGGGACTCTTTGCCATTTCGTGTTGGGGAAGAGATATTCCCACAAGTAAGGATGACGCCGTGGACCGGACACACCAATGTTGGAGAAATGTGATTTACAAAACAAGCAATTTAAATTTTCAAAATCCTGTGATAAATCTTCCTGGAAAGAGATTTACAATCATGAAACAGAGTTTCAAAACGCAGAATCGGAGAAACCCCTATGTCTCAAAACCAAGCATTCAATTTCCTTAACATCAAGCTTAGAAACTTGAGATCCGGATGAAAAAAAGACCTTGAAACAGAAGGTCTGACCAGAGAGAAAAAGGCCAAGGAGGGCAACTGGACATATAAACCAGATCTGAAAATAAAAATCCTGTGAGGCCATGCTGGGGCAATCAGGATAAATTACTTCTTCAACCTTATCTTAGAAATCACTATGGGAAGAAGAACCAGAGGAGGGAACAGATAAGCAGGCTGAAATGACCAGGAACTACTAGAGTATCCACTACTTGTGCCTGTTGATTACTGGACCTTGCAAAGAATGGGAGATCAGCCAACGCCTCAGAGACTGCAGCCTTGATGAAAGATTTCATGGCAGGAGGCACCACTTCAGTATAAACCTGTAATAAACAAAGAGTAGGTGCATTAGTACCCAAATAAACAGCATTACATTGGTCTGTATGCATTAACAAATCTAAACATGAGCCACATAAATGAGCTGAAGAGGGCACTTCAGCTTTTTTATGATAAGCACTCCAAATAATGGTAGAAAGGTGTTCATGAGTCTCAGTTTCCAAAAAGGGTCAGTCAAGTCCAAAACAAACTTTCAAATAGGGCATGCAATTTTAAACTACTTTCCAATTTACTTTTATCACCAATTTTGCTTTGTTCTCTTGGTGTTCTTAGTTGAAAGCTAAACTTAGGAGGTTCATATGCTAATTTCTTAGACCTTGAAGGCCACCTCTGCATTTGACAGTTTTTCACCACTAGAAGGCGTTAGTTCATGTGTTTCATATAGATAGATAACATTGAGCTCATGCACGTGAGAACTGAAATAAGGAGGCAGTCTGCAGAGGTTTAGATACAAGGTAATCACAGAGGTAAAACATGTATTATTATAACTGTGTTGGTTATGCAAAACTGGGTAATGGGTAATTATCTTTTAAAACAACAAAAATTCTGGTGTTGACTGTCCCTTTAAGTAAATTTAAGGACAGAATCCTGCTGCTCCATTATAGCATATGGCAAAGCAAAGCAATAAACACTGTAAAAAATCCCCTTAAAAAGCTCTTTAGGAAAAGAAACCATTTACCCCCACCAAAGTAGCGTTGACAGTAACAATGCACGCTAAGCCGAGATGGAAAAAAAAGAAAAAAAAGAAAAAAACATTCATTCTGAACGCGCACCAAACAACTGACTGAATAAATGGGAATGTGAGCACCGAAAAACCTGGCGTACGCATATCCAAACAAACATGCGCTAACCCGACGTGCAGGAAAACTAAAAGGAACTGCGCTGACCTGACAAGCAAACCAGGCTCCTGAAAATTCCAGCAGATCTGAACAGACTAAGGGACGTGAGCTAACCTGATGAGAGTAAACCCAACATGCACAATTTTGACACGCAAAAATCTTTGCGTGTCAAAAAAAAAATCAGTTGTGTGCAAAAGCAAGAGATATAGTGATAAGATCTGTCCAAGGGCCATATATAAATGCTAATATGAAAGAAATGAATTTATCAGGTAAGTTCTTACATAAATTATGTTTTCTTTCATGTAATTGGCAAGAGTCCATGAGCTAGTGACGTATGGGATAGTAATACCCAATATGTGGAACTCCACAGAAGAGTCACTAGAGAGGGAGGGATCAAAATAATAACAGACATTTTCCGCTGAAAAAATGAATCCACAACCCAAAATATAAGTTTATTCTCATAAATGGAAAGAAAAAACTTAAAACATAAGCAGAGGAATCAAACTGAAACAGCTGCCTGAAGAACTTTTCTACCAAAAACTGCTTCAGAGGAAGCAAATACATAAAAACGGTAGAATTTAGTAAATGTATGCAAAGAAGACCAAGTTGCTGCTTTGCAAATCTGATCAACTGAAGCTTCATTCTTAAAAGCCCACAAAGTGGAGACTGATCTAGTAGAATGAGCTGTAATTCTGAGGCGGGGCCTGACCCGACTCCAAATAAGCCTGATCAAAAGCTGAATCAAATAAGACGAATCAAAAGCTTTAACCAAGATGCCAAAGAAAAGGCAGAAGCCTTCTGACCTTTCCTAGAACCAGAAAAGACAACAAATAGACTAGAAGTCTTCCTGAAATTTTTAGTAGCTTCAACATAATATTTTAAAGCTCTTGCAACATAAAAATAATGTAAGGATCTCTCCAAAGAATTCTTAGAATTAGGACACAAGGAAGGAACAACAATTTCTCTATTAATGTTGCTAGAATTCACCACCTTAGGTAGAAATTTAAATTAAGTCTGCAAAACTGCCTTAGCCTGATGGAAAATCTGAAAAGGAGATTCACAAGAAACAGCAGACAATTCGTAAACTCTTCTAGCAGAAGAGATTGCCAAAAAGAACAACACTTTCCAAGAAAGTAGTTTAATATCCAAAGAATGCATAGGCTCAAAAGGAGGAGCATGTAAAGCCTTCAAAACCAAATTAAGACTCCAAGGAGGAGAGACTGATTTAATGATGGGCTTGATACGGACCAAAGCCTGTACAAAACAGTGAATATCAGGAAGCTTAGCAAGTTTTCTGTGAAATAAAACAGAAAGAGCAGAGATTTGTTCCTTCAAGGAACTTGCAGACAAACCTTTATCCAAACCATCCTGAAGAAACTGTAAAATACTAGGAATTCTAAAAGAATGCCAGGAAAATTTATGAGAACACCATGAAATATAAAAGTTTTCCAAACTAGATAATAAATCTTCCTCTAAACAGATTTACGAGCCTGTAAATTAGTATTAATCACTGAGTCAGAGAAACCTCTATGACTAAGCACTAGGCGTTCAACTCCCATACCTTCAAATGTAATGATTTGAGATCCTGATGGAAAAACAGACCTCGAGACAGAAGGTCTGATCTTAAAGAAAGTGGCCAAGGTTGGCAACTGGACATCCGAACAAGATCAGCATACCAAAACCTGTGAGGCCATGCTGGAGCTACCAGCAACACAAACGATTGTTCCATGATTATCTTGGAAGAAGAACCAGAGGCGGGAAGATATAAGCAAGTTGGTAACACCAAGGAACTGCTAACGCATCCACCGCCTCAGGATCCCTGGACCTGGACAGGTACCTGGGAAGTTTCCCGTTTAGATGGGAAGCCATCAGATCTATTTCTGGAAGACCCCCACATCTGAACAATCTGAGAAAACACATCTGGATGGAGCGACCACTCCCCCGGGTGTAAAGTCTGACGGCAGAGATAATCCGCTTCCCAATTGTCTAAACCTGGGATATGAACCGCAGAAATTAGATAGGAGCTGGATTCCGCCCAAACAAGTATCCGAGATACTTCTTTCATAGCTTGGGTACTGTGAGTCCCACCCTGATGATTGACATATGCCACAGTTGTGATATTGTCTGTCTGAAAAAAAATGAACGGTTCTCTCTTAAAACAGAGGCCAAACCTGAAGAGCCCTGAAAATAGCATGGAGTTCTAAAATATTGATTGGCAACCTCGCCTCTTGAGATTTCCAAACCCCTTGTGCTGTCAGAGATCCCCAGACAGCTCCCCAACCTGAAAGACTTGCATCTGTTGTGATCACAGTCTAGGTTGGACGAACAAGAGAGGCCCCTTGAACTATATGATGGTGATCTAACCACCAAGTCAGAGAGAGTTGAACATTGGGATTTAAGGATATTAATTGTGATATCTTTGTATAATCCCTGCACCATTGATTCGGCATACAAAGCTGGAGAGGTCTCATATGAAAAAGAGCAAAGGGGATCGCATACGATGCTGCAGTCATGAGACCTAAAACTTCCATGCGCATAGCTACTGAAGGGAATGATTGAGACTGAAGGTTCCGACAAGCTGAAACCAATTTTAATAGACTCTTGTCTGTTAGAGGCGGAGACATGGACACTGAATCTATCTGGAAACCTAAAAAGGTGACCCTTGTCTGAGGAATCAAGGACATTTTTGGTAAATTGATGCTCCAACCATGTCTTTGAAGAAACAACACTAGTTGATTTGTGTGAGATTTTGTAGAATGTAAAGACTGAGCTAGTACCAAGATACTGTCCAAATAAGGAAACACCACAATACCCTGTTCTCTGATTACAGAGAGTAGGGCACGAGAACCTTTGAAAAGATTCTTGGAGCTGTCGCTAGGCCAAATGGAAGAGCGACAAATTGGTAATGCTGGTCTAGAAAAGAGAATGTCAGAAACTGATAGTGGTCTGGATGAATCGGAATATGAAGATATGCATCCTGTAAGTCTATCGTGGACATATAATGACCTTGCTGAACAAAAGGCAAAATAGTCCTTATAGTTACCATTTTGAAAGTTGGCACTTTTACAAAATGATTAAAAATTTGAACTGGTCTGAATTAATTTTCTTTCTTTGGGAAAATGAATAGATCTGAATAAAATGCCAGACCCTGTTCCTGAAACGGAACTGGTATGATTACCCCTGAAAGGTCCAGGTCTGAAACACACTTCAGAAAAGCCTGAGCTTTTACTGGATTTGCTGGGATGCGTGAGAAAAAAAATCTTCTCACAGGAGGTCTAACTCTGAATCCTATTCGGTACCCTTGAGAGACAATACTCTGAATCCATTGATTTTGGACAGAATCTGCCCAAATACTTTGGAAGAATCTTAATCTGCCCCCTACCAGCTGAGCTGGAATGAACCTTCATGCAGACTTGGGGGCTGGCTTTGGTTTTTTAAACCAGAATCTTTGGGGGAAGGATTGGGTTTCTGTTCCTTATTTTGTCGAAAAGGAACGAAAACGGTTAGAAGCTTTAGACTTACCCTTAGGTCTTTTATCCTGAGGCCAAAAAACTCCCTTCCCCCCAGTGACAGTTGAAATAATTGAATCCAACTGAGAACCAAATAAATTTTTTCCTTGGAAAGAAAGAGATAGTAGTCTAGATTTAGATACCATATCAGCATTCCAAGATTTAAGCCACAAAGCTCTTCTAGCTAAAATAGCTAAATACATAGATTTAACATCAATTTTGATGATATCAAAATGGCATCACAGATAAAATGATTAGCATGTTGAAGCAAGTGAGCAATGCTAGACAAATCAGGATCTGTTTCCTGTTGCGCTAAACTTTCCAACCAAAAGGTTGATGCAGCTGCAACATCAGCCAAAGAAAAGGCAGGCCTTAGAAGATAGCCAGAATATTAATAAGCTTTCCTTAGATAAGATTCAAGTTTCCTATCTAAAGGGTCCTTAAAGGAAGTACTATCTTCCATAGGAATAGTAGTACATTTGGCAAAAGAAGAAATAGCCCCATCAACTCTGGGGATCTTTTCCCAAAACTCCAAACTAACTGCTGGTAAAGGATACAATTTTTTAAACCTTGAAGAAGGGATAAAAGAAGTGCCAGGACTATTCCATTCTTTAGAAATCATATCAGAAATAGCATCAGGAATTGGAAAAACCTCTGGAACAACCACAGGAGGTTTATAAACATAGTTTAAACATTTACTAGTTTTAATATCAAGAGGACTAATTTCCTCAATATCCAATGTAACCAACACCTCTTAACAAGGAACGAATATACTCCATTTTATATAAATAAGTAGATTTGTCAGTGCCAATATCTGCAGTAGGATCTTCTGAATCAGATAGATCCTCATCAGAGGAGGATAATTCAATATGTTGTCGGTCATTTGAAATTTCATCAACTTTATGAGAATTTTTAAAAGACCTTTTACCTTTATTAGAAGGCGGGATAGCAGACAAAGCCTTCTGAATCGCATCAGCAACAAAATATTTTATATTCACAGGGATATCATGTACATTAGATGTTGAAGGAACAACAGGCATTGTACTATTACCGATTGATACATTCTCTACATGTAAAAGCTTATCATGACAACTATTACATACCATAGCTGAAGATATAATCTCCACAAATTTACAACAGATGCACGTATCTTTTGAAGAACTGTTATCAGGCAGTAGGGTTCCAACACTGGTTTCTGAAACAGGATCAGATTGAGACATCTTGCAAATGTAAGAGAAAAAAAATAACAAAAATTAAATTAACAATTTCCTTATATGGCAGTTTCAGGAATGGGAAAAAAATGCTAACAGCATAGCCCTCTGAAATAGAAAAAGGCAAGAGGCACATAGGAATGGGGTTTTAAATAATAAAATTATTTGGCAGCAAGTATGACGCACAATGCAAAATTATGTTTTTTGGCGCTAACATCCGGAAATGACATACTCACGTTATTGCAGACACAACCTTGTGTAAATAACTCGGCATCAACTAAGACCCCGGAAATGACAAACTTGCATCACCGAACGTACCTTCGCGCCAAAAAAATCTTGTGCCAAGAATGACGCAATAAACATCAGCATTTTTGCGCCTCGCAAGCCTAATTTTGCCTGCGAATATTTTATGAAAAAACAGTCAATTTGAAAAAAGGACTAAACCCCAGGTAACAAAAATATTTTCCTAAATATGTTTTCCCAAATATGAAACTGAATAGTCTGCAAAAGGAAATATACATAAACCTTACTCATGGCAAATATAAGTACAATACATATATTTAAAACTTTATATTAATACATAAAGTGCCAGACCATAGCTGAGAATGTCTTAAGTAATGAAAACATACTTACCGAAAGACACCCATCCACATATAGCAGATAGCCAAACCAGTACTGAAACAGTTATCAGTAGAGGTAATGGAATAAGAGAGTATATCGTCGATCTGAAAAGGGAGGTAGGAGATGAATCTCTACGACCGATAACATAACCTATGAAATAGATTTCCCGCGAGGAAAAACATTGCATTCAATAGGTGATACTCCCTTCACATCCCTCTGACATTCACTGTACTCAGAGGAATCGTGCTTTAAAATGCTGAGAAGCGCATATCAACGTAGAAATCTTAGCACAAACTTACTTCACCACCTCCATAGGAGGCAAAGTTTGTAAAAACTGAATTGTGGGTGTGGTGAGGGGTGTATTTATAGGCATTTTGAGGTTTGGGAAACTTTGCCCCTCCTGGTACCCATATATATATATATATATATATATATATATATATATATATATATATATATATATATATATATATATATATATATATATATATATATATATATATATATATATATATATAAACTTTTTCAAACAAAAAGTGCCCATAACATAGCTAAATGAGTGTCTAAATGAACCGGGCCTCAACATTGACTGACAAGCCCTTTCTTTGAAGAAACATATGCACATCTTCATTCTTCAACCACCTCCAGCGGAGGCAAAGTAAAGACTGAGGTATGTGTGCGGTAGGAGGGTTTTTTATAGATCTCTTGGGGTTTTGGAACCTATGTCTAGTGGTAGAGAAGAATAATGCCTATGAGTAATGAATCTTGGACTCTCACCACCTGTATGAAAGAAAGAATTGTTTTTTAAAGAGAATCAAAGACATATATGTAATTAAATTGTTATTTATGGCACTTTATCTTACACGTCAAGTAACCTAACCTTTAGGTGGCAGCTGATTTGTAATTTTTCAGTTTTTTTGGCATCTTAATATCATTCAAGCGGGCAGATTATTCTTTACATCTTTCTCAAAGCCTTAGTATAATATATTGGCAAATCAGATTTATTTAAAAATTCAAAATTGCTTTTTTAATGCTTGGAAATTTCAAGAATACAAAGTGAAATAACAATTTCCAAGAGCTATAATATAAAATAAGTACTTCTAGAATAGGTAGAGCTATTTAAAGGGCCACTTTAAGTAAATATTTTCTATGCCTGTTACTAACTAACTACCCCAAATACGCTTTTTATCAATAGCATTTCATTAACATATCTCTACCGTTTATCAGAAATCTTGTCTGCAAATTTAATTGTTTTCCAAACCCACTCCGTGGGTATCCTTTGCTCTGTACCAATCCGTTTACAATACCTAGGTTTCAAAATGGCGCTTTAAGCACAAAGTTATTGGTTTAAGTATTTTGAACATGCAGTGCTGAAAATAGTGGGCAGGATAACGTGACATCATCGGCAAATAAAAGATATAACTTTTAGAACGTTATGAAACTTCGTTTTGGAGAAAATATAGGTCAGTAGGTTTTAATTAATGTTTATTAACTTTAATATGTTAGTTGTTTAGCTTAAAAATTATAACAGAAAGTAATCCTTTAAGTCTTCAGAGTGCTAACACCCCCCACCCTACACACTTTCCTCCCTGCAGTCTTCAGATCAAACATAGCCAAGCTAGTACCTCTCTGGAGAGAAAGGAGAAAGTGGATTGTTCCCCAACAGAACCCTAGTAGAAAAAATAAGATATAAAGATGTACAGAGGAAGATCAGTGGGTATGAAAAAAATGAATTTGTTAGTAAGCATAAATCTTGTTTTTTCTTACTTTTTTAACTACCTCTAAAAAAAATCATACTACAACACATTTTCTTCAAATGCTGCTTGAGAAGATGCAACCAAAAAAAAAAAAAACTCCTCTGAGACTTCATTGCACTCTGACCATGATTAAGCCATAGCCCAAATGGAATAAGGCATTACATTAAAAAATGCAGCTGTCTTACACCAAAGCCTATAGAGATCCCAAATCAATCAAAACTGGCAAAAACATAAATTATGCTTACCAGATCATTTCTTTTGCTTCTGTATGAGGAGAGTCCACTGCTTCATTCCTTACTTGTGGGAAATACAAAACCTGGCTACCAGGAAGAGGCAAAGACACCCCAGCCAAAGACACCCCAGCCAAAGGCTTAAATACCTCCCCCTACTTCCCTCATCCCCCAGTCATTCTGCAGAATAAACAAGGATTAGTAGGAGAAATATCAGGGTATAAATGGTTCCAGAAGAACAAATCCAAATTTTAGTCCACCCAATAGAGAATTTGGTCGGGGGTCGTGGACTCTCCTCATACAGAAGGAAAGGAAATTATCTAGTAAGCATAATTTATGTTTTCCTTTTTAATATGAGGAGAGTCCACAGCTTCATTCCTTACTTGTGGGAAACATATACCCAAGCTCTAGAGGACACTGAATGAAGATGGGAGTGAAAAAAGAGAGAGGCAGACCCTGTTCTGAGGGCAGAAAAGCCTGCAAAAACCTTCTCCCAAAAGCTGCTTCTGCCGAACTGAAAACAGCAAATATGTAAAATATTGAAAAAATATGTAAGGAAGACCAGGTAGTTGGCCTACAGATCTTATCGCTAAACGCCTCATTCTCAAAACCCAAGAGGGAGCCACAGCTCTAGATATATGAGCCTTAAGCCTCTGAGAAAGCTTGCGTCCCGCTGACTCTATAAGTTAAGCGAACATGCTCCTCAACCAGAACAATAAGGAAGTGGACAAGGCTTTCTGCCCCTAATGCTTCCCAGACTAGACACAAACAAGGAAGAGGTATGACAAAAGTCCTTAGTAGCCTGAAGATAGAACTTCAAGGCCCGAACCACATCCAAGTTATAAAATAATCCCTCCTTCGAAGGAGGATTAGGACACAAGGAAGAAACCACAATCTCGTGATTGATGTTGTGGATTGAAACAACCATAGGAAGAAAACCTAACCCATAGAGAACAGCCTTAGCCGCATGAAAAACTAGGTAAGGAACCTCACATTGCAAGGCAGCAATCTCAGAAACGCTGTGTGCTGAAGCAATAGCCAGTAGAAAAAAAAAGAACCTTCCAAGACAGAAAATCTTAATGTCAACTCCATGCATAAGCCCAAACGGAGCCTTCTGCAAAACTTAGAACAAGAAGTAAACTCTGAGGAGCACTGGATCTAAGCACAGGCCTGATCTAGTCAAAGTCTGAATAATACTGGACATCTGGAAACTCTGAGAGCCTCTTGAGTAGTAAAACAGATAGAGCCAAAATATGTTCCCTAAGGGAGCTAACAGAGAGCCTTTTCCCCAGAACATCCTAGAGAAAAGAAAGTCTCCTGAAAAACCTGGCCTTATGCCAGAAGAATCCAGCTCTACATACCAGAAAAAGTTAGTCCTCCACCCCTTATGATAGATGCCACTATACACTGGCTTATGACCTAGACCAAGAGTATCAACACTCCATCAGAAAACCCCCTCTTGGCTAAGACTAAGCGTTCAAATCCACGCAGTCAGCCTCAGAGAGTCCAGGATGTGAAGAACACAAATACCCTGCACCAGAAGATTCCTGTAAGAAGGTCCATAGAGACAAGCCAATAAACTGTGACACAACTCTAAATATAAACAAAGAAAATTGTCTCACTGACGTCTGCTCTTGCTAGGATCGACCATCCATAACAAAGAGTGACATGGCCAAAGAGGAGAAGGTTAAAAGAAAACCTCTAAGGGATGCTACATGTCTAGCATAATCAGGACGAAAAGGCCGGAGCCCCACCTAGGTTCGAACCACCTTCTGCTACAGAAGCGGTGGAGCTAACCTGATGCCTTGAAAGCCTTAAAGAAAGCTGCCACAGCAGGATTCAAACTCAAAGCCTTCAGCTTGCTAGGCAGGGTATCTATCCTTTAGGCCACTTAGTCCTGCTAAAGAGTACGCTCATAGAGCGGGTCGCTGGCACTGAGCCAACGTGGGGTTCCGCCCACTACCAAACATAAGACCCCCCCAAAAGCAGGAGGAACTCTCCTTCAAAAGAGAGTCTCCCCACTGAGAGGTACCAAATGGAATGAACCCAAAAGACTAAATCCTCCAAGCAGAATGCTCGCTGAGGAACCAAAGGAATAATCGGAAGTAAACTCCCAAACCATGGACCTCCCTAGGACATTCTCTACCCACGGACAAGGAAGCGACAAGGTCAAAACCACCCCGAGAGAACTAAGAGAAAAAATTCTCAGAACAGGGAGATCTGAACGGAACACTGGGAATTTATTTCCCCCACCGGTATTCCATGTAAGTCTGTTAAAACCAAATCACCAAGCATGGCTTCGGCTGTGTCTATCACTCACCCCCCCGTCAAAGACCAGAAGGGGGCTGGAGGGCATTACCCAAATGGTAAAATCGCAAGATCTCAGAATTAACAGAAAGCTGCCACAGCATGATTCAACGCTGAGCCTTCAGCTTGCTCGGCAGGGTAGAAAAAATCCCTGTCCCTAAAACAAAACAGCATCCAGATCCACCCTCAAGTGTCGACACCAGCAACTCAGGTCTAGATCCAACTCTGAGGATCGAAAAGACACAAGAAAAACCCTAAAAGTCTATTAGCAAGCGAAGGTAAGAAACCCAGAAACCGAGACCCGGGAACTACCGTAAAAACCGGAAGCAGGATACTGCCAACTGAAACCCCAGATCCCAAGAAGGATCAGAATGAGGTTTACTGAAAGATACCGTTCCTAAGAACCGAAACTGCACAAAAAGGATGAAACAGGAAAGACATCCTACTTCTGAACAAAGGAAGGGAGAACCTTACATTCTCAAGCAAAAAAAAAGAACTGATAAGCTCTGCTTCAATATCATAGAACCCAATTAGGACGGGAAGACCCTCCCCCTATTAAGGTATGCACCAACAGTGGAAGAAAACTATCCTGCAGTGAGATAGATACCGGAACAATGAATCCAAAGGTCGCTTGTCTTCTCTGACCAGACAATTGTCCAAAAAAAGAAGCCTATTTCCGATCTCTAGGACCCCTAGATCCATATGATCCAGTATCAAGCACCCATCCCAGATAATACCTACACAGGCCCCACCTGTTAACTAGGATGGGCCTGCTGTACCTGGACCGGAATCTAGAAGAAAAAAACTCCTTCTCCTAAGTAGAATGAAGGAACAGACCTAACTAGTATCCACAACAGGTCTTGCCTGTCATCTAGGATATGACATATCCCCGGAACACTCCCGGGCTACAAAGAAACTTCTTAAGTTCCATCAAAGCTAGAACAACTGAGCAATCAAATTAAGAAAATAAAGAAATTAAGCTCCAAGGCTTAAAATTGTCCTCTAAAATATCAGGGGAACTATCATCCCGAGCAGAAAACGATAAGCTTCCACCGGAAGTCTCCAACAATCTCGACCATCAAAGTCGATAGTATCAAAAATCCCATCAACGAAACGTCTTTCTAAGAATAGCTTCTAAAACAATCCAGAGCTCAAAAAAACAAAAAACTATCCGGTACGGAATAGCAAAGAAAAAGGCAAGCGCCCACAGTGATAAACTGAAAGGAGTGTGTAAACAAAAACAGGTCCTGCCGTCATATGACACAACCCCCCATAGCGCTCTGAACGGAGATTCTAAATAAACGAAAAACAAAAAGTAAAACAAGATGAGGAATATCACCATCCTCCACTCGTCTAGTTAAGATTGTTATCTGATTTCGAGAACAGAAAGTCAACTGACAGAGCAGTACTGGAAACCTCTAACATCGCCAAAATATCTCTCCGAAGTAAATGCAGGCGTGCCAATCTAAATCTAAATAGTAAGCCCTCTGCAGACGGAGGACCCAAGTCAGAGGACTCCAACCCTGAAGTTTCTCCCTCTTAAGCCTCAGAGGGAACCGCATCCCCAGAGGACTGATCGGACACCATTTGTCCTTGGGCAGGAGAGCCCGGACTAACCCCCGCTTGCGCGTAGCAGGAATAGGTAACCACGCTAAGGCCGAAGAGATGGCCATGCAGAACTGCATAGTAACCTCTGGTGGAAACAAACCCCTCACAGGCGAAGTAGGGTCGGAACTCGGGAAAACTGCATATGTGGGAACAGAATCAAGGCAACACACCTCTCTGGACGAAGAGTCCTCAGAGGCAGATGGCTCAGTGGTCTCTAACATCTCAACATTGGTTTATGAGAACACTCTAATGTGGCAAACTGAACATAATTGAGCTGGCTGGATTACCCGGGCCTCCTCACAATATACACAGGTCTCAAATTCTGTATCGGAGGGATCCCCCTCAAAATTATCAGAATCCTCCATAACTTGTCTATATCAAATTATAGAAAGGAAAAACAACTTGCACCTTATACCCACAATGGCTGGGGCACTCACCACCTCCTATGACCTGGACAGATTGCTAGGGTTTAAGTACACTTGTATATCCTTAATTGCAGGACCACTCAGTCTCACACCAAACCTTAGGTTCATAAGATTTAACAAGAACCTTGTTTTTGCTCAATGATCTGAGGGTCACTGCTGCATGGATAGAGAGTGAAAGAATACTTAGTGAAATTATACAATCAAGTAACTGTTGCAACACTGGGGCGCATACACAGTTATATATTGTGCTAAATAATGGAGAAGAGCTGCACAATGGTTTTATAGAGGAATGTAGTCAAAATGGTAGATAGATGAATATCAGCCTCTAGGAGATTACAGTTGTGTACTGTGAGTGTTCCCACTAATAGGCAGGCAAATATGTTAGTTCATATAGCAATGCAGTTAAGCAACAAGACAGTTCATATAGCAATGCAGTTTATGCAACAAGACAGTTCGTCAACTGAAGATAATAGCAAGATGTCAGGCAGATAATGGTTAATAAAACTACAAGCTCAATTATTGTGCAGCAGAGGGTTAGTGAGAGTGTGCTGTAATCAAGGCAGTCACAGAAGCAGAAGTTAGCAGTGGATATCAACAGTAGTTCACAAGGATGCGGTAGCTATATTGAGCAGAGTTTATACAGTATGCAGGAGGACTAGAGCACTGTACGTTACCGCCTTAGATGAGGAGAGAGACCGGAGCTTCAGAGAGAGGTCCGACAACACGCCCGTGCTGTTTGTTTGCTCACGGAGAGTCCGAGATTCCGGAGAGAGGGATGACGTCAGACGCCGCTCACGGCTACAGGTTGTTATGCCGAATGAGTCTCGGATCCTTGTGCAGGAGCTGCACGAAACTGATCATGAGAGATCCTAAATAACTGACAAGAGAGGTAGGACTTTGTAGCAGGGTGATCGTAGAAATCCACAAACATGGATAGGAGCAAGGTGTCTTCGCTAGAGCTTAGCCTAAGCCAAGTATACACAAATTACCAAGCATAGGTAGACAGGAGGAGGGGCCTTAAATAGGGATGTCAGGACCTGATCAGCTGCAGTTAAAGGTACAGGAACATAACACAGATAGAGAAGAAGCTCCTCTGTGCAGACATCCGGTCAGGAATCAGAAGCGGTGAAAAAAAAAAACGTGACTGTTCCCGGTCACATGGTGCTCATGCAGGACCTGCCCCTGCTAAGGAAAAAGCATGCCATCTTAATCTAAAGAAACTGCACAGCTCTCAAAATGAAAATAACCTGTACGTTCCGTATCAGCCTAAGAGCCCAAACGTTCTTACACATAAGCAGTCAAAATCAAATAACAAATATGATTAAGAAAAAACCACTGTTCGATAATAGATATTAACCCTTGATTCCATAAAGATAAAGGAGTCCAACTGTGGCCCTGTCTTCTATGGTTAACATGTGTGTAAAGTAATTAAACGATCTTACCGGAATCTATGCCGTGGAACAGTGAGTCTGGATGGGTTCGCAGAAAGACTCTCCCTGCATCTCCAGACTCTAACTTTCGTCAATGCTCTCACTGAGAGGCTGACAAGACTACTTAAAACTCCAGTCCCATCTCGAAGAGTACTACCCTCCATAAGGAACTACTCCTGACACTTCTCTGCCAACCACCTGTGATGAAAGGCAAAGAATGACTAGGGGATAAGGGAAGTGGGGGAGGTATTTAAGCCTTTGTCTGGGGTGTCTTTGCCTCCTCCTGGTGGCCAGGATCTGTATTTCCCACAAGTAAGGAATGAAGCCGTGGACTCTCCTCATATTAAAAAGGAAATAAGCTTTTTGAGACAAAAAATAAAAAAGAAAGTTTTTTTGTTTTTTTAAAATATTTAATTTACCAAATATAATGAAAGAGAACTGCTGGGGATTTAAACATAGCAGTCATGAAACAGAGAAACTAAAAAAAAAAAAAAATCTCATCACTTCTTTTATAGTAAAAAGTATATGGAAATATTAAATGAAAAATTAAAGTTTCCCACAAAATATTTTCAGTAAAGCTAAAAAAATACAGTTTAAATATAGAAATTAGATCCCCGACACTGTTCCACAAGAGGAACATAAAAAACACACAGGAATCTACCTGGGGGATAAAGTACTTTAGGACTGAAACTAGTACCCTGAAATTTAAAGAGCCTTCAACCTAAACAGATTCCACTGTAACAAATAAAGTCACTGCATAAAAAGAACAGACAACTTTGACATGTGATACTAAATCCTAAACCTGGTGTCATTTGTTCACCGTTTTCTATCTCTCCTCAGAGGAAGCTACCTCAGGACCTAGAAAAATTACTTCAAAAACATGCAAACATCCACAGAACAGTGTAAAATATTGTTAATAGCAGTACAATTAAATTACTTGTGCATGCTTTCTGCCTTCCAGGTAGGAGAGGAGAGAAGAGAGGAGAGAGGAGAGGAGAGAGGAGAGAGGAGAGAGGAGAAAGGAGAGAAGGAGAGAAGAGAGAAGAGAGAAGAGAGAGGAGAAAGGAGAGGAGAGGAGAGAAGGAGAGGAGAGAAGGAGAGGAGAGAAGGAGAGGAGAGAAGGAGAGGAGAGAAGAGAGAAGGAGAGAAGAGAGAAGGAGAGAAGAGAGAAGGAGAGAAGAGAGAAGGAGAGAAGAGAGAAGGAGAGAAGAGAGAAGGAGAGAAGAGAGAAGGAGAGAAGAGAGAAGGAGAGAAGAGAGAAGGAGAGAAGAGAGAAGGAGAGAAGAGAGAAGGAGAGGAGAGAAGGAGAGGAGAGAAGGAGAGGAGAGAAGGAGAGGAGAGAAGGAGAGGAGAGAAGGAGAGGAGAGAAGGAGAGGAGAGAAGAGAGGAGAGAAAGTCCAGAGAGAGCACTCGCCGTGTTTTAACAAAGTGATTTATATATATATATATATATATATATATATATATATATATATATATATATATATATATATATATATGGGACAGCAAGTAGAATATCAGTAAGAAACACCAGATAAGCTTAGTATCTATAAGCACACAAAAATAGGACAAGTATAAGTTATTAATTGAACAATGTATATACAGCTGTTAATATATAATTATAAATATCGATAAAAGGTAAAAAATTGGGAGCAAAGAGTCCTAAAAAGCAGTATGCGTCAGTCCAAACAGTGTGGAGTATATCCTCAATACACTCGCTAATTGGATATTGTAAATGCAAGGTATGGATTGTGTCGATTGTTTTCAGGTTGTGGCTGCAATTACTCTATACATGGTTCACTTTTTGGTTCTAGACCTTTTGGGTGTCCACATACTTATTTTTATCTCAATCCATATGAGTTTATTAGTGCATATCATGTCTGCTCCTCCCACGTCTAGTGCTGGATTGGTATGTGGTTAGTTTCTTCTTGGGGCAGGGCAGAAAACTTCCTTTCTATTTGGGCATTCGTTTTGAAAGCAAATGCCGAATACATATTTTCTCCCATGCCTACTATTTTCTGTCAATTCTGTAGCATCTGAACTTTATATAGAATGGTGGGTTTTTTGGAAGTTGTCTCTTAGTTCTCTGAAAAACATAATTTATGTAAGAACTTACCTGATAAATTAATTTCTTTCATATTAGCAAGAGTCCATGAGCTAGTGACGTATGGGATATACATTCCTACCAGGAGGGGCAAAGTTTCCCAAACCTCAAAATGTCTACAAATACACCCCTCAACACACCCACAAATCAGTTTAACGAATAGCCAAGAAGTGGGGTGATAAGAAAAAAGTGTGAAAGCATAAAAAATAAGGAATTGGAATAATTGTGCTTTATACAAAAAAATCATAACCACCACAAAAAGGGTGGGCCTCATGGACTCTTGCTAATATGAAAGAAATTTATCAGGTAAGTTCTTACATAAATTATGTTTTCTTTCATGTAATTAGCAAGAGTCCATGAGCTAGTGACGTATGGGATAATGACTACCCAAGATGTGGATCTTTCCACGCAAGAGTCACTAGAGAGGGAGGGATAAAATAAAGACAGCCAATTCCGCTGAAAAATAATCCACACCCAAAATAATTTAAATTTTATAATGAAAAAAACTGAAAATATAAGCAGAAGATTCAAACTGAAACAGCTGCCTGAAGTACTTTTCTACCAAAAACAGCTTCAGAAGAAGAAAACACATCAAAATGGTAGAATTTAGTAAAAGTATGCAAAGAAGACCAAGTTGCTGCTTTGCAAATCTGATCAACCGAAGCTTCATTCATAAACGCCCAGGAAGTAGAAACTGACCTAGTAGAATAAGCTGTAATCCTTTGAGGCAGAGTTTTACCCGACTCGACACAAGCATGATGAATTAAAGATTTCAACCAAGATGCCAAAGAAATGGCAGAGGCCTTCTGACCTTTCCTTAAACCGGAAAAGATAACAAATAGACTAGAAGTCTTTCGGAAAGTCTTAGTAGCTTCAACATAATATTTCAAAGCTCTAACTACATCCAAAGAATGCAAAGATTTCTCCTTAGAATTCTTAGGATTAGGACATAATGAAGGAACCACAATTTCTCTACTAATGTTGTTGGAATTCACAACCTTAGGTAAAAATTCAAAAGAAGTTCGCAACACCGCCTTATCCTGGTGAAAAATCAGAAAAGGAGATTCACAAGAAAGAGCAGATAATTCAGAAACTCTTCTGGCAGAAGAGATGGCCAAAAGGAACAAAACTTTCCAAGAAAGTAATTTAATGTCCAATGAATGCATAGGTTCAAACGGAGGAGCTTGAAGAGCCCTCAGAACCAAATTCAAACTCCAAGGAGGAGAAATTGACTTAATAACAGGTTTTATACGAACCAAAGCTTGTACAAAACAATGAATATCAGGAAGATTAGCAATCTTTCTGTGAAAAAGAACAGAAAGAGCAGAGATTTGTCCTTTCAAGGAACTTGCAGACAAACCTTTATCCAAACCATCCTGAAGAAACTGTAAAATTCTCGGAATTCTAAAAGAATGCCAGGAAAAATGATGAGAAAGACACCAAGAAATATAAGTATTCCAGACCCTATAATATATCTCCCTAGATACAGATTTACGAGCCTGTAACATAGTATTAATCACAGAGTCAGAGAAACCTCTTTGACTAAGAATCAAGCGTTCAATCTCCATACCTTTAAATTTAAGGATTTGAGATCCTGATGGAAAAAAGGACCTTGCGACAGAAGGTCTGGTCTTAACGGAAGAGTCCACGGTTGGCAAGAAGCCATCCGGACAAGATCTGCATACCAAAACCTGTGAGGCCATGCTGGAGCTACCAGCAGAACAAACGAGCATTCCTTCAGAATCTTGGAGATCACTCTTGGAAGAAGAACTAGAGGTGGAAAGATATAGGCAGGATGATACTTCCAAGGAAGTGACAATGCATCCACTGCTTCCGTTTGAGGATCCCTGGATCTGGACAGATAAGTGGGAAGTTTCTTGTTTAAATGAGAGGCCATCAGATCTATTTCTGGAAGTCCCCACATTTGAACAATCTGAAGAAATACCTCTGGGTGAAGAGACCATTCGCCCGGATGCAACGTTTGGCGACTGAGATAATCCGCTTCCCAATTGTCTATGCCTGGGATATGGACCGCAGAAACTAGACAGGAGCTGGATTCCGCCCAAACCAGAATTCGAGATACTTCTTTCATAGCTAGAGGACTGTGAGTCCCTCCTTGATGATTGATGTATGCCACAGATGTGACATTGTCTGAAAACAAATGAACGATTCTCTCTTCAGAAGAGGCCAAGACTGAAGAGCTCTGAAAATTGCACGGAGTTCCAAAATATTGATCGGTAATCTCACCTCCTGAGATTCCCAAATCCCTTGTGCCGTCAGAGACCCCCACACAGCTCCCCAACCTGTAAGACTTGCATCTGTTGAAATTACAGTCCAGGTCGGAAGAACAAAAGAAGCCCCCCTGAACTAAACGATGGTGATCTGTCCACCACGTCAGAGAGTGTCGTACAATCGGTTTTTAAGATATTAATTGAGATATCTTTGTGTAATCCCTGCACCATTGGTTCAGCATACAGAGCTGAAGAGGTCGCATGTGAAAACGAGCAAAGGGGATCGCGTCCGATGCAGCAGTCATAAGACCTAGAATTTCCATGCATAAGGCTACCGAAGGGAATGATTGTGACTGAAGGTTTTGACAAGCTGATATCAATTTTAGACGTCTCTTGTCTGTCAAAGATAGAGTCATGGACACTGAATCTATCTGGAAACCCAAAAAGGTTACCCTTGTCTGAGGAATCAATGAACTTTTTAGTAAATTGATCCTCCAACCATGATCTTGAAGAAACAACACAAGTCGATTCGTATGAGATTCTGCTAAATGTGAAGACTGAGCAAGTACCAAGATATCGTCCAAATAAGGAAATACCACAATACCCTGTTCTCTGATTACAGACAGAAGGGCACCGAGAACCTTTGTAAAAATTCTTGGAGCTGTTGCTAGGCCAAACGGCAGAGCCACAAACTGGTAATGCTTGTCTAGGAAAGAGAATCTCAGAAACTGAAAGTGATCTGGATGAATCGGAATATGCAGATATGCATCCTGTAAATCTATTGTAGACATATAATGCCCTTGCTGAACAAAAGGCAGGATAGTCCTTACAGTTACCATTTTGAATGTTGGTATCCTTACATAACGATTCAATATTTTTAGATCCAGAACTGGTCTGAAGGAATTCTCCTTCTTTGGTACAATGAAGAGATTTGAATAAAACCCCAGCCCCTGTTCCAGAACTGGAACTGGCATAATTACTCCAGCCAACTCTAGATCTGAAACACATTTCAGAAATGCTTGAGCCTTCGCTGGATTTACTGGGACACGGGAAAGAAAAAATCTCTTTGCAGGAGGTCTTATCTTGAAACCAATTCTGTACCCTTCTGAAACAATGTTCTGAATCCAAAGATTGTGAACGGAATTGATCCAAATTTCTTTGAAAAAACGTAATCTGCCCCCTACCAGCTGAGCTGGAATGAGGGCCGCACCTTCATGTGGACTTAGGAGCTGGCTTTGATTTTCTAAAAGGCTTGGATTTATTCCAGACTGGAGATGGTTTCCAAACTGATACCGCTCCTGAGGATGAAGGATCAGGCTTTTGTTCCTTGTTGTGACGAAAGGAACGAAAACGATTATTAGACCTGAATTTACCTTTAGACTTTTTATCCTGTGGTAAAAAAGTTCCTTTCCCTCCAGTAACAGTTGAGATAATAGAATCCAACTGAGAACCAAATAATTTATTACCCTGGAAAGAAAGGGAAAGCAGAGTAGACTTAGAAGACATATCAGCATTCCAAGTTTTAAGCCATAAAGCTCTTCTAGCTAAAATAGCTAGAGACATATACCTGACATCAACTCTAATGATATCAAAGATGGCATCACAAATAAAATTATTAGCATGTTGAAGCAGAATAATAATGCTATGAGAATTATGATCTGTTACTTGTTGCGCTAAAGCTTCCAACCAAAAAGTTGAAGCTGCAGCAACATCCACCAAAGATATAGCAGGTCTAAGAAGATTACCTGAACACTAATAAGATTTTCTTAGAAAGGATTCAATTTTCCTATCTAAAGGATCCTTAAAGGAAGTACCATCTGCCGTAGGAATAGTAGTGCGCTTAGCAAGAGTAGAGACAGCCCCATCAACCTTAGGGATTTTGTCCCAAAACTCTAATCTGTCAGATGGCACAGGATATAATTGCTTAAAACGTTTAGAAGGAGTAAATGAATTACCCAAATTATTCCATTCCCTGGAAATTACTTCAGAAATAGCACCAGGAACAGGAAAAACTTCTGGAATAACTACAGGAGATTTAAAAACCTTATCTAAAATGTTTAGATTTAGTATCAAGAGGACCAGAATCCTCAATTTCTAATGCAATTAGGACTTCTTTAAGTAAAGAACGAATAAATTCCATTTTAAATAAATAACAGAATTTATGCTTACCTGATAAATTACTTTCTCCAACGGTGTGTCCGGTCCACGGCGTCATCCTTACTTGTGGGATATTCTCTTCCCCAACAGGAAATGGCAAAGAGTCCCAGCAAAGCTGGTCACATGATCCCTCCTAGGCTCCGCCCACCCCAGTCATTCGACCGACGGACAGGAGGAAATATATATAGGAGAAACCATATGATACCGTGGTGACTGTAGTTAGAGAAAATAATTCATCAGACCTGATTAAAAAACCAGGGCGGGCCGTGGACCGGACACACCGTTGGAGAAAGTAATTTATCAGGTAAGCATAAATTCTGTTTTCTCCAACTTTGGTGTGTCCGGTCCACGGCGTCATCCTTACTTGTGGGAACCAATACCAAAGCTTTAGGACACGGATGAAGGGAGGGAGCAAATCAGGTCACCTAAATGGAAGGCACCACGGCTTGCAAAACCTTTCTCCCAAAAATAGCCTCCGAAGAAGCAAAAGTATCAAATTTGTAAAATTTGGCAAAAGTGTGCAGTGAAGACCAAGTCGCTGCCTTACATATCTGGTCAACAGAAGCCTCGTTCTTGAAGGCCCATGTGGAAGCCACAGCCCTAGTGGAGTGAGCTGTGATTCTTTCAGGAGGCTGCCGTCCGGCAGTCTCATAAGCCAATCGTATAATGCTTTTAAGCCAAAAGGAAAGAGAGTTAGAAGTCGCTTTTTGACCTCTCCTTTTACCAGAATAAACAACAAACAAGGAAGATGTTTGTCTGAAATCTTTAGTAGCCTCTAAATAGAATTTTAGAGCACGGACTACGTCCAAATTGTGTAACAAACGTTCTTTCTTTGAAACTGGATTCGGACACAAAGAAGGTACAACTATCTCCTGGTTAATATTTTTGTTGGAAACAACTTTCGGAAGAAAACCAGGCTTAGTACGCAAAACCACCTTATCTGCATGGAACACCAGATAGGGCGGAGAACACTGCAGAGCAGATAACTCTGAAACTCTTCTAGCAGAAGAAATTGCAACCAAAAAACATAATTTATGTAAGAACTTACCTGATAAATTCATTTCTTTCATATTAACAAGAGTCCATGAGCTAGTGACGTATGGGATATACATTCCTACCAGGAGGGGCAAAGTTTCCCAAACCTTAAAATGCCTATAAATACACCCCTCACCACACCCACAAATCAGTTTAACGAATAGCCAAGAAGTGGGGTGATAAGAAAAAAGTGCGAAGCATATAAAATAAGGAATTGGAATAATTGTGCTTTATACAAAAAAATCATAACCACCACAAAAAAGGGTGGCCCTCATGGACTCTTGTTAATATGAAAGAAATGAATTTATCAGGTAAGTTCTTACATAAATTATGTTTTCTTTCATGTAATTAACAAGAGTCCATGAGCTAGTGACGTATGGGATAATGAATACCCAAGATGTGGATCTTTCCACACAAGAGTCGCTAGAGAGGGAGGGATAAAATAAAGACAGCCAATTCCTGCTGAAAATAATCCACACCCAAAATAAAGTTTAATGAAAAACATAAGCAGAAGATTCAAACCGAAACCACTGCCTGAAGTACCTTTCTACCAAAAACTGCTTCAGAAGAAGAGAATACATCAAAATGGTAGAATTTAGTAAAAGTATGCAAAGAGGACCAAGTCGCTGCTTTGCAAATCTGATCAACTGAAGCTTCATTCCTAAACGCCCAGGAAGTAGAAACTGACCTAGTAGAATGAGCTGTAATCCTCTGAGGCGGAGTTTTACCCGACTCAACATAGGCAAGATGAATTAAAGATTTCAACCAGGATGCCAAAGAAATGGCAGAAGCTTTCTGACCTTTTCTAGAACCAGAAAAGATGACAAATAGACTAGAAGTCTTTCGGAAAGATTTAGTAGCTTCAACATAATATTTCAAAGCTCTAACAACATCCAAAGAATGTAACGATTTCTCCTTAGAATTCTTAGGATTAGGACATAATGAAGGAACCACGATTTCTCTACTAATGTTGTTGGAATTCACAACCTTAGGTAAAAATTCAAAAGAAGTTCGCAACACCGCCTTATCCTGATGAAAAATCAGAAAAGGAGACTCACAAGAAAGAGCAGATAATTCAGAAACTCTTCTGGCAGAAGAGATGGCCAAAAGGAACAAAACGTTCCAAGAAAGCAATTTAATGTCCAATGAATGCATAGGTTCAAACGGAGGAGCTTGAAGAGCTCCCAGAACCAAATTCAAACTCCATGGAGGAGAAATTGACTTAATGACAGGTTTTATACGAACCAAAGCTTGTACAAAACAATGAATATCAGGAAGAATAGCAATCTTTCTGTGAAAAAGAACAGAAAGAGCAGAGATTTGTCCTTTCAAGGAACTTGCGGACAAACCCTTATCTAAACCATCCTGAAGAAATTGTAATATTCTCGGAATTCTAAAAGAATACCAAGAAAAATGATGAGTAAGACACCAAGAAATATAAGTCTTCCAGACTCTATAATATATCTCTCTAGATACAGATTTACGAGCCTGTAACATATTATCAATCACAGAGTCAGAGAAACCTCTTTGACTAAGAATCAAGCGTTCAATCTCCATACCTTTAAGTTTAAGGATTTCAGATCCGGATGGAAAAAAGGACCTTGCGACAGAAGGTCTGGTCTTAACGGAAGAGTCCATGGTTGGCAAGATGCCATCCGGACAAGATCCGCATACCAAAACCTGTGAGGCCATGCCGGAGCTATTAGCAGAACAAACGAGCATTCCCTCAGAATCTTGGAGATTACTCTTGGAAGAAGAACTAGAGGCGGAAAGATATAGGCAGGATGATACTTCCAAGGAAGTGATAATGCATCCACTGCCTCCGCCTGAGGATCCCGGGATCTGGACAGATACCTGGGAAGTTTCTTGTTTAGATGAGAGGCCATCAGATCTATCTCTGGAAGTCCCCACATTTGAACAATCTGAAGAAATACCTCTGGGTGAAGAGACCATTCGCCCGGATGCAACGTTTGGCGACTGAGATAATCCGCTTCCCAATTGTCTATACCTGGGATATGAACCGCAGAGATTAGACAGGAGCTGGATTCCGCCCAAACCAGAATTCGAGATACTTCTTTCATAACCAGAGGACTGTGAGTCCCTCCTTGATGATTGATGTATGCCACAGTTGTGACATTGTCTGTCTGAAAACAAATGAACGATTCTCTCTTCAGAAGAGGCCAAAACTGAAGAGCTCTGAAAATTGCACGGAGTTCCAAAATATTGATCGGTAATCTCACCTCCTGAGATTCCCAAACTCCCTGTGCCGTCAGAGATCCCCACACAGCTCCCCAACCTGTAAGACTTGCATCTGTTGAAATTACAGTCCAGGTCGGAAGAACAAAAGAAGCCCCCTGAATTAAACGATGGTGATCTGTCCACCACGTTAGAGAGTGTCGAACAATCGGTTTTAAAGATATTAATTGAGATATCTTCGTGTAATCCCTGCACCATTGGTTCAGCATACAGAGCTGAAGAGGTCGCATGTGAAAACGAGCAAAGGGGATCGCGTCCGATGCAGCAGTCATAAGACCTAGAATTTCCATGCATAAGGCTACCGAAGGGAATGATTGTGACTGAAGGTTTCGACAAGCTGTAATCAATTTTAGACGTCTCTTGTCTGTTAAAGACAGAGTCATGGACACTGAATCTATCTGGAAACCCAGAAAGGTTACCCTTGTTTGAGGAATCAAAGAACTTTTTGGTAAATTGATCCTCCAACCATGATCTTGAAGAAACAACACAAGTCGATTCGTATGAGACTCTGCTAAATGTAAAGACTGAGCAAGTACCAAGATATCGTCCAAATAAGGAAATACCACAATACCCTGTTCTCTGATTACAGACAGAAGGGCACCGAGAATCTTTGTGAAAATTCTTGGAGCTGTAGCAAGGCCAAACGGTAGAGCCACAAATTGGTAATGCTTGTCTAGAAAAGAGAATCTCAGGAACTGAAAATGATCTGGATGAATCGGAATATGCAGATATGCATCCTGTAAATCTATTGTGGACATATAATTCCCTTGCTGAACAAAAGGCAATATAGTCCTTACAGTTACCATCTTGAACGTTGGTATCCTTACATAACGATTCAATAATTTTAGATCCAGAACTGGTCTGAAGGAATTCTCCTTCTTTGGTACAATGAAGAGATTTGAATAAAACCCCATCCCCTGTTCCGGAACTGGAACTGGCATAATTACTCCAGCCAACTCTAGATCTGAAACACAATTCAGAAATGCTTGAGCTTTCACTGGATTTACTGGGACACGGGAAAGAAAAAATCTCTTTGCAGGAGGTCTCATCTTGAAACCAATTCTGTACCCTTCTGAAACAATGCTCTAAATCCAAAGATTGTGAACAGAATTGATCCAAATTTCTTTGAAAAAACGTAACCTGCCCCCTACCAGCTGAACTGGAATGAGGGCCGTACCTTCATGTGAACTTAGAAGCAAGCTTTGCCTTTCTAGCAGGCTTGGATTTATTCCAGACTGGAGATGGTTTCCAAACTGAAACTGCTCCTGAGGACGAAGGATCAGGCTTTTGTTCTTTGTTGAAACGAAAGGAACGAAAACGATTGTTAGCCCTGTTTTTACCTTTAGATTGTTTATCCTGTGGTAAAAAAAGTTCCTTTCCCACCAGTAACAGTTGAAATAATAGAATCCAACTGAGAACCAAATAATTTGTTTCCCTGGAAAGAAATGGAAAGTAGAGTTGATTTAGAAGCCATATCAGCATTCCAAGTCTTAAGCCATAAAGCTCTTCTGGCTAAGATAGCTAGAGACATAAACCTAACATCAACTCTAATAATATCAAAAATGGCATCACAGATAAAATTATTAGCATGCTGAAGAAGAATAATAATATCATGAGAATCACGATTTGCTACTTGTTGCGCTAGGGTTTCCAACCAAAAAGTTGAAGCTGCAGCAACATCAGCCAATGATATAGCAGGTCTAAGAAGATTACCTGAACACAGATAAGCTTTTCTTAGAAAGGATTCAATTTTTCTATCTAAAGGATCCTTAAACGAGGTACCATCTGACGTAGGAATGGTAGTACGTTTAGCAATGGTAGAAATAGCCCCATCAACTTTAGGGATTTTGTCCCAAAATTCTAACCTGTCAGGCGGAACAGGATATAATTGCTTAAAACGTTTAGAAGGAGTAAATGAATTACCCAATTTATCCCATTCTTTGGAAATCACTGCAGAAATAGCATTAGGAACAGGAAAAACTTCTGGAATAACCGCAGGAGCTTTAAAAACCTTATCCAAACGTATAGAATTAGTATCAAGAGGACTAGAATCCTCTATTTCTAAAGCAATTAGTACTTCTTTAAGTAAAGAGCGAATAAATTCCATCTTAAATAAATATGAAGATTTATCAGCATCAATCTCTGAGATAGAATCCTCTGAATCAGAAGAGTCCAAAGAATCAGAATGATGGTGTTCATTTAAAAATTCGTCTGTAGAGAGAGAAGATTTAAAAGACTTTTTACGTTTACTAGAAGGAGAAATAACAGACAAAGCCTTCTTTATGGATTCAGAAACAAAATCTCTTATGTTATCAGGAACATTCTGCACCTTAGATGTTGAGGGAACTGCAACAGGCAATGGTACATTACTAAAGGAAATATTATCTGCTTTAACAAGTTTGTCATGACAATTATTACAAACAACAGCTGGAGGAATAGCTACCAAAAATTTACAGCAGATACACTTAGCTTTGGTAGATCCAGCAGGCAGTGATTTTCCTGTAGTATCTTCTGGCTCAGATGCAACGTGAGACATCTTGCAATATGTAAGAGAAAAAACAACATATAAAGCAAAATAGATCAAATTCCTTATAAGACAGTTTCAGGAATGGGAAAGAATGCCAAATATCAAGCTTCTAGCAACCAGAAGCAAATGAAAAATGAGACTGAAATAATGTGGAGACAAAAGCGACGCCCATATTTTTTAGCGCCAAATAAGACGCCCACATTATTTGGCGCCTAAATGCTTTTGGCGCCAAAAATGACGCCACATCCGGAACGCCGACATCTTTGGCGCAAAATAACGTCAAAAAAATGACGTAACTTCCGGCGTCATACGGAAAAGAATTTTTGCGCCAAAAAAGTCCGCGCCAAGAATGACGCAATAAAATGAAGCATTTTCAGCCCCCGCGAGCCTAACAGCCCACAGGGAAAAAAGTCAAATTTTTGAGGTAAGAAAAATATGATAATTTAATGCATAATCCCAAATATGAAACTGACTGTCTGAAAATAAGGAAAGTTGAACATTCTGAGTCAAGGCAAATAAATGTTTGAATACATATATTTAGAACTTTATAAATAAAGTGCCCAACCATAGCTTAGAGTGTCACAAAAAATAAGACTTACTTACCCCAGGACACTCATCTACATGTTTGTAGAAAGCCAAACCAGTACTGAAACGAGAATCAGTAGAGGTAATGGTAAATATAAGAGTATATCGTCGATCTGAAAAGGGAGGTAAGAGATGAATCTCTACGACCGATAACAGAGAACCTTATGAAATAGACCCCGTAGAAGGAGATCACTGCATTCAATAGGCAATACTCTCTTCACATCCCTCTGACATTCACTGCACGCTGAGAGGAAAACCGGGCTCCAACTTGCTGCGGAGCGCATATCAACGTAGAATCTAGCACAAACTTACTTCACCACCTCCCTTGGAGGCAAAGTTTGTAAAACTGATTTGTGGGTGTGGTGAGGGGTGTATTTATAGGCATTTTAAGGTTTGGGAAACTTTGCCCCTCCTGGTAGGAATGTATATCCCATACGTCACTAGCTCATGGACTCTTGTTAATTACATGAAAGAAACAAAACTTTCCAAGATAATAACTTAATATCTACGGAATGTAAGGGTTCAAACGGAACCCCTTGAAGAACTGAAAGAACTAGATTTAGACTCCAGGGAGGAGTCAAAGGTCTGTAAACAGGCTTGATCCTAACCAGAGCCTGAACAAATGCTTGAACATCTGGCACAGCTGCCAGTTTTTTGTGACGTAAAACAGATAAAGCAGAGATCTGTCCCTTCAGAGAACTTGCAGATAATCCTTTCTCCAAACCTTCTTGTAGAAAGGATAGAATCTTAGGAATTTTTATCTTGTTCCATGGGAATCCTTTAGATTCACACCAACAGATATATTTTTTCCATATTTTATGGTAAATTTTTCTAGTTACAGGCTTTCTAGCCTGAATCAGAGTATCTATTACAGAATCTGAAAACCCACGCTTTGATAAAATCAAGCGTTCAATCTCCAAGCCGTCAGTTGGAGGGAAACCAGATTCGGATGTTCGAATGGACCCTGAACAAGAAGGTCCTGTCTCAAAGGTAGCTTCCATGGTGGAGCCGATGACATATTCACCAGGTCTGCATACCAAGTCCTGCGTGGCCACGCAGGAGCTATCAAGATCACCGAGGCCCTCTCCTGATTGATCCTGGCTACCAGCCTGGGGATGAGAGGAAACGGTGGGTATACATAAGCTAGGTTGAAGGTCAAAGGTGCTACTAGTGCATCTACTAGGGTCGCCTTGGGATCCCTGGATCTGGACCCGTAGCAAGGAACCTTGAAGTTCTGACGAGACGCCATCAGATCCATGTCTGGAATGCCCCATAATTGAGTTATTTGGGCAAAGATTTCCGGATGGAGTTCCCACTCCCCCGGATGGAATGTCTGACGACTCAGAAAATCCGTTTCCCAATTTTCCACTCCTGGGATGTGGATCGCAGACAAGTGGCAGGAGTGATCCTCCGCCCATTGAATTATCTTGGTCACTTCTTTCATCGCCAGGGAAGTCCTTGTTCCCCCCTGATGATTGATATATGCAACGGTCGTCATGTTGTCTGACTGAAACCTTATGAATTTGGCCTTTGCTAGTTGAGGCCAAGCTCTGAGAGCATTGAATATCGCTCTCAGTTCCAGAATGTTTATCGGGAGAAGAGACTCTTCCCGAGACCATAGACCCTGAGCTTTCAGGGATTCCCAGACCGCGCCCCAGCCCACTAGGCTGGCGTTGGTCGTGACAATGACCCACTCTGGTCTGCGGAAGCTCATTCCCTGTGACAGATTGTCCAGGGTCAGCCACCAACGGAGTGAATCTCTGGTCTTTTGATCTACTTGAATCGTCGGAGACAAGTCTGTATAATCCCCATTCCACTGGCTGAGCATGCACAGTTGTAATGGTCTTAGATGAATTCGTGCAAAAGGAACTATGTCCATTGTTGCAACCATCAATCCTATTACTTCCATGCACTGCACTATGGAAGGACGAGGAACAGAATGAAGTACTTGACAAGAGCTTAGAAGTTTTGATTTTCTGACCTCTGTCAGAAAAATCCTAATTTCTAAGGAATCTATTATTGTTCCCAAGAATGGAACTCTTGTTGACGGGGACAGAGAACTTTTTTCTTTGTTCACCTTCCATCCGTGAGATCTGAGAAAGGCTAGGACGATGTCCGTATGAGCCTTTGCTTTTGACAGGGACGACGCTTGAATCAGGATGTCGTCCAAGTAAGGTACTACTGCAATGCCCCTTGGTCTTAGAACCGCTAGAAGGGACCCTAGTACCTTTGTGAAAATCCTTGGAGCAGTGGCTAATCCAAATGGAAGTGCCACAAACTGGTAATGCTTGTCCAGAAAAGCGAACCTTAGGAACTGATGATGTTCCTTGTGGATAGGAATATGTAGGTACGCATCCTTTAAATCCACGGTAGTCATAAATTGATTTTCCTGGATAGTAGGTAGGATCGTTCGAATAGTTTCCATTTTGAACGATGGTACCCTGAGAAATTTGTTTAGGATCTTCAGATCCAAAATTGGTCTGAATGTTCCCTCTTTTTTGGGAACTATGAACAGATTTGAGTAAAATCCCATTCCTTGTTCTTTTATTGGAACTGGATGTATCACTCCCATCTTTAACATGTCTTCTACACAATGTAAGAATGCCTGTCTCTTTATTTGGTTTGAAGATAATTGAGACCTGTGGAACCTTCCCCTTGGGGGTAGTTCCTTGAATTCCAGGAGATAACCTTGAGAAACTATTTCTAGCGCCCAAGGATCCTGAACATCTCTTGCCCAAGCCTGAGCAAAGAGAGAAAGTCTGCCCCCCACTAGATCCGGTCCCGGATCGGGGGCTATCCCTTCATGCTGTTTTGGTAGCAGTGGTAGGCTTCTTGGCCTGCTTACCCTTGTTCCAGCCTTGCATTGGTTTCCAGGCTGGTTTGGGTTGTGAAGTATTACCCTCTTGCTTAGAGGATACAGAATTAGAGACTGGTCCGTTTCTGCGAAAGGGATGAAAATTAGGCTTATTATTAGCCTTAAAAGACCTATCCTGTGGGAGGGCGTGGCCCTTTCCCCCAGTGATGTCTGAAATAATCTCTTTCAAATCAGGTCCAAATAATGTTTTACCTTTGAAAGGAATGTTAAGCAATTTTGTCTTGGAAGACACATCCGCTGACCAAGACTTTAGCCAAAGCACTCTGCGCGCCATGACAGCAAACCCTGAATTTTTCGCCGCTAATCTAGCTAATTGCAAAGCGGCATCTAAAACAAAAGAGTTAGCCAATTTAAGTGCTTGAACTCTGTCCATAACCTCCTCATACGAAGATTCTTTACTGAGCGATTTTTCTAGTTCCTCGAACCAGAAACACGCTGCCGTAGTGACAGGAACAATGCATGAAATTGGTTGTAGAAGGTAACCTTGCTGTACAAAAATCTTTTTAAGCAAACCCTCTAATTTCTTATCCATAGGATCTTTGAAAGCACAACTATCTTCGATAGGAATAGTAGTGCGTTTGTTTAGAGTAGAAACCGCCCCCTCGACCTTGGGGACTGTCTGCCATAAGTCCTTTCTAGGGTCGACTATAGGAAATAATTTCTTAAATATAGGGGGGGGAACAAAAGGTATGCCGGGCCTTTCCCACTCTTTATTTACTATGTCCGCCACCCGCTTGGGTATAGGAAAAGCGTCGGGGGGCACCGGAACCTCTAGGAACTTGTCCATCTTACATAATTTCTCTGGAATGACCAAATTGTCACAATCATCCAGAGTAGATAACACCTCCTTAAGCAGTGCGCGGAGATGTTCTAATTTAAATTTAAATGTCACAACATCAGGTTCAGCTTGATGAGAAATTTTTCCTGAATCTGAAATTTCTCCATCAGACAAAACCTCCCTCATGGCCCCTTGAGATTGGTGTGAGGGTATGTCAGAACAGTTATCATCATCATCCTCTTGCTCTTCAGTGTTTAAAACAGAGCAATCGCGCTTTCTCTGATAAGTAGGCATTTTGGATAAAAGATTTGCTATGGAGTTATCCATTACAGCCGTTAATTGTTGCATGGTAATAAGTATTGGCGCACTAGATGTACTAGGGGCCTCCTGTGTGGGCATAACTGGTGTAGACACAGTAGGGGATGATGTAGTATCATGTTTACTCCCCTCATTTGAGGAATCATCTTGGGCAATATCATTATCTGTTGCATTACTGTCCTTACTTTGTTTGGACACTATGGCACAATTATCACATAAATTTAAATGGGGAGACACATTTGCTTTCATACATATAGAACATAGCTTATTTGAAGGTACAGACATGTTAAACAGGCTTAAACTTGTCAACAAAGCACAAAAAACGTTTTAAAATAAAACCGTTACTGTCACTTTAAATTTCAAACTGAAAACACTTTATTACTGAATATGTGAAAAAGTATGAAGGAATTGTTCAAAATTCACCAAAATTTCACCACAGTGTCTTAAAGCATTAAAAGTATTGCACACCAAATTTCAGAGCTTTAACCCTTAAATTAACGGAACCGGAGCCGTTTTTACATTTAACCCCTATACAGTCCCAGAATGAGGCTCTGTCTATAACTAGAAAGGCCCCCATCTGAAAAAGGTGTCCAACACAGTGCCTGCCGTTTTTCTAAACGTTCCCCAAGATTATAATACCAATAATTAGTTAGAATCTGCATAATATGCCTAGTAAAGCAATTGTTTTAGCCCAGAAAAATGTCTACCAGTTTTTAAGCCCTTTTTGAAGCCCTTTATTCTTTTATGTTTAACTAAGAAAATGGCTTACCGGTCCCCATGAGGGGAAATGACAGCCTTCCAGCATTACATGGTCTTGTTAGAAATATGGCTAGTCATACCTTAAGCAGAAAAGACTGCTAACTGTTTCCCCCAACTGAAGTTACTTCATCTCAACAGTCCTGTGTGGAAACAGCAATCGATTTTAGTTACTGTCTGCTAAAATCATCTTCCTCTTACAAACAGAAATCTTCATCCTTTTCTGTTTCAGAGTAAATAGTACATACCAGCACTATTTTAAAATAACAAACACTTGATAGAAGAATAAAACTACATTTAAACACCAAAAAACTCTTAACCATCTCCGTGGAGATGTTGCCTGTGCAACGGCAAAGAGAATGACTGGGGTGGGCGAAGCCTAGGAGGGATCATGTGACCAGCTTTGCTGGGACTCTTTGCCATTTCCTGTTGGGGAAGAGAATATCCCACAAGTAAGGATGACGCCGTGGACCGGACACACCAATGTTGGAGAAATGAAGATTTA
Organism: Bombina bombina; assembly: GCF_027579735.1. NCBI lineage: Eukaryota > Metazoa > Chordata > Amphibia > Anura > Bombinatoridae > Bombina > Bombina bombina. Next base: position 331,342,516 of record NC_069503.1, read on the forward strand.
TCAGCATCAACCTCTGAGACTGAATCCTCTGAACCAGAAGAACCACTATCAGAATCAGAATGATGATGTTCATTTAAAAATTCATCTGAACAATGAGAAGTTTTAAAAGACTTTTTATGTTTACTAGAAGGAGGAATAACAGACATAGCCTTCTTAATGGATTTAGAAACAAAATCTCTTATGTTATCAGGAACACTCTGAGTATTAGATGTTGACGGAACAGCAACAGGTAATGGAACTTTACTAAAGGAAATATTATCTGCATTAACAAGTTTGTCATGACATTCAATACAAACAACAGCTGGAGGAATAGCTACCAAAAGTTTACAGCAGATACACTTAGCTTTGGTAGCTCCAGCACCAGGCAGCGATTTTCCAGAAGTATCTTCTGACTCAGTTGCAACGTGGGACATCTTGCAATATGTAATAGAAAAAATAACACATAAAGCAAAATTAATCAAATTCCTTAAATGACAGTTTCAGGAATGGGAAAAAATGCCAGTGAACAAGCTTCTAGCAACCAGAAGCAATAAATAATGAGACTTAAATAATGTGGAGACAAAAGTGACGCCCATATTTTTTTAGCGCCAAAAAAAGACGCCCATATTATTTGGCGCCTAAATACTTTTGGCGCCAAAAATGACGCCACATCCGGAACGCCGACACTTTTGGCGCAAAAGAACGTCAAAAATGAAGCATTTTCAGCCCCCGCGAGCCTAACAGTCCACAGGGAAAAAGTCAAATTTTAAGGTAAGAAAAAAATGATTGATTCAAATGCATTATCCCAAATATGAAACTAACTGTCTGAAATAAGGAACGTTGAACATCCTGAGTCAAGGCAAATAAATGTTTGAATACATATATTTAGAACTTTATAAAAAAGTGCCCAACCATAGCTTAGAGTGTCACAGAAAATAAGACTTACTTACCCCGGGACACTCATCTACATGTTGTAGAAAGCCAAACCAGTACTGAAACAAAAATCAGCAGAGGTAATGGTATATATATAAGAGTATATCGTCGATCTGAAAAGGGAGGTAAGAGATGAATCTCTACGACCGATAACAGAGAACCTATGAAATAGACCCCGTAGAAGGAGATCATTGAATTCAAATAGGCTATACTCTCCTCACATCCCTATGACATTCACTGCACGCTGAGAGGAAAACCGGGCTCCAACCTGCTGCGGAGCGCATATCAACGTAGAATCTAGCACAAACTTACTTCACCACCTCCATAGGAGGCAAAGTTTGTAAAACTGATTTGTGGGTGTGGTGAGGGGTGTATTTGTAGGCATTTTGAGGTTTGGGAAACTTTGCCACTCCTGGTAGGAATGTATATCCCATACGTCACTAGCTCATGGACTCTTGCTAATTACATGAAAGAAATACAGCTTTCTGCTCTGAGTTTGCTCTTCACCAGGACTCTTTTTTTGCAGATTTGAATTTGGTTGCTCAGGTTTTGCTACATCTCTCATTTGAACCAAGGCATACGCTGCTTTTTTGAGGTTGATATTTAGAAGAGAATTATTTCTCTATAGAAAACTGGATATGTTCTAACTTTTCATTAACGCAAATGTTAGGGCTTTTTTCCTTCTCAGAAATTAATTTTTAATTTTGTTGACAGATCATTCTGTTAGAGTACAAAGAAAATGTAATCATATCTGTCTTGTAAAGAAGAGTGTCTTTATCATTCTGAGAACTGTCTTGTTATCCTTTGTTGAAAAGCAGGAATGTAAGCTCAGGAGCGTGCACATGTCTGCAGCACTATATTGCAGCAGTTTTGCATCACTATTTCCTATCATAAAGTGCTCTAGACATGTTCACGCTACCTATCTAGATATCATCAACAAAGAATAGCAAATTTGATAATAGAAGTGAATTGGAATCTTTTTAAAACTTGTATTCCTTATCTGAATCATGAAAGAAAACTGTGGGGTTTCAAGTCTCTTTAAGAAGAAAACACTTATTCTGTAAGCAATTGCTTTATCATAATCAAATACAATAATGCTTCAGAGAAAACAAAGACAATACATGATCTTTCTTACATCATTTAATTACATTTAATCAGCTCCATGTGTTTACTTATATGCAAGTGGGTTTTGGAACAAGCGGGTTTAGGAGACAGCTCTTCCTAAATTGTATTTCCTCATTCTTACATTCAAAAGGGTTGCTATGGTATGTACTATCCTCACTAGTTCCTATATTTGTCTCAATGAAAGTGTAAAGAATACTTCTAGACATATAACATTACATACCAGTGATAAAGGAAGGCCAACAAATTGTGGGCCTTGATTAAATATATGCCGCCGAAAACAAGAGCAGCAAAAAAAAAGGAGAGGATTTATTGATAAGTGTAATGTTTTATTTCCTGTATAATAGCCTCCTACACTGTAAAAAATTATCATGTAATAAAGTAAAAGCCAGACAACTTGTCAAGACATCCTTTTCAAAGCATCAATTGTAAGTAAGCAGCTGTGGATAATTTCTATTGAAACCCATGTTGAAAGACATTTTCTTCACTTACCATCCAAATGATATATTGATTAATATAATCAGGATCACTGAGCTGGTTTATTAAAGGAAGTATAATTCCTTGTGAAAGTATTTCCTAAATAAAAGGAGGAAAAAAAAAGTGGTTTTAGTTGTGTTACTTGCAATGTAATCAGTATTTTAGGATGCAAGAGGTCTTTAAAGGGATATGAAACCCAATTTTTTTTATTTCACGATTCAGATAGAGCAGGCAATTTTAAGCGACCTTCTAATATACTCCCATTACCAATTATTCGTTCTCTTGGTATCTTTAATTGAAAAAAAACTAAATTTATGCTTACCCGATAAATTTATTTCCAGATATGGTGAGTCCATGGAATCATCAATTACTTTTGGGGAATACCACTCCAGACCAGCAGGAGGAGGCAAAGAGCACCACAGCAATAATAAGAACACCAAGCTGCGCTTCTCAGTTGGATCAAATACCTTTAAAAAGTCATTTGTAAGTTCATAGGAATGTCCCTTATGGGATCCACTGGTGTTGAATCTTATCTCAAAATAAAGGTATTTGGTTAAACTGTAGAGTGCCAACAAAAATTCATTAAGGAGAATGTAATCACTCTTTTGGATAATGTGTGGATTATTGTAACAACCGATATAGTAATTGGTGAGACTCTGTAATCACAGAGAAATACAATAAATAAACAGTAAACCGTATTGGTATATAAAAAATGTAGTACAGAATCAATTGTTAGGTAGACACAATGATTATGGGAAAACAAAAACTTCCCAAATGTGGTGAGACAAGTGGGTGCTGCTCCAGAGTTAGACACAGGGCTGTGATCCTGATCTCGGAAGTAGCTGCAAAACAGAAAAAGACACATAGCGCACCCCACTCTAAGTGTAACACCGTTTTATTAGAACATCCAAAGAGAGTAAATCGCACGTACAATGTAAAAGAAATTAAAAGGCAAAATCACCAAGTCCAAGTCCGTTAGCCGGATGCTGGGGTGTATACTCCGTCACCTCGTTGGCACGATCCTCAGGTAAGCTTCCGGAAAGCTTTGAGGGGACTCGCCATACCGAGGGATACTCCGTGTTCAGCACCGGCGTTTCAGTGACCGGGAGAGAGTGTTGATGCCGCCTCGACGAGTTTCCTCAGGCTACTACCTGACTTCTTCATGAGGATATATCCGACTGAGTAGTTGTAGTTCATTTTTAAAAGGCCCGGGCTGGACGCGTCTCCCAATGGAGTAATATCATTGGCTATGAGTCATCAAATACCTTTTGAGCAAGGTTAGCACATATGTTACATCGGTCCGATCATTTGCATAGAAGACACTATAATAAATGTATATAAAATACATGTAAGGTACATTTGTATATAAAATGATATATTAAATTAAAATTAGATTAGCTAAAAAAACATTTCATATGGAATTTCATTCATAATAAACAACAAAATCGAAACTGGTTTAAAAACAATATAGCTAAAAAACATTTTACACATGTTACACATGATTAAAAAACGAAATTTATGCTTACCTGATAAATTTATTTCTCTTGTGGTGTATCCAGTCCACGGATTCATCCATTACTTGTGGGATATTCTCCTTCCCAACAGGAAACTGCAAGAGGATCACCCACAGCAGAGCTGTCTATATAGCTCCTCCCCTAACTGCCACCCCCAGTCATTCGACCGAAGACAAGAAAGAGAAAGGAGAAACTATAGGGTGCAGTGGTGACTTCTCTTTCTTTTTGGTTAAGATGCATAATCCGCTTTGCTTACGAGACTGCTGGCCAGCAGCCTCCTGAGAGAATTACAGCTCATTCCACTAGAGCAGTAGCTTCCACATGGGCTTTTAAAAATGAGGCTTCTGTTGAACAGATTTGTAAGGCGGCGACTTGGTCTTCGCTTCATAACTTTTCCAAATTCTACAAATGTGATACTTTTGCTTCTTCGGAGGCTGTTTTTGGGAGAAAGGTCTTACAGGCAGTGGTGCCCTCCGTTTAAGCGCCTGCCTTGTCCCTCCCTTCATCCGTGTCCTATAGCTTTGGTATTGGTATCCCACAAGTAATGGATGAATCCGTGGACTGGATACACCTTACAAGAGAAAAACATAATTTATGCTTACCTGATAAATTTATTTCTCTTGTAGTGTATCCAGTCCACGGATCATCCATTACTTGTGGGATATTCTCTTTCCCAACAGGAAGTTGCAAGAGGATCACCCACAGCAGAGCTGCTATATAGCTCCTCCCCTCACTGCCATATCCAGTCATTCGACCGAAACAAGACGAGAAAGGAGAAACCATAGGGTGCAGTGGTGACTGTAGTTTAATTAAAATTTAGACCTGCCTTAAAAGGACAGGGCGGGCCGTGGACTGGATACACTACAAGAGAAATAAATTTATCAGGTAAGCATAAATTATGTTTTCTCTTGTTAAGTGTATCCAGTCCACGGATCATCCATTACTTGTGGGATACCAATAACAAAGCTAAAGTACACGGATGATGGGAGGGACAAGGCAGGAACTTAACCGGAAGGAACCACTGCCTGTAGAACCTTTCTCCCAAAAACAGCCTCCGAAGAAGCATAAGTATTAAATTAGTAAAATTTTGAAAAAGTGTGAAGCGAAGACCAAGTCGCAGCCTTGCAAATCTGTTCAACAGAGGCCTCATTTTTAAAGGCCCAGGTGGAAGCCACAGCTCTAGTAGAATGAGCTGTAATCCTTTCAGGGGGCTGCTGTCCAGCAGTCTCATAGGCTAAGCGAATTATGCTCCGAAGCCAAAAGGAGAGAGAGGTTGCCGAAGCTTTATGACCTCTCCTCTGTCCAGAGTAAACGACAAAAAGGGCAGATGTTTGACGAAAATCTTTAGTAGCCTGTAAGTAAAACTTCAAGGCACGGACTACGTACAGATTATGCAAAAGACGTTCCTTCTTTGAAGAAGGATTAGGACACAATGATGGAACAACAATCTCTTGATTGATATTCCTGTTAGAAACCACCTTAGGTAAAAACCCAGGTTTGGTACGCAGAACTACCTTGTCTGAATGAAAAATCAGATAAGGAGAATCACAATGTAAGGCAGATAACTCAGAGACTCTTCGAGCCATCAAAAACAGAACTTTCCAAGATAAAAGTTTAATATCAATGGAATGAAGGGGTTCAAACGGAACTCCCTGAAGAACTTTAAGAACTAAGTTTAAGCTCCACGGGGGAGCAACAGTTTTAAACACAGGCTTAATCCTAACCAAAGCCTGACAAAGTGCCTGGACGTCTGGAACTTCTGCCAGACGCTTGTGCAAAAGAATAGACAGAGCAGAGATCTGTCCTTTTAAAGAACTAGCTGATAAGCCTTTGTCCAAACCCTCTTGGAGAAAGGACAATATCCTAGGAATCCTAACCTTACTCCATGAGTAACTCTTGGATTCACACAAATAAAGATATTTACGCCATATCTTATGGTAGATTTTCCTGGTGACAGGCTTCCGAGCCTGTATTACGGTATCAATGACTGACTCGGAGAAGCCACGCCTTGATAGAATCAAGCGTTCAATCTCCATGCAGTCAGTCTCAGAGAAATTAGATTTGGATGATTGAAAGGACCTTGTATTAGAAGGTCCTGCCTCAGAGGCAGAGTCCATGGTGGAAGAGATGACATGTCCACTAGGTCTGCATACCAGGTCCTGCGTGGCCACGCAGGCGCTATCAGAATCACCGATGCTCTCTCCTGTTTTATTTTGGCAATCAGTCGAGGGAGCAGAGGAAACGGTGGAAACACATAGGCCAGGTTGAAGAACCAAGGAGCTGCTAGAGCATCTATCAGCGTTGCTCCCGGGTCCCTGGACCTGGATCCGTAACAAGGAAGCTTGGCGTTCTGGCGAGACGCCATGAGATCCAGTTCTGGTTTACCCAAACGATGGACCAGTTGAGCAAACACCTCTGGATGGAGTTCCCACTCCCCCGGATGAAAAGTCTGACGACTTAGAAAATCCGCCTCCCAGTTCTCTACGCCTGGGATGTGGATCGCTGACAGGTGGCAAGAGTGAGACTCTGTCCAGCGAATTATCTTTGAGACTTCTAACATCACTAGGAAACTCCTGGTTCCCCCTTGATGGTTGATGTAAGCCACAGTCGTGATGTTGTCCGACTGAAATCTGATGAACCTCAGGGTTGCTAACTGAGGCCAAGCTAGAAGAGCATTGAATATTGCTCTTAACTCCAGAATATTTATTGGGAGGAGTTTCTCCTCCTGAGTCCACGATCCCTGAGCCTTCAGGGAGTTCCAGACTGCGCCCCAACCTAGAAGGCTGGCATCTGTTGTTACAATTGTCCAATCTGGCCTGCGAAAGGTCATACCCTTGGACAGATGGACCCGAGAAAGCCACCAGAGAAGAGAATCTCTGGTCTCTTGATCCAGATTTAGTAGAGGGGACAAATCTGAGTAATCCCCATTCCACTGACTTAGCATGCATAATTGCAGCGGTCTGAGATGCAGGCGCGCAAATGGCACTATGCCCATTGCCGATACCATTAAGCCAATTACTTCCATGCACTGAGCCACTGACGGGCGTGGAATGGAATGAAGGACATGGCAAGCATTTAGAAGTTTTGATAACCTGGACTCCGTCAGGTAAATTTTCATCTCTACAGAATCTATAAGAGTCCCTAGGAAGGTGACTCTTGTGAGTGGTGATAGAGAACTCTTTTCCACGTTCACTTTCCACCCATGCGACCTCAGAAATGCCAGAACTATCTCTGTATGAGACTTGGCAATTTGAAAGCTTGACGCATGTATCAGGATGTCATCTAGATACGGAGCCACCGCTATGCCTTGCGGTCTTAGAACCGCCAGAAGTGAGCCCAGAACCTTTGTAAAAATTCTCGGGGCAGTGGCCAACCCGAAGGGAAGAGCTACAAATTGGTAATGCCTGTCTAGAAAGGCAAACCTTAGGAACCGATGATGATCTTTATGAATCGGTATGTGAAGGTAGGCATCCTTTAAGTCCACTGTGGTCATGTACTGACCCTCTTGGATCATGGGTAGGATGGTCCGAATAGTTTCCATTTTGAATGATGGAACTCTGAGGAATTTGTTTAAGATCTTTAGATCCAAGATTGGTCTGAAGGTTCCCACTTTCTTGGGAACCACAAACAGATTTGAATAAAACCCCTTTCCTTGTTCCGTCCGCGGAACTGGATGGATCACTCCCATTACTAGGAGGTCTTGCACACAGCTTAGGAATTCCTCTTTCTTTATCTGGTTTGCTGATAACCTTGAAAGATGAAATCTCCCTTGTGGAGGAGAAGCTTTGAAGTCCAGAAGATATCCCTGAGATATGATCTCCAACGCCCAGGGATCCTGAACATCTCTTGCCCACGCCTGGGCGAAGAGAGAAAGTCTGCCACCCACTAGATCCGTTTCCGGATAGGGGGCCGTTCCTTCATGCTGTCTTGGAGGCTTTCTGGCCTGCTTGCCCTTGTTCCAGGACTGGTTAGGTTTCCAGGCCTGTCTGGAATGAGCAACAGTTCCCTCTTGTTTTGAAGCGGAGGATGTTGATGCTGCTCCTGCCTTGAAATTTCAAAAGGCACGAAAATTAGACTGTTTGGCCTTTGATTTGGCCCTGTCCTGAGGAAGGGTATGACCCTTGCCTCCAGTAATGTCAGCAATAATTTCCTTCAAGCCAGGCCCGAATAAGGTCTGCCCCTTGAAAGGAATGTTGAGTAATTTAGACTTTGAAGTCACGTCAGCTGACCAGGATTTAAGCCATAGCGTCCTACGCGCCTGGATGGCGAATCTGGAATTCTTAGCCGTTAGTTTAGTCAAATGAACAATGGCATCAGAAACAAATGAGTTAGCTACCTTAAGCGTTCTAAGCTTGTCAATAATTTCATTCAATGGAGCTGTCTGGATGGCCTCTTCCAGGGCCTCAAACCAGAATGCCGCCGCAGCCGTGACAGGCGCAATGCATGCAAGGGGCTGTAAAATAAAACCTTGTTGAATAAACATTTTCTTAAGGTAACCCTCCAATTTTTTATCCATTGGATCTGAAAAAGCACAACTGTCCTCAACCGGGATAGTGGTACGCTTTGCTAAAGTAGAAACTGCTCCCTCCACCTTAGGGACCGTCTGCCATAAGTCCAGTGTAGTGGCGTCTATTAGAAACATTTTTCTAAATATAGGAGGTGGGGAAAAGGGCACACCGGGTCTATCCCACTCCTTGCTAATAATTTCTGTAAGCCTTTTAGGTATTGGAAAAACATCAGTACACACCGGCACCGCATAGTATCTATCCAGCCTACACAGTTTCTCTAGAATTGCAACTGTGTTACAGTCATTCAGAGCAGCTAATACCTCCCCAAGCAATACACGGAGGTTCTCAAGCTTAAATTTAAAATTAGAAATCTCTGAATCAGGTTTCCCCGAGTCAGAGATGTCACCCACAGACTGAAGCTCTCCGTCCTCATGTTCTGCATACTGTGACGCAGTATCAGACATGGCTCTAACAGCATTTGCGCGCTCTGTATCTCTCCTAACCCCAGAGCTATCGCGCTTGCCTCTTAATTCAGGCAATCTAGATAATACCTCTGACAGGGTATTATTCATGATTGCAGCCATGTCCTGGAAGGTAATCGCTATGGGCGTCCCTGATGTAATTGGCGCCATATTAGCGTGCGTCCCCTGAGCGGGAGGCGAAGGGTCTGACACGTGGGGAGAGTTAGTCGGCATAACTTCCCCCTCGACAGAACCCTCTGGTGATAATTCTTTTATAGATAAAGACTGATCTTTACTGTTTCAGGTGAAATCAATATATTTAGTACACATTCTCCTATGGGGCTCCACCATGGCTTTCAAACATAATGAACAAGTAGGTTCCTCTGTGTCAGACATATTTAAACAGACTAGCAATGAGACTAGCAAGCTTGGAAAACACTTTAAAACAAGTTTACAAGCAATATAAAAAACGTTACTGCGCCTTTAAGAAACACAAATCTTCCCAAATTTTGAAATAACAGTGAAAAAAAGCAGTTACACTAACGAAATTTTTACAGTGTATGTAATAAGTTAGCAGAGCATTGCACCCACTTGCAAATGGATGATTAACCCCTTAATACCAAAAACGGAATAACAAATGACAAAAAGAGTTTTTTTTAAACAGTCACAACAACTGCCACAGCTCTACTGTGGCTTTTTACCTCCCTCAATACGACTTTTGAAGCCTTTTGAGCCCTTCAGAGAAGTCCTGGATCATGCAGGAAGAAGCTGGATGTCTGTGTCTGTAATTTTTGCTGCGCAAAAAAGCGCTAAAATAGGCCCCTCCCACTCATATTACAACAGTGGGAAGCCTCAGGGAACTGTTTCTAGGCAAAACTCAAGCCAGCCATGTGGAAAAAACTAGGCCCCAATAAGTTTAATCACCAAACATATGTAAAAAACGATTAAACATGCCAGCAAACTTTTTAAAATACACTTTTATAAGAGTATGTATCTCTATTAATAAGCCTGATACCAGTCGCTATCACTGCATTTAAGGCTTTACTTACATTACTTCGGTATCAGCATTTTCTAGCAAATTCCATCCCTAGAAAAATATTTTAACTGCACATACCTTATCGCAGGAAAACCTGCACGCTATTCCCCCTCTGAAGTTACCTCACTCCTCAGAATATGTGAGAACAGCAAAGGATCTTAGTTACTTCTGCTAAGATCATAGAAAACGCAGGCAGATTCTTCTTCTAAATACTGCCTGAGATAAACAGTACACTCCGGTACCATTTAAAAATAACAAAACTTTTGATTGAAGAAATAAACTAAGTATAAAACACCACAGTCCTCTTACGACCTCCATCTTAGTTGAGAGTTGCAAGAGAATGACTGGGTATGGCAGTGAGGGGAGGAGCTATATAGCAGCTCTGCTGTGGGTGATCCTCTTGCAACTTCCTGTTGGGAAGGAGAATATCCCACAAGTAATGGATGATCCGTGGACTGGATACACTTAACAAGAGAAACATAATTTATGCTTACCTGATAAATGTATTTCTCTTGTGGTGTATCCAGTCCACGGATCATCCATTACTTGTGGGTAGGGATGCACCGAAATGAAAATTCTAGACCGAAACCGAAAATGCAGGATGCCCTTGGCCGAAAACCGAAAATGACTTTTTCCACCAAATTATTTTAAAAGTTTTTTTCTATAATGTTATTATTAATATAAGACTTTTTATTTTTTATATATATATATATATATATATATATATATATATATATATATATTATATATTACACATACATACTTTTGAACATTTGACACAATCCTAAATTATTATTTATCTGCATTGAGGTACACACAGCAGGCAACATGGGGTTAAGCATTAAGATATGGTACTGAGGCACACAGAGGAATGCAGGAGATCGCATTACAAGTGTACTGCTTGTGAATTGTAGCCCAAACACATACAGTTCTATCAGTGTGCAAAGGGCTCCTACATGTTTATATTCACTCTTATCTGGCTCGTTGTGCAGTTCTCAGGAGGAGGAGGCGACACAGCTGCTTGTAATTACACCACGCTGCAGCCCGCTCCGTTTACACAGAAGTCTCCTAATCTTGCCGTGTCAGGTGAAATTTATGACACTTGCCTGCAGAGCCATATAGTTACTTGTAACGGATCCTCCGGTCAGTGAGTGTGGGAAAGGCTCATACATATATTTACCCTTATCTGGCTCCCTGTCTAATCGTGACTTTATTTGAAAAAGCAGCTCATCCTGCAGGACTCAATGAGCTGCTTTTTCAACTAAAGTCACAGTTAGACAGGGAGCCAGATAAAGGTAAATATACGTATTAGCCTTTCACACACTCACTGACCGGAGGATCCGTTACAAGTAACTATATGGCTGGCTCTACAGGCAAGTGTCATAAAAGTCACCTGACACGGCAAGTTCCTTTTCCCGCACTGCTCTGCTTCAAGACACTAGACAGTGAGTGAACAGCCCAGCCTACAGTGCCGCACCCCCTCTAACCGCGAGGCATTCTGGGGCATGTAGTTCAATTGAATATGGCCTGGAAATAACCCAGCCACACGGGGCTAAATTTAGGATCAGCTTGTAACGGCTTATAGCGGTCGGCGAGGCACGGGGGAGGACACTTTGGGGGATAAAAATCTGTCTGCCAGGGGATGATTTCGTGGGGCACAGGGGTTAATTTAATTTTACATAGAGGATGCAATTTTCCGCCGGTTTTCCCCTCTTTCGACTGAAATGGGATAGGCCCATTTTCGGCCGAAAATTTCGGTTGCCGAAATTTCGGTGCATCCCTACTTGTGGGATATTCTCATTCCCAACAGGAAGTTGCAAGAGGATCACCCACAGCAGAGCTGTTATATAGCTCCTCCCCTAACTGCCATATACAGTCATTCGACCGAAAACAACCAGAGAAAGGAGAAACCATAGGGTGCAGTGGTGACTGTAGTTTAAATTTAAAAATTACCTGCCTTAAAATGACAGGGCGGGCCGTGGACTGGATACACCACAAGAGAAATACATTTATCAGGTAAGCATAAATTTTGTTTTCTCTTGTAAGGTGTATCCAGTCCACGGATTCATCCATTACTTGTGGGATACCAATACCAAAGCTATAGGACACGGATGAAGGGAGGGACAAGGCAGGCGCTTAAACGGAGGGCACCACTGCCTGTAAGACCTTTCTCCCAAAAACAGCCTCCTAAGAAGCAAAAGTATCAAATTTGTAGAATTTGGAAAAGGTATGAAGCGAAGACCAAGTCGCCGCCTTACAAATCTGTTCAACAGAAGCCTCATTTTTAAAAGCCCATGTGGAAGCTACTGCTCTAGTGGAATGAGCTGTAATTCTCTCAGGAGGCTGCTGGCCAGCAGTCTCGTAAGCAAAGCGGATTATGCTTCTTAACCAAAAAGAAAGAGAAGTTGCTGAAGCCTGTTGGCCTCTCCTCTGTCCAGAGTAAACCACAAACAAAGCAGATGTTTGACGAAAATCTTTAGTGGCTTGCAAGATTGTGTAATAGACGTTCCTTCTTTAAAGAAGGATTAGGACATAGTGAAGGAACAACAATCTCCTGACTGATATTCTTATTAGATACCACCTTAGGAAGAAACCCAGGTTTGGTACGCAACACTACCTTATCAGCATGGCAAATGAGATAAGGAGAATCACACTGTAAAGCCGATAACTCAGAAACTCGTCGAGCAGAGGAGATAGCTACCAAAAACAGAACTTTCCAAGACAACAGCTTGATATCTATGGAATGCAAAGGTTCAAACGGAACCCCTTGAAGAACTAAATTTAGACTCCATGGCGGAGCCACAGGTTTAAACACAGGCTTGATTCGAACTAAAGCCTGACAAAATGCCTGAACGTCTGGAGTATTAGCCAGACGCTTGTGCAAAAGAATAGACAGAGCAGAAATATGTCCCTTTAAGGAACTAGCCGACAATCCCTTCTCCAATCCTTCTTGGAGAAAAGATAATATTCTAGGAATCCTGACCTTACTCCATGAGTAACCCTTGGATTCACACCAATGAAGATATTTACACCATATCTTAAGATAGATTTTCCTGGTAAACGGCTTTCGAGCCTGAATTAAGGTATCAATGACCGATTCAGAGAAACCACGCTTTGATAAAATCAAGCGTTCAATCTCCAAGCAGTCAGACACAGAGAAATTAGGTTTGGATGGTTGAAAGGACCCTGAAGTAGAAGGTCCTGCCTCAGCGGCAGGGTCCATGGTGGACAGGATGACATGTCCACCAGGTCTGCATACCAAGTCCTGCGTGGCCACGCAGGTGCTATCAAAATCACCGATGCTCTCTCCTGCCTGATCTTGGCAATCAGACGAGGGAGCAGAGGAAACGGTGGAAACACATAAGCCAGGTTGAAGGACCAAGGCGCTGCTAGAGCATCTATCAGCGTTGCCTTGGGGTCCCTGGACCTGGTCCCGTAACAAGGAAGCTTGGCGTTCTGGCGAGACGTCATGAGATCCAGCTCTGGTTTGCCCCAAAGTTGAATCAACTGAGCAAATATCTCCGGATGGAGTTCCCATTCTCCCGGATGAAAAGTCTGCCGACTTAGAAAATCCGCCTCCCATTTCTCGACACCTGGGATATGGATAGCTGATAGATGGCAAGAGTGAACCGCTGCCCATAGAATTATCTTTGAAACCTCCAACATTGCTAGGGAACTCAGTGTTCCCCCCTGATGGTTGATGTAGGCTACAGTCGTGATATTGTCCGACTGAAATCTGATGAACCTGACCCCAGCTAGCTGAGGCCACGCCTGAAGAGCATTGAAAATCGCTCTTAGTTCCAGAATGTTTATCGGAAGGAGTGCCTCCTCCTGAGTCCACGAGCCCTGAGCCTTCAGGGAGTTCCAGACTGCACCCCAGCCCAGAAGGCTGGCATCTGTCGTTACTATTGTCCAATCTGGCCTGCGGAAGCTCATCCCCTTGGACAGATGGACCTGACATAGCCACCAGAGAAGAGAATCCCTGGTTTCTTGATCCAGATTTAGTAGAGGGGACAAATCTGTGTAATCCCCATTCCACTGACTGAGCATGCAAAGTTGCAGCGGTCTGAGATGTAGGTGGGCAAACGGTACTATGTCCATTGCTGCTACCATTAAACCGATTACTTCCATACATTGAGCCACTGAAGGACGAGAAGTGGAATAAAGAACACGGCAAGAGTCTAGAAGTTTTGACAATCTGGCCTTCGTTAAGTAAATCTTCATTTCTACCAAATCTATCAGAGTCCCTAGGAATGAAACTCTTGTTAGAGGTGATAGAGAACTCTTTTCTTCGTTCACCTTCCACCCATGGGACCTCAGAAATGCCAGAACAATGTCCTTATGGGACCTTGCGATTTGAAAAGTCAACGCCTGTATCAGAATGTCGTCTAAGTAAGGGGCTACTGCTATACCCTGCTGCCTTAGGACCGCTAGGAGGGACCCTAGAACCTTCATAAAGATTCTTGGTGCCGTGGCCAACCCGAAGGGAAGAGCAACAAACTGGTAGTGCCCGTCTAGAAAGGCAAACCTGAGAAAACAATGATCTTTGTGTATCGGGATGTGAAGATAAGCATCCTTTAAGTCTACGGTAGTCATATATTGACCCTCCTGGATCATAGGAAGGATGGTTCGAATAGTCTCCATCTTGAAGGATGGGACCCTGAGAAATTTGTTTAAGATCTTGAGATCTAAGATTGGTCTAAGTGTTCCCTCTTTCTTGGGAACCACAAACAGATTTGAATAGAAGCCCTGCCCCTGTTCCTCCTTTGGAACTGGGTTGATCACTCCCATAACTAGGAGGTCTCGAACACAATGTAAGAATGCCTCTCTCTTTATCTGGTTTACAGATAAATGTGAGAGATGAAATCTCCCTTTTGGGGGGCAGGTTTTGAATTCCAGAAGATAACCCTTGGACACAATTTCCAATGCCCAAGGATCCTGGACATCTCTCGCTCAAGCCTGGGCAAAGAGAGAGAGTCTGCCCCCTACTAGATCCATTTCCGGATCGGGGGCTGCTCCTTCATGCTGTCTTAGAGGCAGCAGCAGGCTTTTTGGCCTGTTTTTCCTTGTTCCAAGCCTGGTTAGGTCTCCAGACCGGCTTAGACTGGGCAAAAGTTCCCTCTTGCTTTGTGTTCGAGGAAGTTGAAGCTGCGCTACTCTTGAAGTTTTGAAAGGGCCGAAAACTAGACTGTTTGGTCCTTAATTTGTTGGATCTGTCTTGAGGAAGGGCGTGACCTTTTCCTCCAGTGATGTCAGAAATTATCTCCTTCAGTCCAGGCCCGAATAGGGTCTGTCCTTTGAAGGGAATATTGAGAAGTTTAGACTTTGAAGTCACGTCAGCTGACCAGGATTTAAGCCATAGCGCCCTACGCACTTGAATAGCAAAACCTGAATTTGTAGCCGTTAGCTTGGTTAAATGAACAACGGCGTCAGAAACAAATGAATTGGCTAGCTTAAGGGCCCTAAGCTTCTCAATAATATCTTCCAACGGGGTTTCAACCTGTAGAGCCTCCTCTAGAGACTCAAACCAGAAAGTCGCAGCAGCAGTGACTGGGGCAATGCATGCAAGAGGCTGGAGAATAAAACCTTGTTGAATAAAAATTTTCTTAAGGTAACCCTCTAATTTTTTTGTCCATTGGATCTAGAAAAGCACAACTGTCCTCGACAGGGATAGTGGTACGCTTAGCTAGAGTAGAAACTGCTCCCTCCACCTTAGGGACCGTCTGCCACAAGTCCCGTGTAGCGGCGTCTATTGGAAACATATTTTTAAAAACAGGAGGGGGAGAGAACGGTACACCTGGTCTATCCCATTCCTTAGTAATAATTTCAGAAAACCTCTTAGGGATTGGAAAAACATCAGTGTAAGTAGGTACTGCATAGAATTTATCCAATCTACATAATTTCTCTGGGACTACAATAGTGTCACAGTCGTCCACAGTTGCTAAGACCTCCCTGAGCAATATGCGGAGGTGCTCAAGCTTAAATTTAAATGTAGACATATCAGAATCAGGTTGAAGTATCTTCCCTGAATCAGAAAAATCACCCACAGATTGAAGCTCCCCTGCTTCAGCTTCAGTACATTGTGAGGGTGTATCAGACATAGCCACTAAAGCGTCAGAGAGCTCTGTATTTATTCTAGTCCCAGAGCTGTCTCGCTTTCCTTGCAATCCTGGCAGTTTAGATAATACCTCTGTAAGGGTATGATTCATAACTGCCGCCATGTCTTGTAAGATATATGCAATGGGCGCACTAGATGTACTTGGCATCCCCTGAGCGGGAGTTATAGGTTCTGACACGTGGGGAGAGTTAGACGGCATAACTTCCTCCTTGTCAATTTATTCTGGTGATAAATTTTTTAAAGCCAGAATATGGTCTTTGTAAAATCAGTGCATTTGGTACACATTCTAAGAGGGGGTTCCACAATGGCTTCTAAACATAATGAACAATGAGTTTCCTCTATGTCAGACATGTTTAAACAGACTAGTAATGAGACCAGCAAGCTTCGAAAACACTTTAATAACTGTGAACAAGCAAAAAATAAAAACGGTACTGTGCCTTTAAGAGAAAAAAACAATCACAGAAACTGCAAAACAGTGAAAAAAGCAGGAAAATTTACGAAATTTTTACAGTGTGTATAATAGACTGAAATAACATTGCACCCACTTGCAAATGGATGATTAACCCCTTAGGTTCAAAACCGGATCAAAAAAACGATATAACCGTTTTTAAACAGTCACAACCAACTGCCACAGCTCTACTGTGGCTCCTACCTGCCCATACGATGACTTTGGAAGGCACAAAAACCCTTTAGAGAGGTCCTATATGTTCAGGGGACTCCTTCAGGGAAGCTGGATGTCAAGCTGCAAAAACTACTGCGCAATTATGGCGCAAAAATAGGCCCCTCCCAACATGTACTCATAGTGAGAGGGCCTTAAAAAACTATCCCCGGGGCGTGTCTGGAAGGCGGCCATGTACAGCAGCAATTTCATTTAGCTCCTTGAGTACATCTACAATAAGACTGAATAACTCTTCTCAAATTTGGCATTTGATCTTGAAATTTATCGAGCTCTCACAGGAGAAGACAAGGAGTTGAATGATACCTTAATTTATATGTTTTCTTCAGCCAGGTTCCAGAAGTTAGAACCTGGAAGGTAGGCCGCAAATTCGTCACACACATTCATTACCCCCCTCGAGTATCTTAAATACTCGAGTAGAGCAGTATTAATCTGCTACAGTTAACTTTACTAACAGAATGCTACACAAAGCTGATAACATGGAGGACTCGTATACTATTCTGCAAGCTAAATTGAAAGCCTTAGACTGTCTAATAGACTGCAGATATTCGGACCTGAGGGACATGTGCCAAGCAGCAAGTATGTCGGTCTCACATCCTAAAGTGCAAGGAAATATGCCAGTGAGTGCAGTTATTGTAGGGCCAGACGAGTCTACTGAACCACGGCCGGGACCTTCCCCATATATTGTGCCGCACACCCTTAGCTCCATGTCTCAACTGAGGGGTCTCATACCTGAAGAGCGGCTACTATTTGTCCATGGTTGCCCTCGGCTCCCCCGGGAGGGGATGCGGCCGGTCCCCGCTGGGGTGAAGGGGATTCCGTACCAATGATGAGTAGTGTACCTACAGAAAGCACCAGGCGCTCAGAAGGGCCGATGACTTTGGCCAGTATCGCGCAGGGGAGCATCTGCTTAGAGTTACTACTGAGTGGGCAGGAGACGTCCGGACCGGGCATGTCTTGTACCAGTGTCTTTGTGGATGGATATCTAACACCACGGACTGGGTCCTACTTACCGTACCAATGTCGTACTAGAGTTGGTGTGGGGTAGTTATGGACGCACTGCAGTGGCTATTATGCTTCCCAGTGTTAGCAATGAACTCATGGTTTAGCGTGAGTTTTGGACATCCTAGCAAGGGATATGCAATTAGTCTTGAAGTACCTTGTCATCTCAATCGTAACTATGTTGTTGTTGTTTTTTTTTATTTATTTTCTTTTTCTCTTATGTATGCTTTTCTCTTTTACATAACCTTATGTTTAAAGCCAGCCTTTTGCAAGAGATAAATAATACCAGTCAAGGAGCTAAGTTTATTAGCAATCTTACATATAGATTTTATATGGTCTGTTATGTGGGTACTTTCAGATGGAATTATTATCTCCCAATTAAGTAACAGTCACCCGTCTTTGGAGATAAATTCATGCCTCTCTAATTTGGCCAGTATACAGTGCAGTCCGATTAGGACCCCCATCGGACTATGTAATTACTCACATAATGTTATTTCTTTTATTATGCATAATCTTATGTATGGTGACAGCTGCTTATGTGTGGGGGCACTGTTTAGTGTAATAAATAGGGTTGCCTTTAGAGATGTATACTGATTTTTAGGATCTGGCCAAACATGTATTCATATATATAACTCAGCTAACGGGACTAAACCATTTATGTTAATCACGTGTGGTGACTACTTCGCCTCTTTGATAGGAATCCTGTGTATTGAGATACCTCTCAGATAACTAGCCCCTCTTACAGTGTTTCCCCAAGTATGCTGGGTACGCATTCTCCTATACAAATGGGGATATAGTCATACACTGCACCATGAAAGGTATAGTCGAGATATTTAAAACATTAACAAGGTCTGTCTCTAATGGTCCCTTTACTTAATTAATACCATCTTTTATGGTACCAAGAGCCTCTCAGTTGCTAAATAAAGTAAGATAGTTCACCATTACAATAATAGAATTGAGGTTCCTGTTTCTGACCCCTCCTCTGTGATAATTTTAAGTTTTGTAGCTTATAGATTAGACTAGCGGTGTTAATCCGCCATGGATATAGTGTTGATATGAGTTGTTCCTATATTTTTATCTATAAGTGAAATTGAGGTTGGTATATTAGAGTATCCAGCTACAGGAGACAGAGAGAAGTGTGGATAGCCCACTGATAGTCAAGGATTAACATTCACTGACATGATCTCGAATTCTGTTCATCTGGTAGGAGCAACTTTTAATGATTTCCTATATTTTGCAAAATCTCAGATAACACATACATTTCTATTTTACTCAATATATCACTCTATAGGATGTATAAGTTGTTCAGGATTCTTATATTATATACAATTTACTTTGTGTTCATGTAGGAAACAAAAAGGTAAAAGAGGTAATGCTAGATGATGTTTATTTTAGCTTACATCTGCATACATTGTTCTGTATTCTCAATTTGTTCTGTGTATGTCTGGAGAGCTACATGTATGATGTTTGCATTGAGATTTCACTGCCCTTTTATATGTTGTTATTTCACTATCACTCTGATAAACAACGCTTTGTATGCAAGTTTCATCAGAAACAAATACGAAATGTACAATATGTTCTTACGTTATATGCCTTGTATTACCTCAATAAAAAAAACTATGATTCAAAAAAAAAAAAACCTATCCCTAGGCAAAATCTAGTCAGCCATGTGGAAAAACTGGGCCCCAGAATAAAGTTTTATCACCATTTGTAATAAACGTTTATACACATCAAGCAAACGTTATATCTATTAAGTAATGAGAGTAAATAACAAAAATATTACCCTTTACAGCAAGCATGATACCAGTCGTTATTAAATCACTGTAATCAGGCTTACCTTAAATAAATCAGGCACTGTCAGCATTTTCTAGCTTATCTCTCTAGAAAATTTAAAACTGCACATACCTCAGAGCAGGTAATCCTGCATGCTATTCCCCCAGCTGAAGTTACCCATCTCTTCAGTTATGTGTGAGAACAGCAGTGGATCTTAGTTACAAACCGCTAAGATCATCAAAAACCTCAGGCAGACTCTTCTTCAACTTTCTGCCTAAGGCTAAAAATAGTACAACTCCGGTACCATTTGAAAATAATAAACTTTTGATTGAAGATAAACTACATTAATGCACCACATCTCTCTAGCTACTTCCCTTGTCGAGAGCTGCAAGAGAATGACTGGGGGTGGCAGTTAGGGGAAAAGCTATATAGACAGCTCTGCTGTGGGTGATCCTCTTGCAGCTATCTGTTGGGAAGGAGAATATCCCACAAGTAATGGATGAATCCGTGGACTGGATACACTTTACAAGAGAAATAAATTGTAATCTCATATTATATCTTGCCAATTGAATACTAAGCTCACAGAAATATTTTCTTTTTAATATTGTTTTTAAACCAGTTTCGATTTTGTTGTTTATTATGAATGAAATTCCCTATGAAATGTTTTTTAGCTAATCTAATTTTAATTTAATATGTCATTTTATATACAAATGTACCTTACATGTATTTTATATACATTTATTATAGTGTCTTCTATGCAAATGATCGGACCGATGTAACATATGTGCTAACCTTGCTCAAAAGGTATTTGATGACTCATAGCCAATGATATTACTCCATTGGGAGACGCGTCCAGCCCGGGCCTTTTAAAACGAACTACAACTACTCAGTCAGATATATCCTCTTGAAAAAGTCAGGTAGTAGCCTGAGGAAACTCGTCGAGGCGGCATCAACACCCTCTCCCGGTCACTGAAACGCCGGTGCTGAACACGGAGTATCCCTCGGTACGGCGAGTCCCCTCAAAGCTTTCCGGAAGCTTACCTGAGGATCGTGCCAACGAGGTGACGGAGAATACACCCCCAGCATCCGGCTAACGGACTTGGACTTGGTGATTTTGCCTTTTAATTTCTTTTACTCGCTTTGGATGTTTGTTCTAATAAAACGGTGTTACACTTAGAGTGGGATGCGCTCTGTGTCTTTTTCTGTTTTGCAACCACAGCAAAGCTGTTAAGTGTCACTTCCCTTCCCACAATCTCCAGTCATTCGACCGAAGGAAAATAGAGAAAAAGGAAATAACGCAAGGTGTAGAGGTGCCTGAGGTTATTGTTAAAAATAACTGTCTTAAAAGAAAGGGTGGGCCGTGGTCCGTATCCGGACATAAATAAATTTATCAGGTAAACATAAATTTCGTTTTCTTTCCTAAGATACGGTGAGTCCACAGAATCATCAATTACTGTTGGGAACCAATACCCAAGCTAGAGAACATCGAAGATTAGGGAGGGACAAGATAGATAACATAAACAGAAGGCACCACCGCTTGAAGAACCTTTCTCCCAAAAGAACCTCAGCCGAGGCAAAAGTATTACATTTGCAAAATTTGGACAGGGTATTTAGAAAAGACCAAGGGGCCCATTTATCAAGCTCCGGATGGAGCGAGGGCCCGTGTTTCTGGCGAGCCTACATGCTCGCCAGAAACACCAGTTATGAAGCAGCTGTCTAAAGACCGCTGCTCCATAACCTGTCCACCTGTTCTGAGCAGGCGGACAGACATTGCCGCAATTCAACCCGATCGAGCACTATCGGGTTGATTGACACCCCCCTGCTGGCGAATCTGCAGGGGGTGGCGTTGCTCTCCCAATTCAGCGAAGTCTGTTGGACCTGGTCCGACAGACCTTTGTCAAATAGGCCCCCAAGTTGCAGCCTTGCAAAACCTTTCCAGAGAAGCTTCATTTTTGAAGACCCAGGAAAAGAGAGAGACAGCCCTAGTGGAATGAGCTGTAATTTTCTCATGAGATTGTTGCCCAGCAGTCTCATAAACAAAACCAATTATCAAACAGAGAGAAAGAGAAGTAGCAGAAGCTTTCTGACCTTTACGTTACCCAGAAAAACAAACAGGGCAGAAGACTGGCGAAAATCCTTAGTCGCCTGTAAAGAAAATTTTAAAGCACGCACAACCTCTAAGTTGTGCAACAAACGTTCTTCAGAAAAGAAGAACTATGACAAAGAGAAGGAACAACAATTTCCAGATTAAAATGCTGTCTGAAACCACTTTAGAAAGAAACCTAACTTACTGCAAAGAACCGCCTCATCGACATGAAAGATAAGATAAGGCAAATCACACTGCAAAGCTGAGAGTTCCAACACCCTCCGAGCAGAATAGAAAACAATAAGAAGCAAACCTTCCAAGATAACAACTTAAAATCTATGGAATGCAAAGGCTTAATCTGAGCTTGCTGCAAAACTTTAAGAGCAAGCAAAGGTTCCCAGGAGGAGCAACAAATTTAAACACAGGCCTGATACTGACCAAGGCCTGACAAAAAGATTGCATATCTGACACGTCCATCAGAAGCTTATGCAGCAAAGAAGGTAATGCAGAAATCTCTCCAGACCTTCCTGTAGAAAGGACAAAATTCTAAGAATCCTAACCCTACTCCAAAAGTAGCCCTTGGATTCACGCCAATAAAGATATTTACTCCGTGTCTCATGGTAAATCTTTCTCATAACAGGCTTGCAAACCCGAATCATGGTCTCAATGGCCAACTCAGAAAAACCACACGTAGACAGAACTAAGCGTTCAATCTCCAAGCAGTGAGCATCAGAGAAACGAAGTTTGGATGAAATAAGGGACCCTGATTCAGAAGGTCCTTCCTCAGAGGCAGTCTCCAAGGTAGAAGAGATTACATCTCCACTAGGTCTGCATACCAGATCCTGTGAGACCAGGCAGGGTCTATTAGAATTAACAACGCTCTCTCCTGTTTGATAAGATCAATGACTCATGGAAGGAGAGCAAACTGAAGAAACAATAAAAGCCTGAAATCCCAAGAAACCGCCAGAGCATCTTTCCTGTCTGAGGATCTCAACTTCGAATCGTACCTTGGCAGCTTGGCATTTTGCCGAGACGCCTTCAGGTCCAACACCGGCACCCCCCAATTGAGGGTTAAGTTGGAGAACACCTCCGGGTGGAGTTCCCACTCCTCAGAATGAAAAATCTGTCTGCTCAGGAAATTCACTGCCCAGTTGTTTCCTGGAATGTGGATGGCAGATAAACAATTGTGAGCTTCCACCCACTAAACAATCCAAGTCACCTCCTACATGGCTAAGGAACTCCAAGTTCCTCCCTAGTGGTTGATGTAAAACTATTGAGGTGAAATAGTCCGATTGGAACCAAGCTAAGGATGACTGAGGCCAAGCCATCAAAGCATTGAAAATTGCTCTCAACTTTAAGATGTTTAAGTGGAGAGCAGACACTTCCGAGTCCATAATCCCTGTGCCTTAAACAAGACCCAGACTACTATCCAGCCCAGCAGGTAGGCGTCTGTGGTCACATCACCCAGGGATGTCTCTAGAAGCACTCGCCACGAGACAGATACTGCTGAAACAATTTATAGAACACAGTAAAAGGAATTATGTCCATGGGTAACCATCAGACCAATCCCCTCCATACACAGAGTCACTGAAAAGTGCAGGTAAAATCAACTGCAGTTAGATCCAAACTCCCAACCTTCTGGTTGAAAAATGGCTATTTACCGGACCACAAGAGCCTTGCTTTTGACCGGACAGAAAACTGCAGACAAAGGAAAGGAATAAATCCTTGATTATCTGACCTCTGTTAAAAAAATCTCCTAGCTAGGGAATCTATTTCAGATTAATATCCCATCCATGGGTAAGTAGATTGGACAAGATTTCTTGAAAGAGAGATTGCTCGAAGGATGACACCTGAACCATATATTGTCCAGAAAAACACCCTTGCAATACCCCAAGACCTAAAAGTCTGTCAAGGATGACAAAAACTCAAAAATTTGAGAAGATACCAAATCAAGGGAATAATAAAACCTTCAGGTCTATGTTTGATATGAACAGGCCCATTAAAATAAAAGAGAAAACATAATTTATGCTTACCTGATAAATTCCTTTCTTCTGTTGTGTGATCAGTCCACGGGTCATCATTACTTCTGGGATATAACTCCTCCCCAACAGGAAATGCAAGAGGATTCACCCAGCAGAGCTGCATATAGCTCCTCCCCTCTACGTCAGTCCCAGTCATTCGACCAAGAAACAACGAGAAAGGAGTAACCAAGGGTGAAGTGGTGACTGGAGTATAATTTAAAAGATATTTACCTGCCTTAAAACAGGGCGGGCCGTGGACTGATCACACAACAGAAGAAAGGAATTTATCAGGTAAGCATAAATTATGTTTTCTTCTGTTATGTGTGATCAGTCCACGGGTCATCATTACTTCTGGGATACCAATACCAAAGCAAAAGTACACGGATGACGGGAGGGATAGGCAGGCTCATTATACAGAAGGAACCACTGCCTGAAGAACCTTTCTCCCAAAAATAGCCTCCGAAGAAGCAAAAGTGTCAAATTTGTAAAATTTGGAAAAAGTATGAAGCGAAGACCAAGTTGCAGCCTTGCAAATCTGTTCAACAGAGGCCTCATTCTTAAAGGCCCAAGTGGAAGCCACAGCTCTAGTGGAGTGAGCTGTAATTCTTTCAGGAGGCTGCTGTCCAGCAGTCTCATAGGCTAAACGTATTATGCTACGAAGCCAAAAAGAGAGAGAGGTAGCAGAAGCTTTTTGACCTCTCCTCTGTCCAGAGTAAACGACAAACAAGGAAGAAGTTTGGCGAAAATCTTTAGTTGCCTGCAAGTAGAACTTGAGGGCACGAACTACATCCAGATTGTGTAAAAGACGTTCCTTCTTTGAAGAAGGATTTGGACACAAGGATGGGACAACAATCTCTTGATTGATGTTCCTGTTAGTGACTACCTTAGGTAAGAACCCAGGTTTAGTACGCAGAACTACCTTGTCTGAGTGAAAAATCAGATAAGGGGAATCACAATGTAAGGCTGATAACTCAGAGACTCTTCGAGCCGAGGAAATAGCCATTAAAAACAGAACTTTCCAAGATAACATTTTTATATCAATGGAATGAAGGGGTTCAAACGGAACACCCTGTAAAACGTTAAGAACTAAGTTTAAACTCCATGGTGGAGCAACAGCTTTAAACACAGGCTTGATCCTAGCTAAAGCCTGACAAAAGGACTGGACGTCTGGATTTTCTGACAGACGTCTGTGTAACAAGATGGACAGAGCTGAAATCTGTCCCTTTAATGAACTAGCTGATAAACCCTTTTCTAAACCTTCTTGTAGAAAAGACAATATCCTAGCGATCCTAACCTTACTCCAGGAGTAACCTTTGGATTCGCACCAGTATAGGTATTTCCGCCATATTTTATGGTAAATCCTTCTGGTAACAGGCTTCCTAGCCTGAATCAGGGTATCAATAACCGACTCAGAAAAACCACGTTTTGATAAAATCAAGCGTTCAATTTCCAAGCAGTCAGCTTCAGAGAAGTTAGATTTTGATGTTTGAATGGACCCTGTATCAGAAGGTCCTGTCTCAGAGGTAGAGACCAAGGCGGACAGGATGACATGTCCACTAGATCTGCATACCAAGTCCTGCGTGGCCAAGCAGGTGCTATTAGAATTACTGATGCTCTCTCCTGTTTGATTTTGGCAATCAATCGAGGAAGCAGCGGGAAGGGTGGAAACACATAAGCCATCCTGAAGTTCCAAGGTGCTGTCAAAGCATCTATCAGAACTGCTCCCGGATCCCTGGATCTGGACCCGTAGCGAGGAAGTTTGGCGTTCTGGCGAGACGCCATGAGATCTATCTCTGGTTTGCCCCAACGTCGAAGTATTTGGGCAAAGACCTCCGGATGAAGTTCCCACTCCCCCGGATGAAGAGTCTGGCGACTCAAGAAATCCGCCTCCCAGTTCTCCACTCCTGGGATGTGGATTGCTGACAGGTGGCAAGAGTGAGACTCTGCCCAGCGAATTATCTTTGATACTTCCATCATTGCTAGGGAGCTTCTTGTCCCTCCCTGATGGTTGATGTAAGCTACAGTCGTGATGTTGTCCGACTGAAACCTGATGAACCCCCGAGTTATTAACTGGGGCCAAGCCAGAAGGGCATTGAGAACTGCTCTCAATTCCAGAATGTTTATTGGAAGGAGACTCTCCTCCTGATTCCATAGTCCCTGAGCCTTCAGAGAATTCCAGACAGCGCCCCAACCTAGTAGGCTGGCGTCTGTTGTTACAATTGTCCAGTCTGGCCTGCTGAATGGCATTCCCCTGGACAGGTGTGGCCGATGAAGCCACCATAGAAGAGAATTTCTGGTCTCTTGATTCAGATTCAGAGTAGCAAAGGTTTGTTCCCATTAGTAAAAAACAACACTAATTAAATTTGTACATAAGAAAAACAAAACAACGTTTTTTATACACAGTCACTATAAGAATTCTCACAGCTCTGCTGAGAGAATTTACCTCCCTTCAAAGAAGTTTGAAGACCCCTGAGATCTGTCAGAGATGAACCGGATCATGCAGGACATATAAAAGTAGCTGACTGGAATTTTTTGATGCGTAGCAAAGAGCGCCAAAAACGGCCCCTCCCTCTCCCACACAGCAGTGAAGAGAAACGAAACTGTCACAATTAAAGCAAAAAACTGCCAAGTGGAAAATAATGCCCAAACATTTATTCACACAGTACCTCAGCAATGTAAACGATTCTACATTCCAGCAAAAACGTTTAACATGAGAATAGTTATTAAAAGGATTAGTGACCTTAACACAGTAGTTCCGGTGAAATACCATCCCCAGAATACTGAAGTGTATACATACATGTCATTTTAACGGTATGGCAGGCTTTTCTCATCAATTCCATTCAGAAAATAAAAACTGCCACATACCTCAATGCAGATTCATCTGCCCGCTGTCCCCTGATCTGAAGCCTTTACCTCCCTCAGATGGTCGAGAACAGCAATATGATCTTAACGACTCCGGTTAAAATCATAGTAAAAAATCTCTGTCAGATTCTTCCTCAAACTCTGCCAGAGAAGTAATAACACGCTCCGGTGCTATTTTAAAATAACAAACTTTTGATTGAAGTCATAAAAACTAAGTATAATCACCATAGTCCTCTCACACATCCTATCTAGTCGTTGGGTGCAAGAGAATGACTGGGACTGACGTAGAGGGGAGGAGCTATATGCAGCTCTGCTGGGTGAATCCTCTTGCATTTCCTGTTGGGGAGGAGTTATATCCCAGAAGTAATGATGACCCGTGGACTGATCACACATAACAGAAGAAAGGATACTACTTTGAAGGTCAGAATTTGAGTTACTTGAGGTAATTACCTAGATTCCATTCCCAAACTGGGACTGGAACTATCACTCCCAGAGAGGAAGATCCTGAGCCCCGTGAGAGGAAGATCCTGAGCCCCGTGAGAGGAAGATCCTGAGCCCCGTGAGAGGAAGATCCTGAGCCCCGTGAGAGGAAGATCCTGAGCCCCGTGAGAGGAAGATCCTGAGCCCCGTGAGAGGAAGATCCTGAGCCCCGTGAGAGGAAGATCCTGAGCCCCGTGAGAGGAAGATCCTGAGCCCCGTGAGAGGAAGATCCTGAGCCCCGTGAGAGGAAGATCCTGAGCCCCGTGAGAGGAAGATCCTGAGCCCCGTGAGAGGAAGATCCTGAGCCCCGTGAGAGGAAGATCCTGAGCCCCGTGAGAGGAAGATCCTGAGCCCCGTGAGAGGAAGATCCTGAGCCCCGTGAGAGGAAGATCCTGAGCCCCGTGAGAGGAAGATCCTGAGCCCCGTGAGAGGAAGATCCTGAGCCCCGTGAGAGGAAGATCCTGAGCCCCGTGAGAGGAAGATCCTGAGCCCCGTGAGGGGAAGATCCTGAGCCCCGTGAGGGGAAGATCCTGAGCCCCGTGAGGGGAAGATCCTGAGCCCCGTGAGGGGAAGATCCTGAGCCCCGTGAGGGGAAGATCCTGAGCCCCGTGAGGGGAAGATCCTGAGCCCCGTGAGGGGAAGATCCTGAGCCCCGTGAGGGGAAGATCCTGAGCCCCGTGAGGGGAAGATCCTGAGCCCCGTGAGGGGAAGATCCTGAGCCCCGTGAGAGGAAGATCCTGAACCCAGTTCAAGGAATACCTCTAATTATACCTGGATTGCGGATATTCTAGAAGAGAAATCTGTCCCTGGGAGGAAATCTTATATTGGACTCCAAAAGGCATGACTGACCCTGCAGAAAGGAGGTAAAATATACTTTCTTTTAGTCCTACTCTCTTGACGTGAGGAAGGAAAACTGTTTTGTACCCTTAAAGTCAGAGGATAATTCTGCTAGACCAAGTCCAAACAAGTTCTCATCCTAAAAGGAGACGCCAGGAGCGTGGGTTTGAAGGAAATAAAGTATTAAACCTACAACTGCAGGACTATAAAGCCTAGGTTGTACCACTAAACCACAGGTAGGCTTCTCAGCTGACCGATAATTCAGCCATAATGCCCAGTGGCTAGTACAGCAAGTCTAATAAGACAAGACATTGCTCTAAATGAACAATCAAACCTCCAGCTTCTTATCCATGGATCCGTAAAGGATCAGCTACCCTCCATACTAGTCCATAGGTATACTAAGAAACTATGGAGTTCATAGGATCACAATTCTCTGAGCCATAGTAGAAAAGCTCCCTTCTACTGAGGCACCGTGCATTTAATAAGGTCAACAACAGGAAAATCCATTAAAGGAGGGGAGACAGGGAGAAAGGTATCCCTAGCTTCTCCCACACCTGTGAAAATTCCGCAAAGGAAGGTACATCATAGAAATGATCAAGTTTACAAAACTTCCAAAGGTTGACGACAGGGATATTTATGTCGTCCAAATAGCTAAAACCTCCTTTAACAGTACACAAGGTGGGCAAGCATACATCTGAAGGAGATGACTTCAGCATCAGATGAAGGAATTATACTGTCCAAATCTGAGATTTCACTCTCAGAAACTACCTGCAAATCTTCCTCAACTACCTAGGAGAGAAAAACACCTATGATAGCAGAAAGTGGAGCAGAAACCTTACTATCTGAACTTAAAATGTCCTCTAGCATTTTCCCTGTAGGTAAGGAAAAACAGATAAAGCCACAGATACCACTGAGCATACCAGAGCTGCAAATTCTGCAGGCAAATTCACTTCTCCAGGAGATAACGAGGAACCGCAAGGCACTGCATGCAACGCCATAAAGGCTTGGGGCACATAAGGAGAAAGCTGTGGCATTGCCTGAACAGTATCATCCTGGGAGACATAAGGTACATTCTTTAAATAAAAACTAGAAAATCCTACTCATTAAATATTTTATAAATCAAGGAGGAAATATGTCCACTATGCCACCGGCAGTGAAACTTTAATAAATCAAGGTAGAGCAAACTTATGCGTCTAGGAGCAGAGCTTTAGCTCCGTGGATAAAAAGAACCCCTAAATTTTAAATAGTGACTTAACTATGTACAAAAATATAGACAAATCTGTCTCACAGAATAATAAGGGCTTTTGTGCTGTCACTTTAAAGGCACCCATTAAGTACTGTTATTTTCAGAAAAAAGAAAAAAAATTCTTTAAAACAACAATATTGTCTGAGTCTTGAGACTGACTTGCACACTGAATAAACAAACACTCGGTCACGGAATTAAGGGGCAACAGCCATAAAACACTGCTCTGTTACTTAGATGGAGAAAAAGCAGTGACGTGACCAGTAACCAGCAAGGTGTCGAAAATTGCGTCACTCCTATCTAGTTTCATGAAGAAAGGCGGCGCAAAAATGGCGCCTGAAAATCTAAGTAACAAATAGCATGATTAGGTTAAATTAGAAGACACAATCGCTCACTTTTACTTTTTCAGCCCGCTTGTCATAGTCGGCCTTCAAAAATTGTTAAATTAATTCCGCTGTCAGAATCGGAATACTGTCAGACCTAGAACCTAGAGCGCTGTGTCTTCGTTAACTAAGAACGGACATTTCGTTATATGTACTGACGTCTCAGATTATCATAGCTTAGACAGCGATCGTCTCAGATGTCCAACAGAGCCAGTGACAAATAACGAAGCGCTGCCATGCGCTTATGCGACAGGGACATTCAGTATGGGACTCCCCTCACAAAATACAGTTAGACTGCAATCTGCTATATCTATAAACCATACTGTCAACATTAAGAGCAGTAATGAAACTGAAAATTATACCAATAAACTTAGCCCTCAAGGAGAGTTAACTCCTTCCACTCTAGAAGGAAATTAACCCTTATGCCTCATTCACATGCCAGTAGTGCCTGTCCACTGCCAAAATAACCCTTAAGGATTTTGTGTCCCATAACAAATGCAGGTCCTTGACCCCTTCAGTGCCAGCCTCATAGCCAGCCTCCTAGCCCCAGAAGACAAAAGGCACTTACCTGTACATCTAGCTGTCCGGCAGGAGGACAGCTCACCCGGTATGAGAGGATGCCGCTCCTCACAGAGACCTGTGACAAAAAGAAAGATCAGAGCAAACCTACTCTGGCTTTTGGTACAAGGGCAGCAACATGTTAGAAAAACACAGTGAGGCCCACCTCACAAGATCCTAACTGCTTTAAAGCCACCACTGTCCTACTGAAGAGACTAATGTGGAGAACGGCTAGACACATTCTTGAGAGGAAAGGTCAGAGTAAGCCTACTCTGGCTTTCAAAATAATAAAATCTTGACTGAAGTGAAATAAATCCAATCGTCTTCAGACACCAAAACTTCACCTCCTCCTTGCACCGAAGGCAAAGAGAATGACTGGAGATTGTGGGAAGGGAAGTGATACTTAAAGTGATGGTAAACTCCGCTATTGCTAAGTTGCATAATTAGATTCTTTATTAATAAAAATATAAGAACGTAATATCCATTTTCAAAGTGTTTATGCATTATTATCCAAATTTTTGCTTTTAATAAATTTGTTGCTGCACTGCCTCGCTCCGCCCCTCTAATTTACTGTCTGTAATACACTGCAGTCTTACCTATTTTCCACCCTCTTTACATCTGACAATTTGTGCGCTCCCGATTCTGTGTTAATTACATGCAACTACATACTTACTGGCACTGTTCCAAATAAGCAATGGATCGTTTAACAATTTTACACAATTCAATGTTTACTTTGGAGTGCTGTGTGTAAAATAAGAGCCAGAGTGCATGCAATGCTTTTTGAGGCTACTGATTGGTTGACCGTATGCCGCGAGGAATGCAATACTGCGCTTGCGTAAATTGGGTTGCATAGAAGTAAGCCTGTCTGGCAACAGGCTTACTTATTGGTTCAATATTCTAAACGATCAATGTGACATCACAGGGGGAAGGATAAAGACGGCATTAGACGTAGCTATTAGAGAAAGATTTGTAAGTTTTTTTACAAAGATACAATAACATGATTTGGAGTGTGTAAACTGAATCAAAGGCAACAATAACATTATTAAATTCGATACAGAGTTTACCATCCCTTTAACAGCTTTGCTGTGGTGCTCTTTGCCTCCTCCTGCTGGCCAGGAGTGATATTCCCAACAATAATTGATGATTCCATGGATTCACTGTGTCTTAAGAAAGAAAGCAGGATCTAAGCTTAGAAGTGGGCCCATTTTTGGTACAGTAGTAAATTAGAAAGTTGATTAAAATCTGAATCATGAAAGAAAAAAATTGGGCTTCATTTCCCTTTAAGCAACAAGAAAGGTGCAAGTAGCCCTATGCTATATAAAATGCTTTCTGACCTCAATCAAAGTAAAAACATTTAAAAGCGGGAACATTTTCTTGTATGCAGGTTCTAAATATTTTCTCTATTGGGATTGATTTCTATTTAAGAGGTGGCTTATAAAAGCTTACCCTCACAAAGTATCGCATGATCTTATTCTGGAATTCTCCAGGAGGTAGCAATAAATACAGTAAAACTTCACACAAATCCTTTAGGAAACCTGAAAAAAAACTATGTTAAGTTTTAAATCAAAAAGGCCAAAAATATAAACAAGCATTTAACAAAATAATATATATGTGTAACTTGCTATTACAGATACACATTGCATACTCTATTATACATGTGCATATTATATACAATTATTTTATCATATAAAAATAGTTATACAAGTCAGTTTTTTTTACATTTCTATATACATAAATGGCACTTGGTCTGTCCTTGCTATCAACAGTTCTTTTCTGCCTGTCCCTTTAATTTGCTTGTGTACTCCACTGACATTCATTAAAAGAAACATGCAATTTAATAGCAGATATATCTGGTAATATCAATGCTTTGAAATAGTTTGTTTTGGAGAAGAGCGACAAAGCTATATTAGACATTATTAGGATGCAAACTTAATTGGTTTATCCGCTTATGTATGTCCAGCTTAAACTCCACGACCTGTACATTTGTAGTATTGTTTGTATTTTTAAACTGTTTGAATACAGCTTTTCATCATTTGATTTTTGCAATCTTGAGTTGAATAAACGTTTAAAAAAAACAACAACAAAAAAAAAACACCTTGGGATCATCCTCAAATGTTACATAATACTGCATCACATAAAACCAATCCCTGACTACACGGTAGGTATGACAGAAATGTAATTGTTGCATGTCCTCCTAAATCCCGTACATCATAATAAAACCAGTGTATGCAATGCCACTTTTTGTTTTATTAAGACATTACAGCTTACATATACAGATAATACAGTGGAACAAGCTTAATACAATGTATAACAACTCAAGCAGGTACATGAAACTCAATTTTCTTCTTTCATGATTCAGATAGAGCATGCCGTTTTAAATAGCTTTACAATTTATTTCTACTTTCTAATTTGCTTTGTTCTCTTAGTATAATCAGGAGCTGCAATACCCTACTGGGCGCTAGCTGCATGTATACTGCCTCTTCTCATTGTCTCACCCAAAGTCTCCCAATAGTGCTATGCTGCTCTTTCAACAAAGGACACCAAGAGGATGATGCAAATTGATAAAAGTAAAATGGAAAGTTGATTACAATTGGATACTCTATCTGAACCATGAAAGAAAAAAAATTGAGTTGCATGTCCCTTTAAATATTGGTAAATGAGTTGTGAAAATGCAGTAATGTTAGCAATTGCTAGTACATTACAGGAGGGTAACCATCCTAAGGGTGGGTTGTATCTTTAAAAGAATTTAAAGGGATAGTAAACTACATTTTTTCTTTCAAGATTTAGATAGAACATGCAATTTTAAGCAACTTTCTAACTTACTCTTATTATCAATTTTTCTTCATTCTCTTGCTATCTTTATTTAAAAAATCAGGAATCTAAGCTATGGAGCTGGCCCATTTTTGGTTTAGAACCCTGGATAGTGCTTACTGATTGGTCGCTACATTTAGCCACCAGTCAGCAAGGCAACCCAGGTGCTGAACCAAAAATGGGCCAGCTTCTAAGCTTACATTCAAATAAAGATACCAAGAGAACAAAGAAAAATTGATAATAGGAGTATATTAGAAATTTGCTTAAAAATGCATGCTCTTTCTAAATAATGAAAGAAAAATGTGGGTTTACTATCCCTTTAAGATAATGTGGAAATTTGACATTTGCCTATTACATTTTTCAAACACAAAACATAACATTATGCCACAAGTAGAGACGCTAGCATAAATGTTCTTCATGAAATTAAAGGTACCTATTATACTTTTAGTAGGTTTCAATGCGAAAAACAGCATTGTGTGATACTAATTTTGCAAATGATCTTGTTTGAGAGGAAAAAGAAAAACCGTCATAATTGTATCTAGTATGAATTTCAGAAACCAAACCCTATTCAATAAAGAAAGCAAGGTAAGGAGCATTGCCTGATATAACTTACAGCCAAGCCAAAGTACTTTATACTCCTCATGAAAAGAAAGAGACTGTAAAAGCACAATGGTTGCTAATGAGGAAGCCAAGCCAAATATCCCTTTGTTAAAGGGACAAAAAAATCCAGTGTCTGTTGCCTTTCTATAGAAAAGCATATCTGCCAAGTCTAAACATTTTTAAAACAAATTAACATCTTGTTAACGGTGTTTGCTTTACAATAGCCAAACTCCACCCACCAATTGCCTTATTTGGAGGAGCCAATGCAGGGTTGAGGCTACAGACAGGGATAGCCACTGTCATATTGTTAATGCATTGTTTAACAGTTTATATGCGTTAAAGGCAATTAGGGAAAGATTTGTAATTGAGCTAGCCTCAGTCTGCAGAGCGCTTTTCTAGGTATGGGAATTAGAGACATTTTCAGAGATAAATTACATTGAAAAAAAGGTGCAAAATGTATTAAAATCTCAAGGTGTTTACTATTCCTTTAAAGAGAATTTGAGGTGTATTTTAGGATAGGGAAAATGAGGGTAATGAAACCATGAATACCTAGACAACTGTTGTACACATGTATGTGCATACAAGTCCGAATGCGTCCTTAAAGAGACATGACACAAAAAAAAATTTCTTTCATGATTCAGATAGGGCATGCAGTTTTAAACAACTTTCCAATTTACTTCTATTATCTAATTTGCTTCATTCTCTTGATAACCTTTATTGAAAAGCCTACCTAGGTAGGCTCAGAAGCAACAGTATATTACTGGGAGCTAGCTGTTGATTGGTTTCTGCACACATATGCCACATGTATGCGAGTCCCCATTAGTGCATTGCTGCTCTTTCAACAAATAATAACAAGAGAATGAAGCAGAACTAAATTGTAAAAATTATATTCACGATATGAAATAAATTGTGTTTCAAGGAAAAATCTAAAAAGTGGAAACATATAACAATATCCAATAGTACAAAAAGTACAGAACATAATTGTTTTTTCAGCTAGATGGCTAGTTTTATTTAGCTGAAAACCTAAATGGCCCAGACAAACTGTACTACAATCTGAAACTGCAGAAGCAGCTGAACCAAGTGCCATAATCAACAGAATAAGCAAATGCTAAGCTCCATGCTCATACACTTACCAGCAGGGAAGCACTCACAGTGCTCTCTGAGCAGTTTCAGTGGCAAAACATCAATAAGGCACAACAGCTTGATAATGCTGTTTGTACACAAGCTTGGCTCTTCATTTCAAAGCAGAAAAAACCTACACCTAATCTGTATATAACCAGAACCTATAAACCTTAAAAAAATCCTCCCACAGTGTAAGAGAAAGTAAATAAAGAACACAAAATGAATATATGTTTACAGAACCTGTAACATCTCTACTAAATAAACCCTAAAAAGTATGACATAGAATTGAAGATTTATCAGATTATTCTTAAAATTTCAGTGCTGAAACTGACTGGTGGGTGCCCTAATATATGTCAGGGGTCATGCAGATCCTTGTATTTTTACAATAATTGGAGTTGAAGGACTACAACAAAAGAAAATTACTAAGAGTGCCACTTATTTACATTATATGATTAAAGAAGGCAGATTTAGGGCTAGATTACGAATGGAGCGGTAGTTTGCGTTTGCGCGCTAACTCCGCTAGAAGTAAGCTTTTTGCACGCATCGGATATAGAGTATATTACAAGTTGAAAGTTTTAGAACAAGCTCTAACCTGACGCGGACAAAAAGCCAAACTTAGAATATCACAACCACGTTAACGTATTCTCCCGTATAAACACACACATTATACACACACACACACACAGAGATATAGAGAGCGAGAGAGAGAGAGAGAGAGAGAGAGAGAGAGAGAGAGGGAGGAATATCTATATAAAAATACTTAGAACATATTCCCCTATGTGAAGAATATTGAATTGTAAAATATTTACAGTAAATATATAGTTAAGCACTTATACATATATATATATATATATATATATATATATATACACATATACATATATACTTATATACACACACACAAAATTAGATATTCATATGTATGTATCGCTATGTTAAAGCCCATTGAAGTCCTTTTTTTCTAACACCTGAGACCTCACATCTTTGAGCCTTTATAACTTTGTCATGCAATTTTATTTTTTTAAAATATTTTTTTTTATTGGATAGTGCTATTTTGATTGTAACTTTACTTTTAAATATAATTTTGCTATGTTTTGTGCAACTTTTTAGTTGAGATAAAAGTGCCATAAAAACATAATTTATGCTTACCTGATAAATTTATTTCTCTTGTAGTGTAGCCAGTCCACGGATCATCCATTACTTAAGTTATATTCTCCTTCCCAACAGGAAGTTGCAAGAGGATCACCCACAGCAGAGCTGCCATATAGCTCCTCCCCTCACTGCCATATCCAGTCATTCGACCGAAACAAGACGAGAAAGGAGAAACCACAGGGTGCAGTGGTGACTGTAGTTTAATTAAAATTTAGACCTGCCTTAAAAGGACAGGGCGGGCCGTGGACTGGATACACTACAAGAGAAATAAATTTATCAGGTAAGCATAAATTATGTTTTCTCTTGTTAAGTGTATCCAGTCCACGGATCATCCATTACTTATGGGATACCAATAACAAAGCTAAAGTACACGGATGATGGGAGGGACAAGGCAGGATTAAACGGAAGGAACCACTGCCTGAAGAACCTTTCTCCCAAAAACAGCCTCCGAAGAAGCAAAAGTATCAAATTTGTAAAATTTTGAAAAGGTGTGAAGCGAAGACCAAGTCGCAGCCTTGCAAATCTGTTCAACAGAGGCCTCATTTTTAAAGGCCCAGGTGGAAGCCACAGCTCTAGTAGAATGAGCTGTAATCCTTTCAGGGGGCTGCTGTCCAGCAGTCTCATAGGCTAAGCGAATTATGCTCCGAAGCCAAAAGGAAAGAGAGGTTGCCGAAGCTTTTTGACCTCTCCTCTGCCCAGAGTAAACGACAAACAGGGAAGATGTTTGGCGAAAATCTTTAGTAGCTTTTAAGTAAAACTTCAAGGCACGGACTACGTCCAGATTATGTAAGAGACGTTCCTTCTTTGAAGAAGGATTAGGACACAATGATTGATTGATATTCTTGTTAGAAACCACATTAGGTAAAAACCCAGGTTTGGTACGCAGAACTACCTTATCTGCATGAAAAATCAGATAAGGAGAATCACATTGTAAGGCAGATAGCTCAGAGACTCTTCGAGCCGAGGAAATAGCCATCAAAAACAGAACTTTCCAAGATAAAAGTTTAATATCAATGGAATGAAGGGGTTCAAACGGAACTCCCTGAAGAACTGTAAGAACCAAGTTTAAGCTCCACGGGGGAGCAACAGTTTTAAACACAGGCTTAATTCTAACCAAAGCCTGACAAAATGCCTGGACGTCTGGAACCTCTGCCAGACGCTTGTGCAACAGAATAGACAGAGCAGAAATCTGTCCTTTTAAAGAACTAGATGATGATCCTTTGTCCAAACCCTCTTGGAGAAAGGACAATATCCTAGGAATCCTAACCTAACTCCATGAGTAATTCTTGGATTCACACCAAAAAAGATTTACGCCACATCTTATGGTAGATTTTCCTGGTGACAGGCTTTCATACCTGTATAAGGGTATCAATGACTGACTCGGAGAAGCCACGCCTTGATAGAATCAAGCGTTCAATCTCCATGCAGTCAGTCTCAGAGAAATTAGATTTGGATGATTGAAAGGACCTTGTATTAGAAGGTCCTGCCTCAGAGGCAGAGTCCATGGTGGAAAGGATGACATGTCCACTAGGTCTGCATACCAGGTCCTGCGTGGCCACGCAGGCGCTATCAGAATCACTGATGCTCTCTCCTGCTTGATTTTGGCAATCAGTCGAGGGAGCAGAGGAAACGGTGGAAACACATAGGCCAGGTTGAAGAACCAAGGAGCTGCTAGAGCATCTATCAGCGTCGCTCCCGGGTCCCTGGACCTGGATCCGTAACAAGGAAGCTTGGCGTTCTGGCGAGACGCCATTAGATCCAGTTCTGGTTTGCCCCAACGATGGATCAGTTGAGCAAACACCTCCGGATGGAGTTCCCACTCCCCCGGATGAAAAGTCTGACGACTTAGAAAATCCGCCTCCCAGTTCTCTACGCCTGGGATGTGGATCGCTGACAGGTGGCAAGAGTGAGACTCTGCCCAGCGAATTATCTTTGAGACTTCTAACATCGCTAGGGAACTCCTGATTCCCCCTTGATGGTTGATGTAAGCCACAGTCGTGATGTTGTCCGACTGAAATCTGATGAACCTCAGGGTTGCTAACTGAGGCCAAGCATTGAATATTGCTCTTAACTCCAGAATATTTATTGGGAGGAGTTTCTCCTCCTGAGTCCACGATCCCTGAGCCTTCAGGGAGTTCCAGACTGCGCCCCAACCTAGAAGGCTGGCATCTGTTGTTACAATCGTCCAATCTGGCCTGCGAAAAGTCATACCCTTGGACAGATGGACCCGAGATAGCCACCAGAGAAGAGAATCTCTGGTCTCTTGATCCAGATTTAGTAGAGGGGACAAATCTAAGTAATCCCCATTCCACTGACTTAGCATGCATAATTGCAGCGGTCTGAGATGCAGGCGCGCAAATGGCACTATGTCCATCGCCGCTACCATTAAGCCGATTACTTCCATGCATTGAGCCACTGACGGACGTGGAATGGAATGAAGGACACGGCAAGCATTTAGAAGTTTTGATAACCTAGACTCCGTCAGGTAAATTTTCATCTCTACAGAATCTATAAGAGTCCCTAGGAAGGTGACTCTTGTGAGTGGTGATAGAGAACTCTTTTCCACGTTCACTTTCCACCCATGCGACCTCAGAAATGCCAGAACTATCTCTGTATGAGACTTGGCAATATGAAAGCTTGACGCCTGTATCAGGATGTCGTCTAGATACGGAGCCACCTCTATGCCTCGCGGTCTTAGAACCGCCAGAAGTGAGCCCAGAATCTTTGTAAAGATTCTCGGGGCTGTGGCCAACCCGAAGGGAAGAGCTACAAATTGGTAATGCCTGTCTAGAAAGGCAAACCTTAGGAACCGATGATGATCTTTGTGAATCGGTATGTGAAGTTAGGCATCCTTTAAGTTCACTGTGGTCATGTACTGACCCTCTTGGATCATGGGTAGGATGGTCCGAATAGTTTCCATCTTGAATGATGGAACTCTGAGGAATATGTTTAAGATCTTTAGATCCAAGATTGGTCTGAAGGTTCCATCTTTCTTGGGAACCACAAACAGATTTGAATAAAACCCCTGTCCCTGTTCCATCCGCGGAACTGGATGGATCACTCCCATTACTAGGAGGTCTTGCACACAGCTTAGGAATGCCTCTTTCTTTATCTGGTTTGCTGATAACCTTCAAAGATGAAATCTCCCTTGTGGAGGAGAAGCTTTGAAGTCCAGAAGATATCCCTGAGATATGATCTCCAACGCCCAGGGATCCTGAACATCTCTTGCCTGGGCGAAGAGAGAAAGTCTGCCCCCCACTAGATCCGTTTCCGGATAGGGGGCCGTTCCTTCATGCTGTCTTGGGGGCAGCAGCAGGTTTTCTGGCCTGCTTGCCCTTGTTCCAGGACTGGTTAGGTTTCCAGGCCTGTCTGGAATGAGCAACAGTTCCCTCTTGTTTTGAAGCGGAGGAAGTTGATGCTGCCCCTGCCTTGAAATTTCGAAAGGCACAAAAATTAGACTGTTTGGCCTTTGATTTGGCCCTGTCCTGATAAAGGGTATGACCCTTGCCTCCAGTAATGTCAGCAATAATTTCCTTCAAGCCAGGCCCGAATAAGGTCTGCCCCTTGAAAGGAATGTTGAGTAATTTAGACTTTGAAGTCACGTCAGCTGACCAGGATTTAAGCCATAGCGCCCTACGCGCCTGGATGACGAATCCGGAATTCTTAGCCGTTAGTTTAGTCAAATGAACAATGGCATCAGAAACAAATGAGTTAGCTAGCTTAAGCGTTCTAAGCATGTCAATAATTTCCTCCAATGGAGCTGTATGGATGGCCTCTTCCAGGGCCTCAAACCAGAATGCCGCCGCAGCAGTGACAGGCGCAATGCATGCAAGGGGCTGCAAAATAAAACCTTGTTGAATAAACATTTTCTTAAGGTAACCCTCCAATTTTTTATCCATTGGATCTGAAAAAGCACAACTGTCCTCAACCAGGATAGTGGTACGCTTTGCTAAAGTAGAAACTGCTCCCTCCACCTTAGAGACCGTCTGCCATAAGTCCTGTGTAGTGGCGTCTATTGGAAACATTTTTCTAAATATAGGAGGTGGGGAAAAGGGCACACCGGGTCTATCCCACTCCTTGCTAATAATTTCTGTAAGCCTTTTAGGTATAGGAAAAACGTCAGTACACACCGGCACCACATAGTATCTATCCAGCCTACACAATTTCTCTGGAATTGCAACCGTGTTACAGTCATTCAGAGCAGCTAATACCTCCCCAAGCAATACACGGCGGTTCTCAAGCTTAAATTTAAAATTAGAAATCTCTGAATCAGGTTTCCCCGAGTCAGAGATGTCACCCACAGAATGAAGCTCTCCGTCCTCATGTTCTGCATACTGTGACGCAGTATCAGACATGGTTCTTACAGCATTTGCGCGCTCTGTATCTCTCCTAACCCCAGAGCTATCGCGCTTGCCTCTTAATTCAGGCAATCTAGATAATACCTCTGACAGGGTATTATTCATGATTGCAGCCATGTCCTGCAAGTTAATCGCTATGGGCGTCCCTGATGTAATTGGCGCCATATTAGCGTGCGTCCCCTGAGCGGGAGGCGAAGGGTCTGACACGTGGGGAGAGTTAGTCGGCATAACTTCCCCCTCGACAGAACCCTCTGGTGATAATTCTTTTATAGATAAAGACTGATCTTTACTGTTTAAGGTGAAATCAATACATTTAGTACACATTCTCCTATGGGGCTCCACCATGGCTTTCAAACATAATGAACAAGTAGGTTCCTCTGTATCAGACATGTTTAAACAGACTAGCAATGAGACTAGCAAGCTTGGAAAACACTTAAAACAAGTTTACAAGCAATATAAAAAACGTTACTGCGCCTTTAAGAAACACAAATTTTGTCCAAATTTGAAATAACAGTGAAAAAAGGCAGTTACACTAACGAAATTTTTACAGTGCATGTAACAAGTTAGCAGAGCATTGCACCCACTTGCAAATGGATGATTAACCCCTTAATACCAAAAACGGAATAACAAATGACAAAAACGTTTTTTAAACAGTCACAACAACTGCCACAGCTCTACTGTGGCTTTTTACCTCCCTCAATACGACTTTTGAAGCCTTTTGAGCCCTTCAGAGAAGTCCTGGAACATGCAGGAAGAAGCTGGATGTCTGTGTCTGTAATTTTTGCTGCGCAAAAAAAGCGCTAAAATAGGCCCCTCCCACTCATATTACAACAGTGGAAAGCCTCAGGAAACTGTTCCTAGGCAAAAATCAAGCCAGCCATGTGGAAAAAACTAGGCCCCAATAAGTTTTATCACCAAACATATATAAAAAACGATTAAACATGCCAGCAAACGTTTTAAAATACACTTTTATAAGAGTATGTATCTCTATTAATAAGCCTGATACCAGTCGCTATCACTGCATTTAAGGCTTTACTTACATTACTTCGGTATCAGCAGCATTTTCTAGCAAATTCCATCCCTAGAAAAATATTTTAACTGCACATACCTTATTGCAGGAAAACCTGCACGCTATTCCCCCTCTGAAGTTACCTCACTCCTCAGAATATATGAGAACAGCAAAGGATCTTAGTTACTTCTGCTAAGATCATAGAAAATGCAGGCAGATTCTTCTTCCAAATACTGCCTGAGATAAACA
This sequence comes from Bombina bombina, assembly GCF_027579735.1. Taxonomy (NCBI): domain Eukaryota; kingdom Metazoa; phylum Chordata; class Amphibia; order Anura; family Bombinatoridae; genus Bombina; species Bombina bombina. Next base: position 331,383,886 of record NC_069503.1, read on the forward strand.
GTACACTCCGGTACCATTTAAAAATAACAAACTTTTGATTGAAGAAATAAACTAAGTCTAAAACACCACAGTCCTCTTACGACCTCCATCTTAGTTGAGAGTTGCAAGAGAATGACTGGATATGGCAGTGAGGGGAGGAGCTATATGGCAGCTCTGCTGTGGGTGATCCTCTTGCAACTTCCTGTTGGGAAGGAGAATATCCCATAAGTAATGGATGATCCGTGGACTGGATACACTTAACAAGAGAAAACATGTTGAGATCTGTGCATATTCTAAAAGGGCTAATTAAGTAAAAATTGTCTGCATAAAAAAGTTTCAAAATTTCTGTCAAGTATTTTAAAATAATTTTCAAAAATAAGCAAAAATTAGTTACATAGCTTAGCTGTCTGGAAGAGACTGATCCACCCCCCCCCCCACTCCCACCCCCGTATCAGTGTTTAGCATTAGAAACACAGGCATTGTATTTCAACTGAGTTAAGCAGCTAATTTGCTTCTAGGCATGCTCCAGCAGATGAGTGTTAAAGTCTTGTATTCTACCAAAGCTAAGGTGGAGATAGATACAGCCATAAAAGGAATTGTGTGGGGGGGGAGTTAGAGCTGTACAATTCAGAAACTTAAAAGAAAGGGTTAATGGCGAGGCACTGCAGTATAAATTTGCAGGTAAAGTAATTAAAGTACACCTTATATTTTGTCTCTATCCCAACTTGTTTTAGGTCTCTTTAACAGTTAACCAGAGCTCTGAAGTCACGTTATCTCGACAGGTGTTAAATTCAACTGTGCTCAGAGAACGTGTTTACTTTCAACCTGTAATAGGAACACTACTTCCAATGTGCGCAAAGACCTGCCATAAACCCCTTTTCACTCGCAATCAACAGTGAGCGCACCACTTGTAATCTAGACCTTAGTAGGAAATAGGCATGAATGTGACAACTTTAATTATAAGTTGCAAATTATGAGCAGCAAAAAAATAATGCCTAATCCTAATAGTAATTAGGTATAATAGCAGCTTTACAATGACTTAAAGGAGCAGGAAACCCCAAAAATATTTTATGATTCAGATAGAACATACATTTTTAAACAACTTTCCAATTTACTTCTATTATCAAATTTGCTTCATTCTCTTGTTAGCCTTTGCTGAAGGAACACCATTGCACTACTGGAAGCTAGATAAACTCATCTAGTTAGCAAATCACAAGAGACAAATGTGCACAGGCACCAATCAGCTAAAGCTCCCAATAGTGTAATATATGTGCATATTCTTTTTCAACAAGGGATAACAAGAGAACAAAGCAAATTTGAAAATAGAAGTGAATGTAAAAGTGTCTAAAAATCAATCTATCTGAATCATGCAAATTTAATTTTGACTTTCCTATCCCTTTAATTATTTTTCATTCATTCATTCAAAACACTCAGTATATTTATTAAAGATCCTTATATAGCAGGATTCTATTTTCCCCCCATAATTTATTAATATCTCTTAATATAAGATGCACTTCTTTAATTTAATAAATATACTCTATGTTTGAATGAATGAAAAATAACTTCTAATTCATTGTAAATCTGCAATACCTCATTACTAATAGGATTAGGCATTCTTTTTTGTTGCTACTAATTAGTAACTTATAAGTAAAAATCCTTATAGCAACCATAAACAGTGCTAAAGGTCACATTTATCATGATTTATGTACACAAATACCATACTACAAATAGTAGTACAGAAGACTTCTACTTGGAAGCTTCTACCTACAGAAAGTTTATCAAAGCTATAAATCCCTAGAGACATGATTTATAAGAATTTAACAGACAAATCTGATTAACTGATATAAGTAAAAATCTATCCAGAAAAGTATTCACAGTAAATATGTTTAAAGAATACTGTTTGGTTGCAGCAGGTCATATGGTTTTGATTTATATTCTGGAAATATCAGAAACTCTTCAACAGGTACTAAAGAAATGTATAAATGTTGTTATATTTTTGCTTTTTCATCTAAACCATTGTTTAAAAATAGATTTAGTATCAGAATTGTAATAGCATCCATCATTCTGCAGTATTTCTTTAGTTTGAAGCCTTTACCATTTTATATACAAAATATTTATGAATGATCTTGAAAATATCCTGACAAGCTTTAAAAACCAGGTAAGAATGATTTTAAGATCTGAATGTTTAAACTTTAAAGTATTTCACTATGCTATATTAAATGTAACTTAATGTTACTTAAAATGCACCACTATGGAAATCAATTATTAAACGAACCTTCTTCATCTTTGGAAGAAGTACAAACGAGGTCACGACAGACAATTTTTTCCATTTCAACTTCAACATCAAAAAAAGTATCTACAAAGTCTTCTGTTGAATCTAAAATAAAAAGTAGAGGAAAAACTTATTGCAGTTTAACTGTTGTAACCAGCAATCAGCTATCTATATAAATATACATACATACACACACACATTATATATATATATATATATATATATATATATATACATATATATATATATATATACATATATATACATATACACATACAGGTGGCCCTCGTTTTACAACGGTTCAATTTACACCGTTTCAGAATAACAACCTTTTTTCCAGTCATGTGACTGCTATTGAAAAGCATTGAGAAGCAGTGCATTTATTAAAATAGCCCGTAGGTGGAGCTGTCCGCTTGTGTTGCAGCAAAGCCAAGCAAGCTGAAATTAATCAGTTTAACCAGACCTGAGCTATCGAGCAGATTTCAAAGAAACAAGATCTTCCTGTCTATAACTCAGTCCAGATTGGAATGCATAGAAAGAACTGTTTGCAGAAAAATGCAAGTGAAGTCTGTGTTGTGTGATTATTTTATTAGGTTTATAATGCTGTCTAGCATTTAAAGTCTTCATTTCAAAACTTTAAAAAACAGAATTTATGCTTACCTGATAAATTACTTTCTCCAACGGTGTGTCCGGTCCACGGCGTCATCCTTACTTGTGGGAAATATCTCTTCCCCAACAGGAAATGGCAAAGAGCCCAGCAAAAGCTGTCCATATAGTCCCTCCTAGGCTCCGCCCACCCCAGTCATTCGACCGACGGACAGGAGGAAAAAAAAACCAGGAGAAACTATAGGGTGCCGTGGTGACTGTAGTTAGAGAAAATAATTCATCAAACCTGATTAAAAAACCAGGGCAGGCCGTGGACCGGACACACCGTTGGAGAAAGTAATTTATCAGGTAAGCATAAATTCTGTTTTCTCCAACATTGGTGTGTCCGGTCCACGGCGTCATCCTTACTTGTGGGAACCAATACCAAAGCTTTAGGACACGGATGAAGGGAGGGAGCAAATCAGGTTACCTAAACAGAAGGCACCACGGCTTGCAAAACCTTTCTCCCAAAAATAGCCTCCGAAGAAGCAAAAGTATCAAATTTGTAAAATTTGGCAAAAGTGTGCAGGGAAGACCAAGTCGCTGCCTTACATATCTGATCAACAGAAGCCTCGTTCTTGAAGGCCCATGTGGAAGCCACAGCCCTAGTAGAGTGAGCTGTGATTCTTTCAGGAGGCTGCCGTCCGGCAGTCTCGTAAGCCAATCGGATGATGCTTTTAAGCCAAAAGGAAAGAGAGGTAGAAGTCGCTTTTTGACCTCTCCTTTTACCAGAATAGACGACAAACAGAGAAGATGTTTGTCTGAACTCTTTTGTAGCTTCTAAATAGAATTTTAGAGCACGGACTACATCTAAATTGTGTAACAAACGTTCCATCTTTGAAACTGGATTCGGACACAAAGAAGGTACAACTATCTACTGGTTAATATTTTTGTTGGAAACAACCTTTGGAAGAAAACCAGGCTTAGTACGCAAAACAACCTTATCTGAATGGAACACCAGATAGGGCGGAGTACACTGCAGAGCAGATGACTCAGAAACTCTTCTAGCAGAAGAAATAGCAACCAAAAACAAAACTTTCCAAGATAACAACTTAATATCTATGGAATGTAAAGGTTCAAACGGAACCCCTTGGAGAACTGAAATAACTAGATTTAGACTCCAGGGAGGAGTCAAAGGTCTGTAAACAGGCTTGATCCTAACCAGAACCTGAACAAATGCTTGAACATCTGGCACATCTGCCAGTCGTTTGTGTAACAAGACAGATAAAGCAGAAATCTGTCCCTTTAGAGAACTCGCTGATAATCCCTTTTCCAAACCTTCTTGTAGAAAGGAAAGGATCTTAGGAATTTTGATCTTATTCCATAAGAATCCCTTGGATTCACACCAGCAGATATATCTTTTCCATATTTTATGGTAAATTTTTCTAGTTACCGGTTTTCTGGCTTGAACCAGAGTATCTATCACGGAATCTGAAAACCCACGCTTTGATAGAATCAAGTGTTCAATTTCCAAGCTGTCAGCTGGAGGGAGACTAGATTTGGATGTTCGAATGGACCCTGTACAAGAAGATCCTGTCTCAAAGGTAGCTTCCATGGTGGAACCGATGACATGTTCACCAGGTCTGCATACCAAGTCCTGCGTGGCCACGCAGGAGCTATCAAGATCACCGAGGCCCTCTCCTGCTTGATCCTGGCTACCAGCCTGGGAATGAGAGGAAACGGTGGAAACACATAAGCTAGGTTGAAGGTCCAAGGCGCTACTAGTGCATCCACTAGAGTTGCCTTGGGATCCCTGGATCTGGACCCTGGATCTTGGCCTGCTTACCCTTGTTCCAGCCTTGCATCGGTTTCCAGGTTGGTTTGGTTTGTGAAGCATTACCCTCTTGTTTAGAGGATGCGGAGTTGGAGGCCGGTCCGTTCCTGAAATTGCGAAAGGAACGAAAATTAGACTTATTCTTGGCTTTGAAAGGCCTATCTTGTGGAAGGGCGTGGCCCTTTCCCCCAGTGATGTCTGAGATAATCTCTTTCAATTCTGGCCCAAAGAGAGTTTTACCCTTGAAGGGGTCTTAAAGCATTCAAAGTATTGCACACCAAATTTCAGAGCTTTAACCCTTAAAATAAAGAAACCGGAGCCGGTTACAGTTTTAACCCCTCTACAGTCCCAGCTACAGCCTTTGCTGCGACTTTACCAAACCCAGGGGGGAATACGATACCAAATGAAGCCTTCTAGGAACCTTTCCAACTACTTTCAGATCCACACACATGCATCTGCATGTCTTGCTCTCAAAAGTAACTGCGCAGTAATGGCGCGAAAATGAGGCTCAGCCTACAACTGGGAAGGCCCTTCCTGACTGGAAAGGTGTCTAACTCAGTGCCTGACGTTAAAAAACGTTCCCCAAAGTTTATAAGTGTGAATTTCAAACATAAAGATGTATAAAATGCCCAAATAAAGCAATCGATTTTGCCCATAAAAGTGTCTACCAGTTTTATAGCCCATATTAAGCCCTTTATTCTTTTTGAGACTAAGAAAATGGCTTACCGGTCCCCATGAGGGGAAATGACAGCCTTCCAGCATTACACAGTCTTGTTAGAAATATGGCTAGTCATACCTTAAGCAGAAAAGTCTGCTAACTGTTTCCCCCAACTGAAGTTACTTCATCTCAACAGTCCTATGTGGAAATAGCAAACGATTTTAGTTACTGCTGCTAAAATCATCTTCCTCTCACAAACAGAACTCTTCATCTTTTTCTGTTTCAGAGTAAATAGTACATACCAGCACTATTTTAAAATCACAAACTCTTGATAGTAGAATAAAAAACTACAACTAAACACCACATACTCTTAACCATCTCCGTGGAGATGTTGCCTGTGCAACGGCAAAGAGAATGACTGGGGTGGGCGGAGCCTAGTAGGGACTATATGGACAGCTTTTGCTGGGCTCTTTGCCATTTCGTGTTGGGGAAGAGATATTTCCCACAAGTAAGGATGACGCCGTGGACCGGACACACCAATGTTGGAGAAATAATGTATTAGGTGTTACTTATGACAATTTTGAGAGGGGCCTGGAACCTATCTCCCTCACTTCCCCTTGACTTACATTATAAACTGGGTTTCAATTTACAACGGTTTCGATTTACAACCATTCCTTCAGGAACCTAACCCCGGCGTAAACTGAGGGCTACATATATATATACATATATATACATACATACATACATACATACGTCAGTGTTCAGGGCTGTGGAGTTTGCTGTGGCTTAGGATGTGAACCCAGTCCAGTCTGTGAGTGTGGTCCATTCCTGTGTTTTGTATTTACATAGGGGAGGTTACAAAAGCCTGTGTCACCCTGGGAGGTTCCCATTTGGTTTGTTTGAAAGTATGCATTTTGTGGGTGCTGGTTTAGGGTCCCAGGAAGGGGGGAGACCTTGTCGTGGTCCTGGGCTTGATCCTTTGTCGCCAAATGTAACTGACTTCCCCCAGTTTTGCTTTTAAATATTACTGAGTATCTGCTGGCGAGTGCCAGGTTTTCTGTGTGTTGTAATTATAATGCTTCCCTGCGGGTCCATCAACCAGGTTGTTTAGGGGTTAACTGCCTGGGTTGCTGGGAACTGTGCAGCTGTCTGTCAGTGTTCAGGGCTGTGGAGTTAACAGTGGCTTAGGATGTATACCCAGTCCAGTCTGAGTGCGGTCCATTCCTGTGTTTTGTATTTACATAGGGGAGTTTACAAAAGCCTGTGTCATCCTGGGAGGTTCCCATTTGGTTTGTTTGAAAGTATGCATTTTGTGGGAGCTGGTTTAGGGTCCCAGGAAGGGGGAGACCTTAACGTGGTCCTGGGCTTAATCCTTTGGCGCCAAATGTAACTGACCCCCAGTTTTGCTTTCAAACATTACTGAGTATCTGCTGGCTGGTTTTATGTATGTATGTATGTATGTATGTATGTATGTATGTATATATATATATATATATATATATATATATATATATATATATATATATATATATATATATATATATATATACACATATATACACACACACATACATATATATATATATATATATATATACACACATATATATATATATATACACACATATATATATATATATACACACATATATATATATATATATATATACACACCAATATATACACACACACACACACATACACTCACTAAAATAATAAAGAGAGCACTCGATGTACACTTTTAACGTCTGAAGAAGCGTTCACAAATTAAAAGGTGACAAACTTTTCAAAAGATTTCCCAGCGAGTGCTCTCTTTATTATGGATGTTGAAGTTTTCTGCAGCACCCTGGTGCGCTATCTTGTTTTATCAGGTAAGCATAATTTATGTTTTCCATCTTAATGGGAGGAGAGTCCACGGCTTCATTCATTACTTGTGGGAAACAAAAATCCAAGCTCTAGAGGACACTGAATAAAAAAAGGGAGGGCAAAAGGAGGCGGACCCTAATTTGAGGGTACCACAGCCTGCAAAACCTTTCTCCCAAAAGCCGCTTCTGACGAAGCAAAGACATTAAATTTGTAAAATTTAGCAAAAGTATGGAGGGAGGCCCATGAAGAAGCCACAGGCCTAGCTGAGTGAGCCGTAATCCTCTGAGGAGGCTTATGTCCCGCTGTCTCATAGGCTAAGCGAATAATGCTCCTCAACCAAAAGGATAGGGAAGTGGTTGAGGCCCTCTGCCCCCTGCGCTTCCCCGAATACACCACAAATAAAGACTAGGTCTGTCTGAATTCTTTTGTGGCCTGAAGATAGAAGTTCAAGGCCTGAACCACATCCAAATTATGAAGTAACCTTTCCTTTGAAGAAGAAGGGTTAGGACACAAGGAAGGAACTACTACTATCTCCTGATTGATGTCACGATTCGACATCACCTTGGGAAGAAATCCCAACCCAGTTGCGGAGAACAGCCTTATCTGCATGAAAAAACAGGTAAGGAGGCTCACATTGCAAGGCCACAAACTCAGAGACTCTGCGTGCTGATGCAATAGCCAACAGGAATGGAAACCTTCCAGGAAAGCATTTTAATGTCAAGCGAATGCATAGGCTCAAACGGAGCCCTCTGCAAAATCTTAAGTACCGAGTTTAAGCTCCAAGGAGGAGCGGAATTTCTAAAGACAGGCCTGATCCTAGACAGAGCCTGAACAAAGGACTGAACATCAGGAAGCTCCGCAAGCTTCTTGTGTAACAGTACAGATAAAGCCGAAATCTGTCCTTTTAAGTAACTGGCGGCAAGTCCCTTCACCAACCCTGGAGGAAGGACAGGATCCTGGAAACCCTAACCTTGTGCCAGGGATACCCACATTCCTCATACCAGGACAAGTAGGTCCTCCACACCTTATGAAAAATGCGACAAGTGGCCGGCTTCCTGGCTTAAATGAGAGTATCAATCACTCTCTCAGAAAAACTTCTCTTGGCTAGGACTAAGCGTTCAATCTCCACGCAGTCACCCTCAGAGAATCGAGATTTTGAGGTAGAAAGGGACCCTGAACCAGCATATCCCTGCGACAGGGTAACTTTCAAGGCGGAGACGATGACATCCCCACCTGATCCGCAAACCAGATCTTCTGCGGCCACAGCGGAGCAATTAGAATAGCCAAAGTCTGCTCCTGCTTGATGCAGGCCACTACTCAAGGTAGAAGTGGTAACGGTGGAAATATGTAGACTAGGTTGAACTCCAAAGGCACCGCTAAGGCATCTATTAGCTCTGCCTGGGGATCCCTGGACCGCGACCCGTGTATGGGTAGCTTGAAGTTGAGTCTGGACGCCATGAGATCTATCTCCAGCGTCCCCCATCTGATGCAGGTCCCCACAAACACCTCCGGATGGAGAGACCATTTCCCAGGATGAAACAATTGTCTGCTGAGAAAATCTGCTTCCCAGTTGTCCACACCCGGGATATGGAGCGCTGATAGCGAACAGTTGTGTGTCTCCGCCCACTCCAGAATACGAGATACTTCCCTCAAGGCTAGGGAGCTTCTCGTTCCCCCCTGATGATTGATGTAAGCCACCAAGGTAATGTTGTACGACTGGAATCTGATAGACTGGAACGACCCCAGAAGGGGCCAAGCCCCCGTTTAAGATCGCTCAAAGTTCCAGAATATTGATTGGGAGGAGCAACTCCTCTCGAATCCACCTGCCCTGTGCCTTACTGGCACCCAAAACAGCTGTGTGGTCACAATCTCCCAGGATGGCCTCAAGAAGGATGTCCCCTGGGACAGTTGGCCCGGGCAGATCCACCAAGAGAGGGATTCCCTCGCTCGGTTGTCCAGAGATATCTGTTGGGATAGGTCCGAGTGATCACCATTCCACTGTCTCAACATGCACAACTGAAGAGGTCTGAGATGGAACCTGGCGAATGGAATGACATCTATGCTGGATACCATGAGCCCAATCACCTCCATACACCGGGCAACAGACGGCCTCAAGGAGGTCTGAAGGGCAAGACAGCAGGATGCAATCTTGCAACGTCTCTGATCTGTCAGGAATATTTTCATAGAAATGGAATTTATTATCGTGCCCAGGAATTCCACTCTGTCGCTGGGAACCAGGGAACTCTTTCCTACATTTATCTTCATCCATGGGATCGAAGGAGAAGAAGAGCCCTTGAATGGTCTTCTGCGAGACTGTAGGACGGAGCGTGGGACAGGATGTCGTCCAGATAAGGTGCCACTGCAATACATCTGGCTCTTGCCACCGCAAGCAGTGCTCCCAGAACCTTAGGGCCACAAACTGGAAGTGTTAGTCCAGAAATGCAAATCTTAGGAACCTGAAATGATCCCTGTGGATTGGCACGTGAAGGTAGGCATCCTTCAAATCTATTGTAGTCATGTGACTTGTCCCTCTTGAACTAGGGGCAGAATCGACCTGATCGTCTCCATCATGAACGATGGGACAGACAAAAACTTGTTTAGGCACTTTAGGACTAGGATTGGATGAAACATGCCCTACTTCTTTGGAAAAACGAAAAGCTTTGAATAATACCCAGACCTCTTTCTGCCAGAAGTACTGGTACAATAACCCTGAGAAAGGAGAGATCCCTTACGCACTCCAGAAAGGCGTCTCTTCTCTGGTCTTGATGATAGGTTTGACAGGAGGAATCTGCCCCTGGGCGGATGAGTCTTGAACCCTATCCTGTAACCCTAAGCGATGACCTCCAGAACCCAAGGGTCCTGAACGTCTCTCATCCAGGCCTCCGCAAAAAGAGATAGTCTGCCCCCTACGCGATCCATAGACGAATCGGGGGCCGCCCCTTCATGATGATTTTGTCTCTTGCTCTGTTTGGCTTTGTTCCAAGATCCCTTGGACTGCTATGTTTCTGCATCAGGTTACTGGCGTTGGGACTTGTCCAAACGAAAAGGGACGAAAAGTAGACCCCTTAGGGTTATTCTTATCCTGCGGTAGGAAAGCACCCTTGCCTCCCGTGACTGTAGATATAATAGAGTCCAGGCCCGGACCAAAAAGAACCTTCCCCTGAAAAGGGAGAGAAAGTAATCTAGACTTGGAAGTCATGTCAGCAGACCACAGAGCCCTACGTGCTAGAACAGAAATACCTGATGTCTTGGCATTCAGGAGAATAATCTGCATATTTGCATCACAGATGATTGAATTAGCTACCCTTAAGGCCTTAATTTGTTCCTGTATCTCCTTGAGGGGAATCTCCACCTCGACCATAGCCAAAAGAGCATCACACCAATAGGTAGCAGCTCCAGCCACCACAGCTGCCAGTTGAAAAACGAACCCCATGAGCTGAAACATTTTTCTCAACATGAACTCCAATTTTTTATCCATGGGCTCCTTGAACGAAGAGCTATCTTCCAGCGGGACAGTTGTGCGCTTAAAGAGCATGGAGATAGCACCATCCACCATAGGAATGGCCCCCCACAGCTTAAGCTGCGAGTCCGGAACGGGGAACAGTTTTTTAAAAGAAGTAGAGGGAGAAAAGGATGAGCCAAGTTTCTCCTATTCGTTCTTAAAAATATTAGCCATCTTAACAGGAACCGAGAAGGTCTGAGGCACCATCCTGTCCTTGTAAACCCTATCTAACTTAGGGATTGAAGGTTCCTCCGGTAGTTTCGGTTCCGGAACCTCTAACGTAGCAAGCACCTCTTTCAACAGAAAGTGCAAATGCTCCATCTTAATCTTAAAGTCCGGCTCCTTCGCAGCCGGAGGTCTAGATGATGCTGATTCTGACCCAGAAAGAGCGTCCTCCGAAAATTCAGAGTCTTCCTCATCAGTGGATAATCTATCAGACATCCAATGGAGTAGATGACACATGGAACGGATAGCTATGTTTTACCTTTCACTTGCGCTTAGCAGGGCATGGTAAGGCATGGGTCGCAGAGACAGCCGTTTGTAACTGCTTATCGAAATCTGGCGGCCAAAGGGCCCCTCCCGCAGGAGGATTAATAGTGCCCTGGGGAGCTGCATGTGTAATCGGAGCGAATGTAGGGAATGCACCTTGCGGGACGGAGAACCCTCAGAGGTGGACAGCTCAGTTGTACTAAATATCTTATTCTTTTTTAGATATTGCAATATTATCAAAGCATGTGGAACATAATTGAGCAGGCAGATCCACCGAAACCTCCTCACAATAAACACAGGAATTAGATTTGGATAAAGAGGGAGTACCCTCTAACATATCAGAGCCCTCCACAAGCTTGCACTTTTATTACAGACTAGATAGAAATGAAATGGCACCCTAATACCCCAATGGACAGAGCACTCACCACTTCCTATGACCCGGAACACAGAGAAAACGCTTTGTTCTCCTGCAACAGCCGGTCAAGAAAGAGGAAGTTAAAGAGGCCAAACCCGGTCACATGGAGTGCCATGCAGGACCGCCACTGCATTAATGAGAAAACGCGCCTAAAATGGCTGCGTCGATATCTCTCTAAGGAAGCCTGACACTTCACACATTGACAGAGCCTCATCTCACACATGTCGCAGCATCAAACACAATAAAGAATATTATGCATAAATCCCCCCTGTTCAATAATCCCCCTTCCGAGGATATTAACACTTGATTCTATACAGATAAAAGGAGACACACTGTGACCCTGTCTACTTGCGTTATCAAATGTATATAAATGAAACAATCTTACCAGAATCTATGCCGTGGAACAGGACCACGGCCTTTCAAGTGTGACAGGGTAGCAGCATCGCTCCTGACATGGACTTGAGTGCAGAAAAGTAGGCAGCAAAACTTGTCAACGCTGATTGTTTATGGAGCTGTTAATCTGAGTCGGGATGGGTTCACAGAAAGACTCTCCCTGCATCTCCGGACTCTAACTTTCATCCAAGCTCTCACTGAGAGACTGACAGGACTAATTAAAACTCCAGTCCCATTCCAAAGAGTATTACCCTCCATAAGAGACTACTCCGAATCTTCAAACACTTTTCTGCCAACCTCCTGTGATGAAAGACAAAGAATGACTGGGGCATGAGGGAAGTAGGGGATGTATTTAAGCCTTTGGCTGGGGTGTCTTTGTCTCCTGTTGGTGGCCAGGTTCTTAATTCCCACAAGTAATGAATGAAGCTGTGAACTCTCCTCCCATTAAGATGGAAATAAATATTTATATATATATTCATACATACACACACATTTTTTCCCTCTCTCTCTGATGTAGTCAGGCAGGCATGTCGGAGCATGCATGTCAGGGGGCTTGCCTTAAATGGAGACGAGCAGCCATGACAGAGCTTGTAGTGCACCATAACAGTTGTAAGAATTCTGTACTGAAAGGGTTAACAGTCTTTACTGTGCAAGACACAGACTACACTACCTAAACTCCTAACAGAAAGTAGTAGAACTGAAAGTTGAATAAACTGGAAGGGTATTTATAAGGTGTATAAATAGGAACAGAAGGAACCCTGATGACTTCTGGGATCTGTTACTTTTAAAAATAAATCATTTACCTAATCAGTACTTAAAGGGACAGTCAACTCAATTTTTTTTTTATTGTTTTAAAAGATAGATACTCCCTTTATTACCTATTCCCAAGTTTTGAACAGAAAACATGGTTATATTAATACACTTTTTACCTCTGTGATTACCTTGTTTCTAAGCACCTTCTGACTGCACCCTGATCACATGACTTTATCTATTGACTAGCATTTAAGCCAATTAATGCTGTTGTGTTGGAATCCACAGGCGTCAGCACAATGTAATCTATATGGTTCACATGAACTAGCTTCCCCTGATGTGAAAAGCAAATTCAAAAGCATGTGATCATGGGGGTTTCTTTAGGGACTTAGAAAAAGACAGAAATTTAGAGGTTTTAGGAGGTTTAAAGGTTATAAAGTATGTTAATATAACCATGTTTTTGTGCAAAGTTGAGGAATGGGTAGTAAAGGCATTATTATCTTTTTAAACAATAATTTCTGTGTTGACTGTCCCTTTAAATATGACTCAATAAGTGAGGAAGGCCATTATATTGAAATGTGTTTACACATACTAATTGCAATGAAATGTGTACACATAATAATTTTAGGATCTGCAAATATGACTATCATTTATTACCTTTCTTTTGATCTTCCTTTTCTGATATTCTTTGTTGAGCTTTTCTGAATACTCGAAGATGAGTGGCAAAATCGTCTACTAGACGTGTAGTAAAATAAGGCTGCCAGTCTATTTCTTTTGACCTTAAAAGAGAGATGCATAAATGTAAGAATGCTAACACACATTTCAACAGTAACAAAAAACTAATTACATACATATACAGCATTAAATAGGAAAGATTACGTAAAATTATTATGCACTTTAGAAAATAAACAGTTTACTATATTGAGGTTACAAAACCCTGCTATTGAATTATAGATGCCAATTTACACTATGAGATAAACCATATGAGAATGCTTCTAAACTACAAATGATGATCAAGCACACCGTTCTCCTGCTCTCAAAGACTGTTAGAACTTTGGCACTACACTTGTTTCAAGAGGGTCAGTATCTAATCTATCCATAACATTTTTTTAAATCAATTTTTTTATTTAAATATGATTTTATTTTAAATAAAACGCTTTTTGAGGGAAAAAAAAAAATCTATCTAAAGATAGTTTCTATTTAAGATACATTTTAATTATATAGCAAGATGCCGTATATTCATAGCTGTAATGTTTAAATTTTTTTGTTAATTGAATTACATTAATCCATTCACAGTTCTACCAGAGGTTTCTGTTAAGATTATTTTGGGCACATTTTCCATCTTGAAGATATTATCACATATTATTGTGCAGAAATATCATGCCCCTTCTTCACAGCAAAAATGTTATAAAATACTCATACAGAGTTGAGAAATAGACCCTAAAGGGACAATCATGAAAGAAAACTTTTGGGTTTCAGCTAGCACATACAATTTACAAATTTACTTCTATTATCAAATTTGCTTCATTCACTTGTTCTCCTTTGATGAACAAGGGCAATGCTCTACTAGTGCCTAGCTGAACACGCTGGGTGAGACACTGACAAGCAGCTAGCTCACAGTAGTGCATTGCTTTTGAGCCTACATATGTATGCTTTTCAACAATGGATACTAAGAGAACGAAGCAAATTAGATAAATAAAGTGAAATGGAAAATTGTTAAAAATTGCATGTTCTTTCAAAATCATGAAAGTTTAAATTTGACTTTACTGTCCCTTTAATGCCATTGCTCCCCTGTAAATCTATGTGCACAGGATCAAACCATAGTAAGTTTCAAGAAGCTCACTAAATAGAAGATTTTTTGGAGTCGAATAGGTCTGCAATTGTGAGGAGGGAGGGTGAAGCATTAAAAATGAAATATGTTGTTTTAGTTAAATAAAGCTATTTAGATTGTTATTATTAAGGTAATCATTATTTTCTCCTCCTAATAAAGTACAGCTGAAAAGTTGATGAAATATGAATGATTAACCTATAAAGGGCTATATTATAAGTGGAGCGCTAATTTATAGCATGCCAGTAAACGGGCAATGCCCATTTACGGGCGCGCAATAAATAACCAGCCATTACAAGTGGCTGGTTATTGCTACCACAAGCTCGAGGTAGCAATTAGCACTCAGAAAATTAACCAGAAATCAGATCTCTAGTTCATTTTCTGAATGTCCCCCAATTGGCCCTAAATTTAAGTATATTAGTTTTTTTATTAAAAAAATTTAGCTTTTTTTTTTTTTTTTATAAAGAAAAAAAAACTGGACAAAGCAGTTTTTAGGGGTTAAAACTGGCGAGAGTGGGGTGTTAGAACGGTCTATGGGGAACGGTGTGTTCCCTGTAAATATAAATATTTATATGCTTATATACATACAGTATTTCACAAGTGATTACACCCCTCACATTTTTGTAAATATTTTATTATATCTTTTCATGTGACAACACTGAAGAAATTACACTTTGCTACAATGTAAAGTAGTGAATGTACACCCTGTATAACAGTGTAAATTTGCTGTCCCCTCACAATAACTCAACACACAGCCATTAATGTCTAAACCATTGGCAACAAAAGTGAGTACAAGCCTAGGTTAAAATGTCCAAATTGGGCCCAATTAGTCATTTTCCCTCCCCGGTATCATGTGACTTGTTAGTGTTACAAGGTCTAAGGTGTGAATAGGGAACAAGTGTGTTAAATTTGGTGTTATCGCTCTCACACTCTCTCATACTGGTTACTGGAAGTTCAACATGGCACCTCATGGTAAAGAATTCTCTGAGTAACTGAAAAAAAAAGAATTGTTGCTCTACATAAAGATGGCCTAGGCTATAAGAAGACCCTAAAACTGAGCTGCAGCATGGTGGGCAAGACTATACAGTGGTATCACAGGACAGGTTCCACTCAGAACAGGCCTCGCTATGGTCGACCAAAGAAGTTGAGTGCACATGCTCAGCATCATATCCAGAGGTTGTCTTTGGGAAATAGATGTATGAGTGCTACCAGCATTGCTGCAGAGGTTGAAGGGGTGGGGGGTCAACCTGTAAGTGCTCAGACCATACGCCGCACACTGCATAAAATTGGTCTACATGGCTGTCGTCCCAGAAGGAAGCCTCTTCTAAAGATGATGCACAAGAAAGCCCACAAATAGTTTGCTGAAGACAAGCACACTTAGGACATGGATTACTAGAACCATGTCCTGTGGTCTGATAAGACCAAGATAAACTTATTTGATTCTGATGGTGTCAAGCATGTGTGGCATCAACCAGGTGAGGAGTACAAAGACAAGTGTGTCTTGCCTACAGTCAAGCATGGTGGTGGGAGTATCATGGTCTGGACCTGCATGAATGCTGCCGGCACTGGGGAGCTAAAGTTCATTGAGGGAACCATGAATGCCAACATGTACTGTGACATACTGAAGCAGAGCATGATCCCCCTCCCTTCGGAGACTGGGCCATAGGGCAGTAATAACAACCCCGAACACACCTCCAAGACGACCACTGCCTTGCTAAAGAAGCTGAGGATAAGGGTGATGGACTGGCCAAGCATGTCTCCAGACTTAAACCCTATTGAGCATCTGTGGGGCATCCTCAAACGGAAGGTGGGAGAGCGCAAGGTCTCTAACATCCACCAGCTCAGTGATGAAAGGGTTAAGGCAGTGCTGGAAAATAATGGTGGCCACACAAAATATTGACACTTTGGGCCCAATTTGGACATTTACACTTAGGGGTGTACTCACTTTTGTTGCCAACAGTTTAGACATGATGGCTGTGTGTTTAGTTATTTTGAGGGGACAGCAAATTTACACTGTAATTTTCTTGGGAACCATAATAGATTCCCTGTCAATGAAGATTTTTCTGACAGTATTTCGATTCTTGCCTAGCACTTCAGTCCTCTCCTCGGCCATCAGTGGCGCAGTGCACTGTTTACACTGTTATACAGGCTGTACACTCACTACTTTACATTGTAGCAAATTGTCATTTCTCCAGTGTTGTCACATGAAAAGATGTAATAAAATATTTACAAAAATGTGAGGGGTATACTCACTTTTGTACTCCTACCCCAGTCATTCTCTTTGCCTACGTTAGAGCAAGGAAGTGGTAAAGTTAGGGGTTTGAAAAGATTCTTCAATCAAGAGTTTAATTTTTTTTAACAACACAAGCTTGTGTTGTTTGTTCTGCTTGGGTGTAGCCGTAATCCACATCAGTCTCTTCAGTAGAGCAGTGGTGGCTTTCAAGCAATGGGAACTTGTGGGACATAATTCTCACTGCACCTCCCATATATTTCATACTGCCCTAATACAGAAAGCCTGAGTAAGATTACTCAGACTTTATCTTTTTTTCCACAGGTCCATGTGAGGGAGAGGACCTCTCAAACCTAATGAGCTGCCTTACTTCCCAGGCAGATCTTTTAAGGTAAGTGCTAAGTTTATTTTTCTGGGGACACAGGAAAATTGGCACTTTATTTATAATAATGGACACAAAAAATGACATTCTTGGGAGTTGAAGATTACGTTATAAGGGCAGTAATGTCAAGCACTGGGGACGAGGAGATGTGGCTCATGTCTTAAGTGCGTTTTCACAACACCCAACGGCTTTATTATACAAGTCATTTGCCGACCGGGAGGTTTACTTTGATATGCCCACAATGGGTGGAGCTAGCTACGCGGCAATGTTTGCTCGCTATTTTTGTCTCTCACTTCATTTCCGGTGTTACCGAGAGTGGTGACAAGCGGTTAAGAAGTATTTCTATGCTACGTTATGGTGACGCAGCAGAACAGCCTCAGATACGTTAATAAAGAGTTTTAGATTCCGGACGTCTGCTATCTGTGAAAACATAATTTATGTAAGAACTTACCTGATAAATTCATTTCTTTCATATTAGCAAGAGTCCATGAGCTAGTGACGTATGGGATATACATTCCTACCAGGAGGGGCAAAGTTTCCCAAACCTTAAAATGCCTATAAATACACCCCTCACCACACCCACAATTCAGTTTAACGAATAGCCAAGAAGTGGGGTGATAAAAAAGGAGCGAAAGCATAAAAAAAAACATAATTTATGCTTAACTGATAAATTTATTTCTCTTGTAGTGTGTTCAGTCCACGGGTCATCCATTACTTATGGGATATATTCTCCTTCCCAACAGGAAGTTGTAAGAGGATCACCCAAGCAGAGCTGCTATATAGCTCCTCCCCTCACATGTCATATCCAGTCATTCGACCGAAACAAGACGAGAAAGGAGAAACTATAGGGTGCAGTGGTGACTGGAGTTATAATTTAAAATTTAGAACCTGCCTCAAAAAGACAGGGCAGGCCGTGGACTGAACACACTACAAGAGAAATAAATTTATCAGGTAAGCATAAATTATGTTTTCTCTTGTTAAGTGTGTTCAGTCCACGGGTCATCCATTACTTATGGGATACCAATACCAAAGCTAAAGTACACGGATGATGGGAGGGACAAGGCAGGAACATTAAACAGAAGGAACCACTGCCTGTAGAACCTTTCTCCCAAAAACAGCCTCAGAAGAAGCAAAAGTGTCAAATTTGTAAAATTTGGAAAAAGTATGAAGTGAAGACCAAGTTGCAGCCTTGCAAATCTGTTCAACAGAGGCCTCATTCTTAAAGGCCTAGTGGAATGAGCTGTAATTTTTTCAGGAGGCTGCTGTCCAGCAGTCTCATAGGCTAAGCATATTATGCTACGAAGCCAAAAAGAGAGAGAAGTAGCCGAAGCCTTTTGACCTCTCCTCTGTCCAGAGCAAACGACAAACAGAGAAGAAGTTTGTCGAAAATCTTTAGTTGCCTGTAAGTAGAACTGCAGGGCACAGACCACGTCTAGATTATGCAAAGGACGTTCCTTCTTTGAAGAAGGATTAGGACATAATGATGGAACAACAATCTCTTGATTGATATTCCTGTTAGAAACAACCTTAGGTAAAAACCCAGGTTTAGTACGCAGGACTACCTTGTCTGAATGAAAGATCAGATAAGAAGAATCACAATGTAAGGCAGATAACTCAGAGACTCTTCGAGCCGAGGAAATAGCCATCAAAAACAGAACTTTCCAAGATAAAAGTTTAATATCAATGGAATGAGGGGGTTCAAACGGAACACCCTGAAGAACTTTAAGAACCAAGTTTAAGCTCCACGAAGGAGCAACAGCTTTAAACACAGGCTTAATCCTAGCCAAAGCCTGACAAAAAGCCTGGACGTCTGGATTCTCTGCCAGACGCTTGTGTAACAGAATAGACAGAGCAGAAAGCTGTCCCTTTAGTGAACTAGCGGATAAGCCCTTTTCTAAACCCTCTTGTAGAAAAGACAATATCCTAGGAATCCTAACCTTACTCCATGAGTAACTCTTGGATTCACACCAATATAAATATTTACGCCATATCTTGTGGTAAATTTTTCTGGTAACAGGTTTCCGAGCCTGTATTAATGTATCAATAACCGAATCCGAAAACACACACTTTGAAAGAATCAAGCGTTCAATTTCCAAGCAGTCAGCCTCAGAGAAATTAGGTTTGGATGGTTGAAAGGACCCTGAATAAGAAGGTCCTGCCTCAGGGGTAGAGACCATGGTGGACAGGACGACACGTCCACTAGGTCTGCATACCAGGTCCTGCGTGGCCACGCAGGCGCTATCAGAATCACTGATGCTCTCTCCTGTTTGATCCTGGCAATCAGTCGAGGTAGCAACGGAAAAGGTGGAAACACATAAGCTATGTTGAAAACCCAAGGGGCTGCTAGTGCATCTACCAGCACCGCTCCCGGGTCCCTGGACCTGGATCCGTAACAAGGAAGCTTGGCGTTCTGGCGAGATGCCATGAGATCCAGATCCGGTTTGCCAGAACGACGAATCAGTTGAGCAAATACCTCCGGGTGAAGTTCCCACTCCCCCGGATGAAAAGTCTGGCGACTTAGAAAATCCGCCTCCCAGTTCTCCACGCCTGGGATGTAGATCGCTGACAGGTGGCAAGAGTGAGACTCTGCCCAGCGAATTATCTTCGAGACTTCCGACATCACTAGGGAACTCCTGGTTCCCCCTTGATGATTGATGTAAGCCACAGTCGTGATGTTGTCCGACTGAAATCTGATGAACCTCAGTGTTGCTAACTGAGGCCAAGCTAGAAGAGCATTGAATATTGCTCTTAATTCTAGAATGTTTATCGGGAGGAGTTTCTCCTCCTGAGTCCACGATCCCTGAGCCTTCAGGGAGTTCCAGACTGCTCCCCAGCCTAGTAGGCTGGCATCTGTTGTTACAATCGTCCAATCTGGTCTGCGAAAAGTCATTCCTTTGGACAGATGAACCCGTGACAACCACCAGAGAAGAGAATCTCTGGTCTCCTGGTCCAGATTTAGCAAAGGGGACAGATCTGAGTAATCCCCGTTCCATTGACTTAGCATGCATAGTTGCAGCGGTCTGAGATGTAGGCGCGCAAATGGCACTATGTCCATTGCCGCGACCATTAAGCCGATTACTTCCATGCACTGAGCTACTGATGGGCTTGGAATGGAGTGAAGGACACGGCAAGCATTGAGAATCTTTGATAACCTGGACTCCATCAGGTAAATTTTCATCTCTACAGAATCTATAAGAGTCCCTAGAAAAGGGACCCTTGTGAGTGGTAACAGAGAACTCTTTTCCACGTTCACTTTCCACCCATGCGATCTCAGAAATGCTAGAACTGTCTCTGTATGAGACTTGGCAGTTTGAAAACTTGACGCTTGTATCAGAATGTCGTCTAGGTACGGAGCCACCGCTATGCCTCGTGGTCTTAGTACCGCCAGAAGTGAGCCCAGAACCTTTGTAAAAATTCTCGGGGCCGTAGCTAACCCGAAGGGAAGAGCTACAAACTGGTAATGCCTGTCTAGAAAGGCAAACCTTAGGTACCGATAATGATCTTTGTGAATCGGTATGTGAAGGTAGGCATCCTTTAAGTCCACTGTGGTCATGTACTGACCCTCTTGGATCATGGGTAGGATGGTCCGAATGGTTTCCATCTTGAACGATGGAACCCTTAGGAACGTGTTTAAGATTTTTAAGTCTAAGATTGGTCTGAAGGTTCCCTCTTTTTTGGGAACCACAAACAGATTTGAATAAAACCCTTGCCCCTGTTCCGTTCGCGGAACTGGGTGGATCACTCCCATCACTAAGAGGTCTTGTACACATTGTAGAAATGCCTCTTTCTTTACTAGGTTTGTTGATAACCTTGACAGATGAAACCTCCCTTGTGGAGGAGAAGTTTTGAAATCCAGAAGGTATCCCTGAGATATAATCTCCAACGTCCAGGGATCCTGTACATCTCTTGCCCAAGCCTGGGCGAAGAGAGAAAGTCTGCCCCCCACTAGATCCGTCTCCGGAAAGGGGGCCCTGTCTTCATGCTGTCTTAGGGGCGGAAGTAGGCTTTCTGGCCTGCTTGCCCTTGTTCCATGACTGGTTGCCTTTCCAACCCTGTCTGTAACGAGCAGTAGTTCCTTCCTGTTTTGGAGCGGAGGAAGTTGATGCTGCTCCTGCCTTGAAATTACGAAAGGCACGAAAATTAGACTGTTTGGCCTTTGATTTGGCCCTGTCCTGAGGAAGGGAGTGGCCCTTACCTCCAGTAATGTCAGCAATAATTTCCTTCAAGCCGGGCCCGAATAAGGTCTGCCCTTTAAAAGGAATGTTCAGTAGTTTAGACTTAGAAGTTACATCTGCTGACCAGGATTTAAGCCATAGCGCTCTGCGCGCCTGTATGGCGAATCCGGAATTCTTAGCCGTAAGTTTGGTTAAATGCACTACGGCATCCGAAACAAACGCATTAGCCAGCTTAAGAGTTCTAATCTTGCTCAAAGACTCATCCAATGGTGCTGTGCGAATCGCCTCTTCCAGAGACTCAAACCAGAATGCCGCTGCAGCAGTGACAGGCGCAATGCATGCAAGAGGCTGTAATATAAAACCTTGTTGAACAAACATTTTCTTAAGGTAACCCTCTAATTTTTTATCCATTGGATCTGAGAAAGCACAGCTATCCTCCACCGGGATAGTGGTACACTTGGCTAAAGTAGAAACTGCTCCCTCCACCTTAGGGACGTCTGCCATAAGTCTCGTGTGGTGGCGTCTATAGGGAACATTTTTCTAAATATCGAAGGAGGGGAAAAAGGCACACCGGGTCTATCCCACTCCTTGCTAATAATCTCTGTAAGCCTCTTTGGTATAGGAAAAACGTCAGTACACACCGGTACCGCATAGTATTTATCCAGCCTACATAATTTCTCTGGGATTGCCACCGTGTCACAATCATTCAGAGCCGCTAACACCTCCCCTAGCAACACGCGGAGGTTCTCAAGCTTAAATTTAAAATTTGAAATTTCTGAATCCGGTCTCCCCGAATCAGAACCGTCACCCACAGAATGAAGCTCTCCGTCCTCATGTTCTGCAAATTGTGACGCAGTATCAGACATGGCTCTCGTGTCATCGGCGCGCTCTGTCCTTAACCCAGAGCTGTCGCGCTTGCCTCTTAACTCGGGCATATTGTATAATACTTCTTTCATAACATTAGCCATATCATGTAAAGTGATTTGTAAGGGCCTTGATGTACTTGGCGCCTCAATCTCACGCACCTCCCGAGCGGGAGACGAAGGTGAGGAGAGTTAGACGGCATAACTTCCCCCTCGTTGTCTGGTGATAATTTCTTTATCGGTACAGATTGACTTTTATTCAAAGTAATATCAATACAATTGGTACACATATTTCTATTGGGCTCCACATCGGCTTTTAAACATAATGAACAAGCAGATTCCTCTGTATCAGACATGTTTAAACAGACTAGCAATGAAGCTAGCAAGCTTGGAAATTACTTTCAATAAGTTTACAAGCAATATAAAAAACGCTGCAGCGCTTTTAAAAAACACAGTTGAATAACAAAGAACTAATTCAGTTATAGTCAACAATTCTTTAAATGTATTAATTAGCAGAGGATTGCACCCATTAGCAAAAGGATGATTAACCCCTCAGTACCCAAAAACGGATATCAAATTAAGATTTAACGCTTTTATCAGTGTCAAACACACTGTCACAGGTCTGCTGTGACTGATTACCTCCCTCAAAAACGAATTTTGAAGACCCCTGAGCTCTCTAGAGACGTCCTGGATCAAGGAGGAAGAAGCAGGAAGACTGTGCTAGAATTTTAACTGCGCAACAAGGCGCTAAAAAAAGGTCCCTCCCACTCCTATTACAACAGTGGGAGACCTAATATAACGGTTTCTATGCAGAAATATACGTTAGCCGTGTGGAAAAAAATCATGCCCAAAAAGATTTATCACCAAAGTACCTCACAAAACGATTAACATGCCAGTAAACGTTTTAAAAAACAACATTTCAGATGCTGTGTAAAGTTATTACTAAGCCTGCTACCAGTCGCTTCTACTGCAGTTAAGGCTCACACATTATATCAGTATTAACAGTATTTTTTCAGTCAAATTCTAGTCCCTAGAAAATAACTACTGTGCATACATTTATCAGCCTGATACCAGTCACTACCACTGCATTTAAGGCTGTACTTACATCATACGGGTAACAGCAGTGTTTTCTTAGTCAATTCCATTCCCAGAAAATATTGTACTGCACATACCTCATTTGCGGGAGACCCTGCATGCTATTCCCATTTTCTGAAGTTACCCCACTCTTCAGAATGTCGAGAACAGCCAGTGGATCTTAGTTACGCCTGCTAAGATCATAGAAAATGCAGGCAGTTTCTTCTTCCAAATACTGCCTGAGATAGAAAAACAGCACACTCAGGTGCCATTTAAAATAACAAACTTTTGATTGAAGAATAATTAAGTAAAAACTCCAGCTCCTCTCGCGACCTCCTTCTTTGTTGAGGGTTGCAAGAGAATGACTGGGTATGACATGTGAGGGGAGGAGCTATATAGCAGCTCTGCTTGGGTGATCCTCTTGCAACTTCCTGTTGGGAAGGAGAATATATCCCATAAGTAATGGATGACCCGTGGACTGAACACACTTAACAAGAGAAATAAGGAATTGGAATAATTGTGCTTTATACAAAAAATCATAACCACCACAAAAAAAGGGTGGGCCTCATGGACTTTTGCTAATATGAAATAAATGAATTTATCAGGTAAGTTCTTACATAAATTATGTTTTCTTTCATGTAATTAGCAAGAGTCCATGAGCTAGTGACGTATGGGATAATAAATACCCAAGATGTGGAACTTCCACGCAAGAGTCACTAGAGAGGGAGGGATAAAATAAAGACAGCCAATTCCACTGAAAAATTAATCCACTACCCAAATCAAAAAAGTTTCAATTTTTATAATGATAAAAAACTGAAAATATAAGCAGAAGAATCAAAATGAAACAGCTGCCTGAAGTACCATTCTACCAAAACTGCTTCTAAAGAAAACATAAAAATGGTAGAACATAGTAAAAGTATGCAAAGAAGACCAAGTCATTGCTTTGCAAATCTGATCAACAGAAGCTTCATTCTTAAAAAGCCCAGGAAGTAGAAACTTACCTAGTAGAATGAGCCATAATCCTCCGAGGCGGGAATCCACCCGACTCCAAATAAGCATGATGAATCAAAAGTTTAAGCAAGATGCCAAATAAATGGCAGAAGCCTTTTGACCTTCCTAACACCAGAAAAGATAACAAATAGACTAGAAGACTATCTGAAATCTGAATAGCTTCAACATAAGATTTCAAAACTCTTACCATATCCAAAGAATGTAAGAATCTTACCAAAGAAGTCTTAGGAAAAGACAATAATTCCTCCCTAATGTTGATAGAAATCACAACTTTAGGTAAAAATTGAAATGTGGATAGCAAAAACCACCTTATCCTGATGAAAAAATCAGAAAAAGGAGACTCACAAGAAAGAACAGATAATTAAAAATTGTTCTAGCTGAAGAGATGTCTAAAAAGAACAATACTTTCCATGAAAGTAAATAGTGTCTAGAGAAAACATATGCTCAAATAGAAGAGCCTGTAAAGCCTTTAGAACCAAATTAAAACTCCAAGGAGGAGAAATTGGCTTAATGACAGGTTTGATAAGAACCAAAGCCTGAACAAAATAATGAATAACAGGAAGGAACACTGCCTTACCCTGATGAAAAATCAGAAAAGGAGATCCACAAGAAAGAGCAGAAAACTCAGAAACTCTTCTAGCAGAAGAGATAACCAAAAGGAACAATACTTTCCAAGAAAGTAATTTTAATGTCCAGAGAACGCAAAGGTTCAAACGGAGGAGCCTGTAAAGCCCTCAGTACCAAATTGAGACTCCAAGGAGGAAATATTGACTTAATGACAGGCTTGATACAAACCAAAGCCTGTACAAAACAATGAATATCAGAATGAATAGCAATCTTTCTGTGAAAAAGAACAGAAAGAGTAGGAATTTGTCCTTTCAAATAACTTGCAGACAAAACCAACCTGAAAAATTGTAAAATTCTAGGAATTCTAAAAGAATGCCAAAAGAATGCCAAAAGAATTTATGAGAACACCAAGAAATGAAAGTCTTCCAAACTCGATAATAAATCTTTCTAGAGACAGATTTACAAACCTGTAACATAGTATTAATCACTGAGTCAGAGAAACCTCTATGACTAAGAATCAAATGTTCAATCTCCATATCTTCAAATTAAATTATTTGAGATCCTGATGGAAAAATGGGCCTTGAGATAAAAAGGTCTGGTCTTAACGGAAATGTCCAAGGTTGGCAACTGGCCATCCGAATGAGATCCGCATACCAAAACCTGTGAGGCCATGCTGGAACCACCAGCAGTACAAATGAACGCTCCATTAGAATTTTTGAAGAACTAGATTTCCAAACCCCTTGTGCTGACAGAGAACCTCAGACAGCCTCCCAACCTAAAAGACTCGCATCTATAGAGATCATGGTCCAGGTTGAAAGAATCGAAGAGACCTGTAGAACTAAATGATGGTGATCTTAACCACCGAATCAAAGATAGATAAACATAGAATTCGAAGATTTAAAAAGTGAAATCCTAGAATCCCTGTACCATTATGCAGCATAAAAAACTGGTAAGGTTTTCTATGAAAATGAGCAAAGGAAAATGAATCCAATGCTGCAGCCATAAGACCTAAATTTCCATGCATATATAGCAACGGAAGGAAATAGTAGAGACTGAAGGTACCGACTGACGGAACCCAATAAGAAAAAAATCACTTATCTGTTGGAGACAAAGACAGTGACACAATCTATCTGGAAACCTAAAAAAGGTGACCCTTATGTGAGGAATCAAGAGCTTTTGATAAAAAGATCCTCTAACCATGTCTTGAAAAAACAAAATTGAATCATATGAGATTCCGTAGTCTCAGAAAATAAAAATAATCTGAATGAAAACAGAAATGAAGATATGCATCTACTGTATCTAATGAAAACAAATAATGCTATCACTGACCAAAAAAAAAAAAAGTCAGAATAGACCATATAAATACCAATCTAAAAGATGGTATATTTATATAATAAAAAGATGTTCTATCTTTGGAACAATGAATAGTTTGAATAAAACCCCAAAACCCAGATCCTAAAAATGGAACTGGAATAAATACCCCAGAAGATTCCAGATCTGAGCAGCGCTTGATCCTCAACAGGTGATCAACCGCACTTCAACATTACCCAAAATATATGGGACTGAAACACATTAAGGAAAGTGTTAGCCTTACTGGAATAGCTGGAATATAATAGAGAGAAAAAGACTTCTCACAGACGGTTTTACTTCAAATTTTATTTTGTACCCAAAATCTAAGAATTTTGGACCGAATAGAACCAAAAAAACTTCTAAATAAAAACATGTTACTTGGGTAAGAATTTAGAATTTTGTTCTTTAGTAAGAACAACCAAACTAAAATAAGCTTAAAGTTTTAGTCTAAGAACTTAATCTTGAAGCCCAGAGTAACAGTTAAGAATTGAATCCAATATGAATCAAATAATTGATTATCTTGGAAAAAAAGAAATAAAGATTTTTTAAAAATCACAAAATTTCTTCTAGCTAAAAACAGCTAAAGACATAGATTAAACCTCATTTGTGAAAATATTCAATAAAAATTAAGAAACAAATAAAATTATTAGCATGTTAATCCAGTTAAGGGACCAGAACACACCGGACTTGCATAAACAAAAATGCAAGACAACAAGACAAATGCAACAGCACCCAGTCTGAACCTCAAATGAGCAGTAGACTTTGTCCCTTAACAATGCTAAATAATACATAATTTGATACTTGATCTTTAAAGTAAACAGAAAAAATGGAGCAAAAGCAACATCATCCAAATAAATTACAAGTCCAAGAAAAGTACCTGAAAATAAAAAAAATTCATTAAATAGGATACAACCATTTAAAAAGAAAATAAATACTATTTTGCTATAGAAACAATAGCATAATTTAGCAGGAGTAGAGATAGCCCCATTAAATTGGAGAACCCTCAAAATTGAATTTAACTGCCGGCAAAGAATATAATTTAAAACCTTTGAAGAAAATTGTCAGCCTATTCCATTCCCTAGTATGAAGGAATGGAAAAAAACCTCTGAAGACACAGAAGATAAAATAAGCAGAAATAAAATGTTAGCTAGTTTTGAAAAAGAACTAGTTACCTCAATATCCAAAATAATCAACACCTTTTCAACAAAAAACAAATGTACTCTAATAAAAAAGTAGATTTGTTAGTGTCAATATCTGATGAAGAAAAGTTCTGAAAGAGAAAAAACATCATCAGAGAAGGATAATTCAGTATGTTGTTGGTCATTTGAAACTTCATCAAAAAGAAGTTTGAAAAAGACCTAAAATTTTTTTAATAGAAGGCGCAAAGTCAGACAAAGCCTTAACCTAGAATCAGAAAAATATTCTTATAAATTTTCTAAGTATATCTTGTACATAAGATGTAAAAAGAAAAGCAATACATAAAGCATAAATACTAATGGATTCTGCATGTAAAAGTTTATCATGATAACTTATTACAAACCATAGCTAAAGATAAAGATTCATAACATTTAAAATAAATGAACTTAGCTTGGTAGGACTTCTTAGTCAACAGGAATCCCTCAGTATGTTCTGATCCAGGAATAATTTATGGAAAATCTTGCAATATGTAATAGAGAAAAAAACAACAACATATAAAGCAAAATTAGCAAATTCCTTAAATGACAGTTTCAGGAATGGGGAAAATGCAAAACAAACAAGCCTCTAGCAACCAGAAGCAACAAAAAAGTGAGACTTAAATAATGTGAAAAAAAGTATGACGCCCACATTTTTTGGCACAAAAAAACATCTGTAACACACATGCGTCAAAAATGACGCAACCACGTGTAAACTTCCGGCGTCAACTATGGCGCCGGAAATTACAAAATTTTGCGCCAAGAATGACGCAATAAATTGAAGCATTTTCTGCCCCCGCGAGCCTAACAGCCCGCAAGGAAAAAAGTCAATAAGAAAATTTCTTTAAGGTAAGAAAAAATATTTTATTCATATGCATTTTCCCAAATAATGAAACTGACAGTCTGAAAGAAGGAATACTGATTATCCTGAATCATGGCAAATATAAGTTTAAAGACATATATTTAGAACTTTATGTATAAAGTGCCCAACCATAGCTTAGAGTGTCACAAAAAATAAGACTTACTTACCCCAGGACACTCATCTACATATAGCAGATAGCCAAACCAGTACTGAAACGAGAATCAGTAGAGGTAATGGTATATAAGAGTATATTGTCGATCTGAAAAGGGAGGTAAGAGATGAATCTCTACGACCGATAACAGAGAACCTATGAAATAGATCCCATAGAAGGAGACCATTGAATTCAAATAGGCAACTCTCTTCACATCCCTCTAACATTCACTGCACTCTGAGAGGAAAACCGGGCTCCAGCCTGCTGTGAAGCGCATATCAACGTAGAATCTAGCACAAACTTACTTCACCACCTCCACGGGAGGCAAAGTTTGTAAAACTGAATTGTGGGTGTGGTGAGGGGTGTATTTATAGGCATTTTAAGGTTTGGGAAACTTTGCCCCTCCTGGTAGGAATGTATATCCCATACATCACTAGCTCATGGACTTGCTAATTACATGAAAGAAATATACGCTCCGGTGGCAGGTAGGCACCTCAAAAAAGCTTAGCTGAGGTGTGGAGATGGTCTGTTTTATTTTTCTTGTAAAGCAAAATTAAAACGTTTACATTTAACATTTAAAAACACAGTAACAGTTTTTTTTTTTGGGAGGTAATTTCAAGTTAAGATATAGGTTTATCCAATTTTAATTTGCTCAAATTGTGAATAAAGATGGACCAAGAGGCACTGCAAGACATTACATGTACTTTATGTTTTGATGCTAATGTGGAACCACCAATCCCTTTCCGTTCCTCATGTATTGAGAGAACTTTACAGTTCAGGGATAGACTTTTTTCTGAGCCAACATTGTCTGGGGCGGATGCTGTTCAGGAGCCTTTTGACAATGTTCAATATATGCTGCAGCTTTCTCCTCAAGTGTCCCAAAACTTAGCGTCCATACAGCCAGTGCCCTGCGCTTCCTCCACTACTCCACCTGGAGTTACCTTGCAAGACATTGCCTTGTGTCCTCTGCAGTTTCTGATGCGTTGTCTGCTTTCCCATGCTGCAGGGAAAGCGCAAGAGGAAAAGTAAACAATCAGTGAGTGAGGTTACTGACGCAGTTGTTGCTATTTCAAATGACCCCTCCCAGAAGCCTGAGGAGGATACTACGGTAGCATCTGAGGGTGAAATCTCAGACTCAGACAGTGTAATTCCTCCTGCTGGTACTGAAGTTGTATCCTTCAGGTTTAAGCTAGAAAACCTCAGTTTGTTACTCAAGGAGGTTTTAGCTATTCTGGACGACAGCGACACCATGGTCATTGTCAATCCTAAAAAATCCAGTAAGCTAAATAAATATTTTGATGTACCTTCCATGATGGGAGTTTTTCCTGTACCAGATCGAGCTACTGAGATTATTGCTAAGGAATGGGAGAAACCAGGTATCCCTTTTTCTCCATCCCCTGTATTTAAAAAGAGAATCTTGGCAGACGGTACCCAAAGTGGAAGGGACAATTTCCACGCTAGCCAAGAGAACTACTATTCCTATAGAGGATAGTTCTTCCTTTAAGGATCCTATGGATAAGAAGTTAGAGGGGTTACTCAAGAAAATGCATGTACACCAGGGTTTACAATGGCAACCCGCGGTTTGTATTACTACTGTCACTAGTGCGGCAGCATACTGGTTTGATGCATTGTCTAAATCTATTCGGACAGACACTCCCCTCGAAAATATACAGGATAGGATAAAGGCCCTTAAGTTGGCCAACTCCTTTATCACAGATGCTTCCCTTCAGGTTATTAAGCTGGGAGCTAAGATTTCCAGTTTTCCGTAACTGGCCCGCAGAGCTTTATGGTTTACGGATGTGTCATCTAAGTCTAAACTTTTGGCGATTCCTTACAAAGGAAAGACTTTTGTTTGGGCCGGGTAATTTCTGACATCACAGGAGGAAAGGGACATTTCCTCCCTCAGGATAAGAGAAATAAACAAAAGGGATGTCAGAGTAATTTTTTTTCCTTTCGAAATTTCAAGGGAAATCCATCCACTTCCTCCTCCAAGCAGGAGCAGTCCAAGCCTTCCTGGAGACCCAATCAGTCTTGGAACAAGGGAAAACAATCTAAAAAGCCTGCTATTGAAACAAAAGCAGCATGAAGGGTCTGCCCCCGATCCGGGACCAGATCTTGTGGGGGGCAGACTTTCATTCTTCACTCAGGCTTGGGTTCGAGATGTTCAGGATCCCTGGGCAGTGGACATTGTGTCCCAGGGATACAAACTAGAGTTCAAAGCCCTTCCTCCCAGGGGCAGGTTTCTGCTTTCAAGATTATCTGTAGACCAGACAAAAAGAGAGGCGTTCTTACACTGTGTTCGGGACCTCTCCAACCTGGGGGTGATAGTTCCTGTTCCAATGCAGGAACGGGGTCAGGGGTTCTATTCCAATCTGTTCGTGGTTCCCAAAAAGGAGGGAACATTCAGACCGATTTTAGATCTCAAAAATCTAAACAAATTCCTCAGAGTACCGTCCTTCAAGATGGAAACTATTCATTCCTTTCTTCCTTTGGTCCAAGAGGGTCAATTTATGACAATGGCAGATTTAAAGGACACGTACCTGCATGTTCTCAAACACAGGGACCAAAACAAGTATCTAAGGTTTGCATTTCTAGACAAACATTTCCAGCTCGTGGCTCTTCCATTCAGTCTTGCCACAGCTCCCAAAATTTTCTCAATGGTTCTGGGATCCCTGCTAGCGGTGCTCCGATTGCAGGGCATTGAAGTGGCACCTTATCTGGACGACATTCTAGTTCAGGCGCCTTCCTTTCAACAAGCAAGATCTCACACGGAAATGTTATCTTTCCTGCGGTCTCGCGGATGGAAGGTGAATTTGGAAAAGAGTTCCTTGATTCCAAATACAAGAGTAATTGTCTTGGGAACCATAATAGATTCCTCGTCAATGAAGATTTTTCTGACAGAAGTCAGGAAATCAAAGATTTTCGATTCTTGCCTAGCACTTCAATCCTCTCCTCAGCCATCAGTGGCTCAGTGCATGGAGGTAATCGGGCTGATGGTAGCGGCAATGGACATCATCCCGTTTGCCCGTTTCCACCTCAGACCTCTGCAGTTAAGCATGCTCAGGCAGTGGAATGGAGATTATGCAGATCTGTCTCAGCGATTACAACTGGAGCAGGAGACGAGGGATTCTCTACTTTGGTGGTTGTCTCTGGATCATCTCTCCTAGGAAACCTGCTTTCGCAGACCCTCTTGGGTGGTTGTGACAACAGATGCCAGCCTTCTGGGATGGGGAGCAGTCTGGGGCTCTCTAAAGGCTCAGGGAACATCGACTCGGTCGGAGTCTGTTCTACCCATAAACATTCTGGAACTGAGAGCAATCTTCAATGCTCTCCTGGCCTGGCCTCAGTTAGCTTCGGCCCGGTTCATCAGGTTCCAGTCTGACAATATAACCTCAGTGTCTTACATCAACCATCAGGGAGGAACTCTGTGTTCCTTGGCCATGACAGAGGTAGCCAAGATCATTCAGTGGGCAGAGACCCACAACTGCTGTCTGTCGGTGATCCACATTCCAGGAGTGGACAACTGGGAGGCGGACTTCCTGAGCAGGAAGACCTTTCACCCGGGGGAGTGGGAGCTCCATCTGGAAGTGTTTTCCAGCCTGATTCTCAAATGGGGTCAGACAAAATTGGATCTCATGGCATCTCGGCAGAATGCCAAGCTCCCGAGGTACAGGTAGAGGTCAAGGGACCCTCAGGCTGTACTGATAGATGCTCTAGCAGTACCTTGGAATTTCAGTCTCACATACCTATTTCCTCCGTTTGCTCTTCTACCTCGGGTCATTGCTCGAATCAAGCAGGAAAGGGCATCGGTGATCCTCACTGCACCGGCGTGGCCTTGCAGGATTTGGTATTCAGACCTGGTGGACATGTCATCTCTTCCACCTTGGAGACTTCCATTGCGGAAGGACCTTCTACTTCCTTCATCCAAATCTAATTTTTCTGAAGCTGACTGCGTGGAGATTGAACGCTTCATTTTATCCAAGCTTGGATTTTCGGAATCGGTCATTGAGACCATGATTCAGGCTCGTAAAACTGTGGTGTGAATCCAAGGGCTTCTCTTGGAGTAGAGTTCGGATTCCTAGAATTCTGTCTTTTCTCCAAGAAGGTTTGGAGAAGGGTTTATCTGCAAGTTTCCTAAAGGGTCAAATATCTGCCTTGTCTATTTTGTTACATAAGTGTCTGGCAGACGTCCCAGCGTTTTGTCAGGCCTTAGTCAGGATCAGGCCTGTGTTCAAACCAGTTACTCCTCCCTGGAGTCTTAATTTAGTTCTTAAGGTTCTTCAAGGGGCTCCGTTTGAGCCTATGCATTCCTTAGATATTAAGTTGTTATCTTGTTAAGTTTTGTTTCTTGTTTCCATTTCATCTGCTCGTAGAGTGTCAGAGCTATCGGCATTACAGTATGAGTCTCCTTACCTTATTTTTCATTCGGATAAGGTGGTTTTACGTACCAAATTAGGGTTTCTCCCAAAAGTAGCTTCAGATCGGAACATTAATCAGGAGATTGTTGTTCCTTGAACGGCTTTTGCACAATCTGGACGTGGTACGTGCACTAAAATTCTATTTACAGGCGACTAAGGATTTTTTGTGGTATTCTCTGGGAAACGTAAGGGACAGAAAGCTACGGCAACTTCTCTTTCTTTGTGGCTGAAGAGTATTATTTGCTTTGCCTATGAAACTGCTGGACAGCAGTCTCCTGAGAGAGTTACGGCTCATTCTACGAGGGCTGTTTCCTCTTCCTGGGCATTCAAAAATGAAGCTTCTGTGGAACAGATTTGCAAGGCTGCAACTTGGTCCTCTCTTCACACATTTTCAAAATTCTATAAATTTGAAACTTTTGCCTCGGCTGAGGCCGCTTTTGGGCGAAAGGTTCTTCAAGCAGTGGTGCCTTCTGTTTAGGTTCCCTGTCTTGTCCCTCCCCTAACATCTGTGTACTCAAAACATAATTTATGTAAGAACTTACCTGATAAATTCATTTCTTTCATATTAGCAAGAGTCCATGAGCTAGTGACGTATGGGATATACATTCCTACCAGGAGGGGCAAAGTTTCCCAAACCTCAAAATGCCTATAAATACACCCCTCACCACACCCACAATTCAGTTTAACGAATAGCCAAGAAGTGGGGTGATAAAAAAGTGCAAAAGCATATAAAATAAGGAATTGGAATAATTGTGCTTTATACAAAAATCATAACCACCACAAAAAAAGGGCGGGCCTCATGGACTCTTGCTAATATGAAAGAAATGAATTTATCAGGTAAGTTCTTACATAAATTATGTATTCTTTCATGTAATTAGCAAGAGTCCATGAGCTAGTGACGTATGGGATAATGATTACCCAAGATGTGGATCTTTCCACACAAGAGTCACTAGAGAGGGAGGGATAAAATAAAGACAGCCAATTCCTGCTGAAAATAATCCACACCCAAAATAAAGTTTAATGAAAAACATAAGCAGAAGATTCAAACTGAAACCGCTGCCTGAAGTACTTTTCTACCAAAAACTGCTTCAGAAGAAGAAAATACATCAAAATGGTAGAATTTAGTAAAAGTATGCAAAGAGGACCAAGTTGCTGCTTTGCAAATCTGATCAATCGAAGCTTCATTCCTAAACGCCCAGGAAGTAGAAACTGACCTAGTAGAATGAGCTGTAATCCTTTGAGGCCGAGTTTTACCCGACTCAACATAGGCAAGATGAATTAAAGATTTCAACCAAGATGCCAAAGAAATGGCAGAAGCTTTCTGGCCTTTTCTAGAACCGGAAAAGATAACAAATAGACTAGAAGTCTTACGGAAAGACTTAGTAGCTTCAACATAATATTTCAAAGCTCTAACAACATCCAAAGAATGCAACGATTTCTCCTTAGAATTCTTAGGATTAGGACATAATGAAGGAACCACAATTTCTCTACTAATGTTGTTGGAATTCACAACTTTAGGTAAAAATTCAAAAGAAGTTCGCAACACCGCCTTATCCTGATGAAAAATCAGAAAAGGAGACTCACAAGAAAGAGCAGATAATTCAGAAACTCTTCTGGCAGAAGAGATTGCCAAAAGGAACAAAACTTTCCAAGAAAGTAATTTAATGTCCAATGAATGCATAGGTTCAAACGGAGGAGCTTGAAGAGCCCCCAGAACCAAATTCAAACTCCAAGGAGGAGAAATTGACTTAATGACAGGTTTTATACGAACCAAAGCTTGTACAAAACAATGAATATCAGGAAGAATAGCAATCTTTCTGTGAAAAAGAACAGAAAGAGCAGAGATTTGACCTTTCAAGGAACTTGCGGACAAACCCTTATCTAAACCATCCTGAAGAAACTGTAAAATTCTCGGTATTCTAAAAGAATGCCAAGACAAATGATGAGAAAGACACCAAGAAATATAAGTCTTCCAGACTCTATATCTCTCTAGATACAGATTTACGCGCCTGTAACATAGTATTAATCACAGAGTCAGAGAAACCTCTTTGACCAAGAATCAAGCGTTCAATCTCCATACCTTTAAATTTAAGGATTTCAGATCCTGATGGAAAAAGGACCTTGCGACAGAAGGTCTGGTCTTTACGGAAGAGTCCACGGTTGGCAAGAGGCCATCCGGACCAGATCCGCATACCAAAACCTGTGAGGCCATGCCGGAGCTACCAGCAGAACAAACTAGCATTCCTTCAGAATCTTGGAGATTACTCTTGGAAGAAGAACTAGAGGCGGAAAGATATAGGCAGGATGATACTTCCAAGGAAGTGATAATGCATCCACTGCCTCCGCCTGAGGATCCCGGGATCTGGACAGATACCTGGGAAGTTTCTTGTTTAGATGAGACGCCATCAGATCTATTTCTGGAAGATCCCACGTTTGAACAATCTGAAGAAATACCTCTGGGTGAAGAGACCATTCGCCCGGATGCAACGTTTGGCGACTGAGATAATCCGCTTCCCGATTGTCTATACCTGGGATATGAACCGCAGAGATTAGACAGGAGCTGGATTCCGCCCAAACCAGAATTCGAGATACTTCTTTCATAGCCAGAGGACTGTGAGTCCCTCCTTGATGATTGATGTATGCCACAGTTGTGACATTGTCTGTCTGAAAACAAATGAACGATTCTCTCTTCAGAAGAGGCCAAGACTGAAGAGCTCGGCCTCTTCTGAAGAGAGAGTTCCAAAATATTGATCGGTAATCTCACCTCCTGAGATTCCCAAACTCCTTGTGCCGTCAGAGATCCCCTCACAGCTCCCCAACCCGTGAGACTTGCATCTGTTGAAATTACAGTCCAGGTCGGAAGCACAAAAGAAGCCCCCTGAATTAAACGATGGTGATCTGTCCACCACGTTAGAGAGTGTCGTACAATCGGTTTTAAAGATATTATTTGAGATATCTTTGTGTAATCCTTGCACCATTGATTCAGCATACAGGGCTGTAGAGGTCGCATGTGAAAACGAGCAAAGGGGATCGCGTCCGATGCAGCAGTCATAAGACCTAGAATTTCCATGCATAAGGCTACCGAAGGGAATGATTGTGACTGAAGGTTTCGACAAGCTGAAATCAATTTTAGACGTCTCTTGTCTGTTAAAGACAGAGTCATGGACACTGAATCCATCTGGAAACCCAGAAAGGTCACCCTTGTCTGAGGAATCAATGAACTTTTTGGTAAATTGATCCTCCAACCATGATCTTGAAGAAACAACACAAGTCGATTCGTATGAGATTCTGCTAAATGTAAAGACTGAGCAAGTACCAAGATATCGTCCAAATAAGGAAATACCACAATACCCTGTTCTCTGATTACAGACAGAAGGGCACCGAGAACCTTTGTAAAAATTCTTGGAGCTGTAGCTAGGCCAAACGGCAGAGCCACAAACTGGTAATGCTTGTCCAGAAAAGAGAATCTCAGGAACTGATAATGATCTGGATGAATCGGAATATGCAGATATGCATCCTGTAAATCTATCGTGGACATATAATGCCCTTGCTGAACAAAAGGCAAGATAGTCCTTACAGTTACCATTTTGAACGTAGGTATCCTTACATAACGATTCAATATTTTTAGATCCAGAACTGGTCTGAAGGAATTCTCCTTCTTTGGTACAATGAAGAGATTTGAATAAAACCCCATCCCCTGTTCCGGAACTGGAACTGGCATAATTACTCCAGCCAACTCTAGATCTGAAACACAATTCAGAAATGCTTGAGCTTTCACTGGATTTACTGGGACACGGGAAAGAAAAAATCTCTTTGCAGGAGGTCTCATCTTGAAACCAATTCTGTACCCTTCTGAAACAATATTCTGAATCCAAAGATTGTGAACAGAATTGAACCAAATTTCTTTGAAAAAACGTAACCTGCCCCCTACCAGCTGAGCTGGAATGAGGGCCGCACCTTCATGTGGACTTAGAAGCAGGCTTTGCCTTTCTAGCAGGCTTGGATTTATTCCAGACTGGAGATGGTTTCCAAACTGAAACTGCTCCTGAGGATGAAGGATCAGGCTTTTGTTCTTTGTTGAAACGAAAGGAACGAAAACGATTATTAGCCCTGTTTTTACCCTTAGATTTTTTATCCTGTGGTAAAAAAGTTCCTTTCCCACCAGTAACAGTTGAGATAATAGAATCCAACTGAGAACCAAATAATTTGTTACCCTGGAAAGAAATGGAAAGTAGAGTTGATTTAGAAGCCATATCAGCATTCCAAGTCTTAAGCCATAAAGCTCTTCTAGCTAAAATAGCTAGAGACATAAACCTGACATCAACTCTAATAATATCAAAAATGGCATCACAGATAAAATTATTAGCATGCTGAAGAAGAATAATAATATTATGAGAATCATGATCTGTTACTTGTTGCGCTAAAGTTTCCAACCAAAAAGTTGAAGCTGCAGCAACATCAGCCAATGACATAGCAGGTCTAAGAAGATTACCTGAACACAGATAAGCTTTTCTTAGAAAGGATTAAATTTTCCTATCTAAAGGATCCTTAAAGGAAGTACCATCTGACGTAGGAATAGTAGTACGTTTAGCAAGGGTAGAAATAGCCCCATCAACTCTAGGGATTTTGTCCCAAAATTCTAATCTGTCAGACGGCACAGGATATAATCGCTTAAAACGTTTAGGAGGAGTAAATGAATTACCCAATTTATCCCATTCTTTGGAAATTACTGCAGAAATAGCATTAGGAACAGGAAAAACTTCTGGAATAACCACAGGAGATTTAAATACCTTATCTAAACGTTTAGAATTAGTATCAAGAGGACCAGAATCCTCTATTTCTAAAGCAATTAGTACTTCTTTAAGTAAAGAACGAATAAATTCCATTTTAAATAAATATGAAGATTTATCAGCATCAATCTCTGAGACAGAATCCTCTGAACCAGAAGAATCATCAGAATCAGAATGATGATGTTCATTTAAAAATTCATCTGTAGGGAGAGAAGTTTTAAAAGATTTTTTATGTTTACTAGAAGGAGAAATAACAGACATAGCCTTCTTGATGGATTCAGAAACAAAATCTCTTATGTTATCAGGAACATTCTGCACCTTAGATGTTGATGGAACTGCAACAGGCAATGGTACTTTACTAAAGGAAATATTATCTGCATTAACAAGTTTGTCATGACAATTAATACAAACAACAGCCGGAGGAATAGCTACCAAAAGTTTACAGCAGATACACTTAGCTTTGGTAGGTCCAGCACTAGACAGCGATTTTCCTGAAGTATCTTCTGACTCAGATGCAACGTGAGACATCTTGCAATATGTAAGAGAAAAAACAACATATAATGCAAAATTGATCAAATTCCTTAAATGACAGTTTCAGGAATGGGAAAAAAATACCAAAGAACAAGCTTCTAGCAACCAGAAGCAATGAAAAATGAGACTTAAATAATGTGGAGACAAAAGCGACGCCCATATTTTTTTAGCGCCAAATAAGACGCCCACATTATTTGGCGCCTAAATGCTTTTGGCGCCAAAAATGACGCCACTTCCGGAACGCCGACATTTTTGGCGCAAAATAACGTCAAAAAATGACGCAACTTCCGGCGACACGTATGACGCCGGAAACGGAAAATTTTTTTCGCGCCAAAAAAGTCCGCGCCAAGAATGACGCAATAAAATGAAGCATTTTCAGCCCCCGCGAGCCTAACAGCCCACAGGGAAAAAAGAGTCAAATTTTTGAAGGTAAGAAAAAATGATTAATTCAAATGCATTATCCCAAATATGAAACTGACTGTCTGAAAATAAGGAATGTTGAACATTCTGAGTCAAGGCAAATAAATGTTTGAATACATATATTTAGAACTTTATAAACAAAGTGCCCAACCATAGCTTAGAGTGTCACAGAAAATAAGATTTACTTACCCCAGGACACTCATCTACATGTTTGTAGAAAGCCAAACCAGTACTGAAACGAGAATGAGTAGAGGTAATGGTATATAAATAAGAGTATATCGTCGATCTGAAAAGGGAGGTAAGAGATGAATCTCTACGACCGATAACAGAGAACCTATGAAATAGACCCCGTAGAAGGAGATCACTGCATTCAAATAGGCAATACTCTCCTCACATCCCTCTGACATTCACTGCACGCTGAGAGGAAAACCGGGCTCCAACTTGCTGCGGAGCGCCTATCAACGTAGAATCTAGCACAAACTTACTTCACCACCTCCATAGGAGGCAAAGTTTGTAAAACTGAATTGTGGGTGTGGTGAGGGGTGTATTTATAGGCATTTTGAGGTTTGGGAAACTTTGCCCCTCCTGGTAGGAATGTATATCCCATACGTCACTAGCTCATGGACTCTTGCTAATTACATGAAAGAAACAACATTTATGCTTACCTGATAAATTTCTTTCTTTCTTGACACGATGAGTCCACGGCCCGCCCTGTTCTTAAGACAGGTTATTGGTATGTTATAAACTTCAGACACCTCTGCACCTTGTTGCTTCCTTTCTCTCCTTTACTTTGGTCGAATGACTGGGGTGGGAGGGAAGGGAGGTGATATTTAACAGCTTTGCTGTGTTGCTCTTTGCCGCCTCCTGCTGTGCAGGAGTGATATTCCCAATAGTAATTAGATGATCCGTGGACTCATCGTGTCAAGAAAGAAATACATTTATCAGGTAAGCATACATTTAGTTTTTTTTGTTCTAAGTATCAATAAATAGCTATAGCTATACACACACACACATATACATACATATACATACACACAGAGTGCTTTTTTGTGAAAGAAAAGGTGCCAGTACTCATGGATTTTGATTAATATATTCTGCTCAGTAACTTTATGTATTATGTATTTTGTTGGCAGAAGTGAGTACCCCCCAAAAAAAAGGTGTGTGTGTATACAGTGGCGGGTCTTGCATTGGGGCAATGCCCCATTTTTTTTGGGGGGGAGAGAATAAAAAAAAAGTTTATTAAAAAAAATAAAAAGTTTATATATATATAAAAAAAAAATACATTGCAAAGTTGGTGGCATAGTTGGGTAATATATATTTTTTGGGGGGGTTAAAAAAAACTTGCCATTTTAATATAATAAAAAAAAATAAGAGGCTAATACAGCATTGATAACTAAAGGTGAGACATTTTTGCAATGTGCCCTGCCTGATATAACTTTTACACACGTGCAGTGTGTCCCTTGATATGTAAATTACTTCAGACCTTTTATTTCTATAAGGACGTTTAAACATAGACGTCGATAAAAAAAAAAAAGTCCAACTCCCATTGGCTGATACTGCATGGGGGGTGGGATTACACCAGAGGACGTAATTCATATTTAAAAGGCAAAGAACAAAAGTGAGCGTGATTGTTAAGTGAGGAAGAAGAGACTGCAGATTCCTGCTATCACTTAGTAACCTGCAAAGGATAGGCAGGTTCTTGACACCTCCTCCACATGGGCAAGGACAACACAGGGCAGATCGGTAAGTATGGGAAATTCAGTGCTGAATCCCTTATGTTCTAAGAGTAAGGCACTGTAACAAGAAGCAGCAGCTGCAGGTAACTGTCCTCCTCACCCAGTTACCCTTCTGTAGTGGCCAATAGACTCCCCTGCCGCACTGCTAGACTGAAGCAGGGGAATCTAAGCTTTAGACAGGCAGCGGTTAGACAGAAGCTAAATCCCACAGCATAAAGCTTTCTATGTGTTTGTTTGATATGCAGCTTGCTGCTCTACTATTCTCTGCAAAGTGTAGACTAATGGAGCTACCAATAATGTGTTTCTTCTGCAAGGGAAGCATTAGAACACATTCGTGTGTTTTGTTTTCTAAAGTCTAATAAAAGCTAGCACAACGGTCATTTGTAGGAGCTCATTATCATTTGTAAGATATTTACTTATACTTTGTGTGTGATTTTTTTGTTTTACAAAACATTTTTTAACAGTTGTTTGCCAGTAGCGCTAACAGCATGGGGACATTAGCGCAGTCTGAAACAGAGCAATCGATTTTTGGGGGCCAGTGGTTGTGCCGGATCAGTGGATCTGCTTAGCAATCTAATAAATTAAGTTGCTGGCTGTATGGCTGAATTCCGCCTCAAGTAGGGCTAACAGCACTGCACTTGGGAGGGGAATTGACTGCAAAAGTGCCCTAGACACACGCTGCAGATTTTTCAGCACAGTGGTGCTAGGACTATACCACTTTCAAAAGCTACAATCTGGTGACAAAAAAGCAGTGTTCAGCACATTTAAAAAAGAAAAAAATTTCCTGCGCAAAAACTGCTGGGGCTTCCTTGAAGTATTTCCTGGTTTCAGATCTCCGGTGGTAAATCTATACCTGACAGCTAGTCCACAAACAGTTACAGCTCAGTTTCTCCCCTCTCTCTTATGGAAGCAGTTAGAGACTGCGCAGAGATCAACTTTTATTTCAAATGTCATTACTTGCACACAGGCTGTAACGGTTTACTGTGCTCGAGTATTTAAATTTGTAATAAAAGTTGATCTCTGTGCGCTCTGTCTCTAACTGCTTCCATAAGACAGAGAGGAGGGACTGTGACTGTTTGTGGACTAGCTTTCAGGTATAGATTTACCACTGGAGATACTTTATGAAAACCAGGAAAGACTCAAAAATAGAGGAAGCCACGGCAGTTTTTACGCAGGAATTATTTTTCTTTTTTAAATGTGCTGAGCACTGCTTTTTTTTGTCCCTAGATTGTAGCTTTTGAAAGTGGTATAGACCTAGCACCACTGTGCTGAAAAATCTGCAGCGTGCGTCTAGGGCACTTTTGCAGTCAACTCTCCTCCCAAGTGCGGTGCTGTCAGCCATACTTGAGGCGAAATTCAGCCATACAGCCCGCAGCTTAATTTATTATAAAGAGTAGTGAACCAAGGAAAGAGGTCAATGGGAGTACTGCACTAAGTAAGTTATGGTTATTAGTAACAGTTCTATTTCTTTCATGTTCACCTGCTGTGTGGGGGCTGAGCACAATTGCAATCAGGCTCTCTTACTACAGTTCCTTGCAGAACAGACTTTTTTCTCGTGAGTTAGTGTGTGTATATACTCTGCTTATTAAGATGTTAGAAGTTGTGACATGAGAAAGAATTATTATTTTTTTACTCATGTCTATACTTCACTCTTTTTCTATAAAATTGTTTAACTATAGATCTATATGAATATATACAGGTATAGCTATATTGAATTTCAGATTTTTGATAGCATCAGGTTTTTACTTTCAACTGTGTACCCTTAACTTGTTCCCAGTTTGTTTGATTGAGAGTTTGCATTGTTTGGCTGTATTCGGGACGCAGGTTTGGGAGAGACCTTGACGTGGTACCTGGGCTTATCCCATTTGGCCAGAAGTGGTAACTAACTCTTCCATTTTCGCTTTTAATCTTAGCCGAGTACTTGCAAGTGAGTGCTAGACTTTGGTGTGTTGGGTTAATTTGTTTTCTAATTTTTCATATGGGCCTTGCACCCAGACTTGTCTGGGACTCTGGGGACAGTACAGCTTCCTGAGAGTGCCATTAACACCCAGGGCTGAGCATGTTGCAGGGTTATAGGATGTGTACCCATTCCAGTCTGAGAGTGCAGTACCCTTATTCATATAGATTAAACTTGTAGGAGCTGTATTAGCAGAAGGAAGTCGGAACATAGTTTTAAACTAATCAGGGGGAACAAAAGAAAAACTTGGCTTCTGCCATTCCTTAGAAATTAGGCCTAAGAAAATAAGAAGGCTGTTTAGGGGTTGCCATAAAAGTTACCAATATTTTTAACGAGTTGCTTAAAGGGACACTGAACCCAATTTTTTTCTTTCATGATTTAGATAGAGCATGCAATTTAAAGCAACTTTCTAATTTACTCTTATTATCAATTTTTCTTCGTTCTCTTGCTATCTTAATTTGAAAAAGAAGGCATCAAAGCTTTTCTTTGGTTCAGACCTCTGGACAGCACTTTTTATTGGTGGATTAATTTATCCACCAATCAGCAAGGACAACCCAGGTTGTTCACCAAAAATGGGCCGGCATCTAAACTTACATTCTTGCATTTCAAATAAAGATACCAAGAGAAAGAAGAACATGTGATAATAGGAGTAAATTAGAAAGTTGTTTAAAATTTCATGCTCTCTCTGAATCACGAAAAAATTGGGGTTCAGTGTCCCTTTAACTGTAGCAAAAAAATCCTCTATTTCTAAAGAAATTAAAGCTTCCTGTAACAAAGCATAAGAAGGTTAAAGGCTAAAATTAAGGGGACACTGTACTATGACATTTGTTTCTCCTTATACATGTTCCAGAGGACTTGCTTAACCTAACGTAGAGTTTTTTTTTTGTTTTTTTTTTGAGGTAAGATGTGGCATACAGATATAGCATTAAAACATTCCATGAATATCATCATTAGAAACATAAGACAGGGTTGAATATACAGTAAGTATGATGTAAAT
The DNA here is from genome assembly GCF_027579735.1 of Bombina bombina. Lineage (NCBI taxonomy): Eukaryota > Metazoa > Chordata > Amphibia > Anura > Bombinatoridae > Bombina > Bombina bombina. Next base: position 331,427,143 of record NC_069503.1, read on the forward strand.
ACAAGCGCTATTCATATGATCAACTAATAAGATAACAAAAGATAAAAAAAAAACGCTTACAATATTATGTAGGAGTACTAACGTAGAGTTTTAAATTTATAAGAAATTGTTCATGTTTATTTTTGTATTTTAAAAGGCTGTTTTCTCTATTTTCCTCATATTCCCCACGTTTGTTACTCATATTTTCAGTATAGGTGAGAATAACAGCCAAAAGTAGCTATTTCAAACAAATAAAAGGCAAAAGAGCTGTTTGCAAAGAATTGAATACATTCCACAGGCAAAATGGAGCATTGGGAACACATTGAAGGAAGAAAATGACTGCATCCCTTTAAGGACACATCCTCTGCTCCTAAGGGAAGTCTTTGATGAGATATAGGCAAGAGAAGGATCACCTTCCAATCCTTGAATGCATCTGTGTTTAACAGCTAACAATTAATAGCAGAGTGAATATATTCCTTAAACTGACTATTGTATAACACCAAATCTGTTCCAGTATGGAATTCTTGGGTCACATGACTGCTTCCTACAATCACTCTGTGTGTCTCTACAATAGAAAGCCAATAGAAGAGCCACACTTCTCACACACCCACCCTGTGAAGCCTGTAAGTGGGCAGGAGGTGGTATTTAGAAAACTACAAATTTATTCCCGACCATTAAGGGAAGTTCTGGTAACACCAAGAATGACGTTGTAGGGAACAGTCAAATGACTGAAGAACTGCCGGCTGAGAAAAAGGTAAAATTTGTTTTTAAAAAGAGCACTTTGTGAATAGTAGAGGAGGACTCTTTGTTCGGGATAAAGTTTACATACTGAAACTGATTTGGTGTGATACAAAAATTAACATCAACAAACCTCCATCATTTATTAAGAGGTACCTCAAATGGTTATTTATTTGTTAAAGGGAAATGTCCCTATTTTGATTAGTGTTTATGAAATAAATGTATTTTAATAGATATGCATTTTTATTTTTATTGTGAAGAAAAACAGGATGTTATTTAATATGCTATAAGATATGTGCTCATACTAGACACATAAATATTTAAAGGATCAGTCAACACTGTAGATTTGTAAAATCAACAAAGGCATGATAAGATTACAATGCAATAGCACTTAGTCTGAACTTCAAATTAATAGTACATTTTTGTTAAATAAATTGAAAAGTTATGTCTATTTCCACTCCCCCTGTACCATGTGACAGCCATCAGCCAATCATAAATGCATATACGTATATGCTGTGAATTCTTGCACATGCTCAGTAGGAGTTGGTGACTGAAAAAGTGTAAATATAAAAAGACTATGCACATTTTGTTAATGGAAGTAAATTGGAAAGTTGTTTAAAATTGCATGCTGTATCTGAATCATGAAGTTTAATTTTGACTTGAGTGTCCCTTTAAAAGTTCAGGCTTTCTAGAGCTACATCCTTACTTTTATATCTTACACATTTAGGTCAATGACATTTCCCATTGTCTAATTGACAACTCTTTGTCTACCTCTCTGTCCAACAAGGCACTGTGAGGAGGAAATGGCTCTCAGATTAGTTAGTTAGTTAAGGTGTTGCTGGTAGATTGTGGCGGATGTAATCAAAATGATCTCAACACTGGAGTGTGAGTAGAGTATGGTTGCCAGGAAAACAGCTTTATCTACCGCAGTTTTGGAACGTGAATGTAGATTTTCCAACTACTCAAGGCTCCTAATACTTCTATTACACATCGTGATTCAAACCGTCAACTTTAAAAATAAAAAAAAATGTATAATATATTTGATATACTAACGTTGCTCCGTTTTTAGCCACAACTCCTCCCATCAGACACTTCCTTGTTTTGCAGAGTGTGACGTACAGAGCGGTCCTACCCGCTCTATAAGTATCTCTGAAGCACCCACCCGTGTGGTCCTTACTTTGCGCATGCGTGAAAAACCTTCGAACTTAATCTGCGCATGCATTTAAAATACGAAAACTTAATGTGCGCAAGCGTGAAAATAGGATTAACTTAGGCTGCGCATGCGTTAACATCCGACCTCCTCAAACTTACTTGCAACTGTTCTTCTGATAAGGAAATTGAATGTTGGTCTCATAGAGCCTGCGCGTCTCATGGACGTGCATCGCTTCTGAAGCGGAGTATTAGATGCTAATGCATGCACATAATAAGCGCATGAAGTTGCAAAAAAGGGGTTGAACGCCCCAGGGGGGAAGCGGATTGTCAATCGCTATTGTCAATCATTTCCAAATAGAGGGACAAAATGGCGGGCGGAGGAATCGCGGCTCCGAAAATGAGATAAAAAGGTATACTGTATATTTGGGATAAGCAAGTACACACAAAAAAAAATTATGAATTAAGGTTGCCCTAAATTGTTCCGAGTGATAATATGGTGATAAGCGACACTGTTGAGTTTACATTCACTTGAAGGGGCAGGTCATTAACCCCTTAGTGACCAGAGCACTTTTCCATTTTCTGTCCGTTTGGGACCAAGGCTATTTTTACATTTCTGCAGTGTTTGTGTTTAGCTGAAATTTTCCTCTTACTCATTTACTGTACCCACACATATTATATACCGTTTTTCTCGCCATTAAATGGACTTTCTAAAAATACCATTATTTTCATCATATCTTATCATTTACTATAAAACAAATTATAAAATATGAGGAAAAATGGAAAAAAACACACTTTTTCTAACTTTGAACCCCAAAATCTGTTACATATCTACAACCACCAAAAAACACCCATGCTAAATAGTTTCTAAATTTTGTCCTGAGTTTAGAAATACCCAATGTTTACATCTTCTTTGCTTTTTTTGTAACTTATAGGGCCATAAATACAAGTAGCACTTTGCTATTTTCAAACCATTTTTTTTTTCAAAATTAGCGCTAATTACATTGGGACACTGATATCTTTCAGGAATCCCTGAATATCCATTGACATATATATATTTTTTTTTTTAGAAGACATCCCAAAGTATTGATCTAGGCCCATTTTGGTATATTTCATGCCACCATTTCACCGCCAAATGCGATCAAATACAAAAAATCGTTCACTTTTTCACAAATTTTTTCACAAACTTTCAGTTTCTCACTGAAATTATTTACAAACTGCTTGTGCAATTATGGCATAAATGGTTGTAAATTCTTCTCTGGGATCCCCTTTGTTCAGAAATAGCAGACATATATGGCTTTGGCATTTCTTTTTGGTAATTAGAAGGCCGCTAAATGCCACTGCGCACCACACGTGTATTATGCCCAGCAGTGAAGGGGTTAATTAGGGAGCATGTAAGGAGCTTTTTGGAGTATTTTTAGCTTTAGTGTAGTGTAGTAGACAACCCCAAGTATTGATCTAGGCCCATTTTGGTATATTTCATGCCACCATTTCACCGCCAAATGCGATCAAATTAAAAAAAAACATAATTTATGTTAGAACTTACCTGATAAATTCATTTCTTTCATATTAGCAAGAGTCCATGAGCTAGTGACGTATGGGATATACATTCCTACCAGGAGGGGCAAAGTTTCCCAAACCTCAAAATGCCTATAAATACACCCCTCACCACACCCACAATTCAGTTTAACGAATAGCCAAGAAGTGGGGTGATAAAAAAGTGCGAAAGCATATAAAATAAGGAATTGGAACAATTGTGCTTTATACAAAAATCATAACCACCACAAAAAAAGGGCGGGCCTCATGGACTCTTGCTAATATGAAAGAAATGAATTTATCAGGTAAGTTCTTACATAAATTATGTTTTCTTTCATGTAATTAGCAAGAGTCCATGAGCTAGTGACGTATGGGATAATGACTACCCAAGATGTGGATCTTTCCACACAAGAGTCACTAGAGAGGGAGGGATAAAATAAAGACAGCCAATTCCTGCTGAAAATAATCCACACCCAAAAATAAAGTTTAACGAAAAACATAAGCAGAAGATTCAAACTGAAACCGCTGCCTGAAGTACTTTTCTACCAAAAACTGCTTCAGAAGAAGAAAATACATCAAAATGGTAGAATTTAGTAAAAGTATGCAAAGAGGACCAAGTTGCTGCTTTGCAAATCTGGTCAACCAAAGCTTCATTCCTAAACGCCCAGGAAGTAGAAACTGACCTAGTAGAATGAGCTGTAATCCTCTGAGGCGGAGTTTTACCCGACTCAACATAGGCAAGATGAATTAAAGATTTCAACCAAGATGCCAAAGAAATGGCAGAAGCTTTCTGGCCTTTTCTAGAACCGGAAAAGATAACAAATAAACTAGAAGTCTTACGGAAAGATTTCGTAGCTTCAACATAATATTTCAAAGCTCTAACAACATCCAAAGAATGCAACAATTTCTCCATAGAATTCTTAGGATTAGGACATAATGAAGGAACCACAATTTCTCTACTAATGTTGTTGGAATTCACAACTTTAGGTAAAAATTCAAAAGAAGTTCGCAACACCGCCTTATCCTGATGAAAAATCAGAAAAGGAGACTCACAAGAAAGAGCAGATAATTCAGAAACTATTCTGGCAGAAGAGATTGCCAAAAGGAACAAAACTTTCCAAGAAAGTAATTTAATGTCCAATGAATGCATAGGTACAAACGGAGGAGCTTGAAGAGCTCCAAGAACCAAATTCAAACTCCAAGGAGGAGAAATTGACTTAATAACAGGTTTTATACGAACCAAAGCTTGTACAAAACAATGAATATCAGGAAAAATAGCAATCTTTCTGTGAAAAAGAACAGAAAGAGCAGAGATTTGTCCTTTCAAACAACTTGCGGACAAACCCTTATCTAAACCATCCTGAAGAAACTGTAAAATTCTCGGTATTCTAAAAGAATGCCAAGAAAAATGATGAGAAAGACACCAAGAAATATAAGTCTTCCAGACTCTATAATATATCTCTCTAGATACAGATTTACGCGCCTGTAACATAGTATTAATCACAGAGTCAGAGAAACCTCTTTGACCAAGAATCAAGCGTTCAATCTCCATACCTTTAAATTTAAGGATTTCAGATCCTGATGGAAAAAAGGACCTTGTGACAGAAGGTCTGGTCTTAACGGAAGAGTCCACGGTTGGCAAGAGGCCATCCGCATACCAAAACCTGTGAGGCCATGCCGGAGCTACCAGCAGAACAAACGAGCATTCCTTCAGAATCTTGGAGATTACTCTTGGAAGAAGAACTAGAGGCGGAAAGATATAGGCAGGATGATACTTCCAAGGAAGTGATAATGCATCCACTGCCTCCGCCTGAGGATCCCGGGATCTGGACAGATACCTGGGAAGTTTCTTGTTTAGATGGGACGCCATCAGATCTATTTCTGGAAGTTCCCACATTTGAACAATCTGAAGAAATACCTCTGGGTGAAGAGACCATTCGCCCGGATGCAACGTTTGGCGACTGAGATAATCCGCTTCCCAATTGTCTATACCTGGGATATGAACCGCAGAGATTAGACAGGAGCTGGATTCCGCCCAAACCAAAATTCGAGATACTTCTTTCATAGCCAGAGGACTATGAGTCCCTCCTTGATGATTGATGTATGCCACAGTTGTGACATTGTCTGTTTGAAAACAAATGAACGATTCTCTCTTCAGAAGAGGCCAAAACTGAAGAGCTCTGAAAATTGCACGGAGTTCCAAAATATTGATCGGTAATCTCACCTCCTGAGATTCCCAAACTCCTTGTGCCGTCAGAGATCCCCACACAGCTCCCCAACCTGTGAGACTTGCATCTGTTGAAATTACAGTCCAGGTCGGAAGCACAAAAGAAGCCCCCTGAATTAAACGATGGTGATCTGTCCACCATGTTAGAGAGTGTCGAACAATCGGATTTAAAGATATTAATTGAGATATCTTCGTGTAATCCTTGCACCATTGCTTCAGCATACAGAGCTGAAGAGGTCGCATGTGAAAACGAGCAAAGGGGATCGCGTCCGATGCAGCAGTCATAAGACCTAGAATTTCCATGCATAAGGCTACCGAAGGGAATGATTGTGACTGAAGGTTTCGACAAGCTGCAATCAATTTTAGACGTCTCTTGTCTGTTAAAGACAGAGTCATGCAGGCCCATTTATCAAGCTCCGTATGGAGCTTGAAGGGCCGTGTTTCTGGCGAGTCTTCAGACTCGCCAGAAACACAAGTTATGAAGCAGCGGTCTAAAGACCGCTGCTTCATAACCCTGTCCGCCTGCTCTGAGCAGGCGGACAGGAACCGCCGGAAATCAACCCGATCGAATACGATCGGGTTGATTGACAGCTCCCTGCTGGCGGCCGATTGGCCGCGAGTCAGCAGGGGGCGGCGTTGCACCAGCAGCTCTTGTGAGCTGCTGGTGCAATGTTAAATGTGGAGAGCGTATTGCTCTCCGCATTTAGCGAGGTCTTGCGGACCTGATCCGCAGTGTCGGATCAGGTCCGCAAGCCCTTTGATAAATGGGCCCCATGGACACTGAATCCATCTGGAAACCCAGAAAGGTTACCCTTGTCTGAGGAATCAAATAACTTTTTGGTAAATTGATCCTCCAACCATGATCTTGAAGAAACAACACAAGTCGATTTGTATGAGATTCTGCTAAATGTAAAGACTGAGCAAGTACCAAGATATCGTCCAAATAAGGAAATACCACAATACCCTGTTCTCTGATTACAGACAGAAGGGCACCGAGAACCTTTGTAAAAATTCTTGGAGCTGTAGCTAGGCCAAACGGCAGAGCCACAAACTGGTAATGCTTGTCCAGAAAAGAGAATCTCAGGAACTGATAATGATCTGGATGAATCGGAATATGCAGATATGCATCCTGTAAATCTATTGTGGACATATAATTCCCTTGCTGAACAAAAGGCAAGATAGTCCTTACAGTTACCATCTTGAACGTTGGTATTCTTACATAACGATTCAATATTTTTAGATCCAGAACTGGTCTGAAGGAATTCTCCTTCTTTGGTACAATGAAGAGATTTGAATAAAACCCCATCCCCTGTTCCGGAACTGGAACTGGCATAATTACTCCAGTCAACTCTAGATCTGAAATACATTTCAGAAATGCTTGAGCTTTTACTGGATTTACTGGGACACGGGAAAGAAAAAATCTCTTTGCAGGAGGTCTCATCTTGAAACCAATTCTGTACCCTTCTGAAACAATGCTCTGAATCCAAAGATTGTGAACAGAATTGATCCAAATTTCCTTGAAAAAACGTAACCTGCCCCCTACCAGCTGAGCTGGAATGAGGGCCGCACCTTCATGTGGACTTAGAAGCAGGCTTTGCCTTTCTAGCTGGCTTGGATTTATTCCAGACTGGAGATGGTTTCCAAACTGAAACTGCTCCTGAGGATGAAGGATCAGGCTTTTGTTCTTTGTTGAAACGAAAGGAACGAAAACGATTATTAGCCCTGCTTTTACCTTTAGATTTTTTATCCTGTGGTAAAAAAGTTCCTTTCCCACCAGTAACAGTTGAAATAATGGAATCCAAATGAGAACCAAATAATTTGTTACCCTGGAAAGAAATGGAAAGTAAAGTTGATTTAGAAGCCATATCAGCATTCCAAGTTTTAAGCCATAAAGCTCTTCTAGCTAAAATAGCTAGAGACATAAACCTGACATCAACTCTGATATCAAAAATGGCATCACAGATAAAATTATTAGCATGCTGTAGAAGAATAATAATATCATGAGAATCATGATGTGTTACTTGTTGCGCTAAAGTTTCCAACCAGAAAGTTGAAGCTGCAGCAACATCAGCCTAAGATATAGCAGGTCTAAGAAGATTACCTGAACACAGATAAGCTTTTCTTAGAAAGGATTCAATTTTCCTATCTAAAGGATCCTTAAACGAAGTACCATCTGACGTAGGAATAGTAGTACGTTTAGCAAGGGTAGAAATAGCCCCATCAACTTTAGGGATTTTGTCCCAAAATTCTAATCTGTCAGACGGCACAGGATATAATCGCTTAAAACGTTTAGAAGGAGTAAATGAATTACCCAATTTATCCCATTCTTTGGAAATTACTGCAGAAATAGCATTAGGAACAGGAAAAACTTCTGGAATAACCACAGGAGCTTTAAATACCTTATCCAAACGTTTAGAATTAGTATCAAGAGGACCAGAATCCTCTATTTCTAAAGCAATTAGTACTTCTTTAAGTAAAGAACGAATAAATTCCATTTTAAATAAATATGAAGATTTATCAGCATCAACCTCTGAGACAGAATACTCTGAACCAGAAGAGTCATCAGAATCAGAATGATGATGTTCATTTCAAAATTCATCTGTAGGGAGAGAAGTTTTAAAAGATTTTTTACGTTTACTAGAAGGAGAAATAACAGACATAGCCTTCTTTATGGATTCAGAAACAAAATCTCTTATATTATCAGGAACATTCTGCACCTTAGATGTTGAAGGAACTGCAACAGGCAATGGTACTTTACTAAAGGAAATATTATCTGCTTTAACAAGTTTGTCATGACAATCAATACAAACAACAGCTGGAGGAATAGCTACCAAAAGTTTACAGCAGATACACTTAGCTTTGGTAGATCCAGCACTAGACAGCGATTTTCCTGTAGTATCTTCTGACTCAGATGCAACGTGAGACATCTTGCAATATGTAAGAGAAAAAACAACATATATATAAAGCAAAATTGATCAAATTCCTTAAATGGCAGTTTCAGGAATGGGAAAAAATGCCAAAGAACAAGCTTCTAGCAACCAGAAGCAATGAAAAATGAGACTTAAATAATGTGGAGACAAAAGCGACGCCCATATTTTTCGCGCCAATAAGACGCCCACATTATTTGGCGCCTAAATAACGTCAAAAAATGACGCAACTTCCGGCGACACGTATGACGCCGGAAACTGAAACGAATTTTTTGCGCCAAAAAAGTCCGCGCCAAGAATGACGCAATAAAATGAAGCATTTTCAGCCCCCGCGAGCCTAACAGCCCACAGGGAAGAGTCAAATTTTTGAAGGTAAGAAAAAAATGATTAATTCAAATGCATTATCCCAAATATGAAACTGACTGTCTGAAAATAAGGAAAGTTGAACATTCTGAGTCAAGGCAAATAAATGTTTGAATACATATATTTAGAACTTTATAAACAAAGTGCCCAACCATAGCTTAGAGTGTCACAGAAAATAAGATTTACTTACCCCAGGACACTCATCTACATGTTTGTAGAAAGCCAAACCAGTACTGAAACGAGAATCAGCAGAGGTAATGGTATATATAAGAGTATATCGTCGATCTGAAAAGGGAGGTAAGAGATGAATCTCTACGACCGATAACAGAGAACCTATGAAATAGACCCCGTAGAAGGAGATCACTGCATTCAAATAGGCAATACTCTCCTCACATCCCTCTGACATTCACTGCACGCTGAGAGGAAAACCGGGCTCCAACTTGCTGCGGAGCGCATATCAACGTAGAATCTAGCACAAACTTACTTCACCACCTCCATCGGAGGCAAAGTTTGTAAAACTGAATTGTGGGTGTGGTGAGGGGTGTATTTATAGGCATTTTGAGGTTTGGGAAACTTTGCCCCTCCTGGTAGGAATGTATATCCCATACGTCACTAGCTCATGGACTCTTGCTAATTACATGAAAGAAACATTACATTTTTCACAATTTTAGGTTTCTCACTGAAATCATTTACAAACAGCTTGTGCAATTATGGCACAAATGGTTGTAAATGCTTCTCTGGGATCCCCTTTGTTCAGAAATAGCAGACATATATGACTTTGGCGTTGCTTTTTGGTAATTAGAATGCTGCTAAATGGCGCTGTGCATCACACGTGTATTATGGCTAGCAGTGAAGGGGTTAATTAGTTAGCTTGTAGGGAGCTTGCAGGGTTAATTTTAGCTTTAGTGTAGAGATCAGCCTCCCACCTGAAACATCAGACCCCCTGATCCCTCCCAAACATCTCTCTTCCCTCCCCTACCCCACAAATGTCCCCGCCATCTTAAGTACTGGCAGAAACTCTGCCAGTACTAAAATAAAAGGAAAATTTGGGCTTTTTTGTGCATTTTTTTTTAGCATATATACATATGCTTCTGTGTAGGATCCCCCTTAGCCCCCAACCAACAGCTCTCTAACCCTCCCCCTCTGACTTAATGTGCGCCATCTTGGGTACTGGCAGCTGTCTGCCAGTACCCATTTTAGTGAAAATATGTTTTTTTATAAAAAAAATGTCCCTTTTCTGTAGTGTAGCTTCCCCCAATACCAACCCCCCACCCCTTCCAGATCGCTTAGATGCTTTTAAAAAAAAATGTTTATTTAATTTTTTATTACACTTTACTCCTAACTTTTTTTCTGTAGTGTAGCGGTTCCCACCCGCTCCGTGCACGCGCCCGCCCGCCACCCCCCGCGCCTGTGCGCGCCCCCGAAAGCTCCGCCCCCGATCCCGCCCCCCTCCACCTTACAGAGCTCACCGATGGCCGCCCACCCACCTCCCAAGTCGGCTCCCACCCACCAACGATACCGGCCATCGATGTCCGGTGCAGAGAGGGCCACAGAGTGGCTCTCTCTGCATCGGATGGCCAGAAAGTGTTATTGCAGGATGCCTCGATGTCGAGGCATCACTGCAATAACCGGAAAGCAGCTGGAAGCGAGCAGGATCGCTTCCAGCTGCTTTCCAGACTGAGGACGTGAAGGGTACGTCCTTGGTCGTTAACTGACATTTTTTAGAGGATGTACCCTGCACGTCCTCGGTCGTTAAGGGGTTAAACAGTTTGATGGTCAGACAAGAAAAGTGCTACAGGATTGGATCTTGAGGGACATTCATTTCAACTAATCAATGTAGATGATTTTTGAATGAGAACACAATTGGATTATCAAAAGCATGGTTGAGTGAGTACCAAAGGATATAGCGGTATAGTATAGTTAGGAGGGTAAGCATCAATAGATAAAAAAAAAAGAAAAAGTAAAGGTGGAAGCTGCTGTGCTTTGCTAAAGGAACAAGTCTGATTGACATCTGGGAAATGGAACGTGTTGACCCGGTAAGAAATGGTCTGCATGGCATGCTATTGAAATTTCTTTGTGTAAGCCTCACTGGGTCATATCAGGCCAAGCCCGTGGCGCAAAGTAAAGGAGGTCAGTGGCTGTAATTTGAATGCAGTGTTTGGTAACATGGCACAAGGGGTGGCTCCTGTTAACCCGAATTAATGTCAGTGCTACTTTGGTCGTCAGGATTAATCTGTTGTATCTTTATGCTTTTGTACATCCATGTGTTGCTAAATCATGCAACCTTAAAGGGATATGAAACAAACTTTTTTCTCCCCCATGATTCAGATATAGAACATACAATTTTAAACAACTTTCTAATTTACTCCTATTATAAATTTTTCTTCATTCTCTTGGTATCTTTATTTGAAAAAGCAGGAATGTAAGCTTAGGAGCCAGCCCATTTTTAGTGGGTAGATCTTGTTAAGCTGGTCATTTGAAAAGTAGATCCCAACACATTAGAGTATCCCTCTCAATTATTATTCAGCATTCACTTCATTCCATCAAGGAGGCAAAAGAAATGCCTGAGGATTTTGGGTAGTGGGAGGGATTTTAAGATCGGCTATATTGGGGTGTCTTTTGCCTCCTCATAGTGGTCAGGAGGGCAATTTCCCACAGATGTAGTCTAGGGAACATTCACCATCTGATGAAAGAAATGAATATTCATTTGCTTAATAAATCTACATTTTCCTTATCAAATTTGTATAGTCATGTCTCCATCGACCAGTACAAATATAGTAACAGTTAATTCCATACCTGTAATGGTAGAAGATACTCTGTTGTTACAAATTTGCAATCACTGTACACTATTTCTAAGCATGAATTAGTTCTAAATGCAATAGCTCAGTTTTTTTAAATTAAATGGAAAAAAAATCCTCTTAAGATTTAAAAAGAAAGAAAAGAAAGAAAAAAAGAAAGAAAAAGAAAGGGAATAAAAAATCTAGGTTACTAACAAAAGGGTAATTTAATTTATATGCAACATGACTATGGGATAACACTCCCAAAATTGTTGTTTTTCTGTATGGCTTTTTGGATAATAACATTTTGATACATTTTTATGTACTGCTACTTTTGTGTGTGTTTTTGTTGTTTGTTTTATGTTTAGTCTGTGTTGGTAGATGCCTGCGGTGTGCACTTCTTGTAAGGGTGATGGGCTACTGCTGTTTGTGAAAATTCATCAATCACAGGAATAAAAGTCATGTTGTTGAATAAGTATTACCGAGAAGTGATGATACTAAAAAGACTTGCAGATTCAAGCAAAAAGCTATTTTGTTATGTCCACATTTAAAAATCTGTTTTTCTTGAAGAAATAGGCCGCTTTTATAGAATAATTCTAGCTCAACACATAAGGTACTCACCGAGTGGAAAACTGAACAAGTGCATTTTGAATGGTTTGCCTGATTTCAAGGAGGAACGATTCATCCTCACTTAGCGTGTAATACCAATATTGGACATAATCCCTCAGGGAAAACTGCATTACCTAAAATAACATGTATACAGTGCATAATGATTTCACCATTTAAAAATGACAAAAGTTAGTTAAATAAAATGCCTTAAAGATTAGTATTCATAGTACACTATTTCTGCTGTGAGAGTATCAATGGCTCTGCTTAAAAAAAACAAAAAACATTAAAATATTTCCAAAGTATAACAATAACAATTAAACATTTGTTTTTCTTTATTACAGATAAAATTTGAAGAAAAAAAAAAGTATTTGAATATAGGGAAGAGCAATATAAATCGCTTGTACCAACCTCCCCTTGCATATAAACAAATAATAAAAAATGTTCTTATCTGAATTAGTTTAATACATTTTAAGTTACAAGTTAGAAAATGAAGTGTACACTATTTTAAAGGACCAGTCAACACTGCAAGGTACAATAATAAAATATTCCTTATGCAATATTAAATATTTCTAACTGTACCTTAGCATTTTTCTTTCTGTTTTTCTCCTAAAACGAGTCTTTTACATTTTTGGCCGCTTTCCCTGTCCTCCTATATCACGTGTGTGTGTGATATTCAAATGAAAAATGCATATATACGTATATGCATTTTTCATTCACTGCGCAGCCGCAATCGGAAGTGGTGACGTCACTTGTGACGTCACCGGCACATCGGCATCACACTTCTTTGGTGGAGCAGTGCACATAAAAGGATGTGAACTGTCCACAGAAGCAGAAGAGCAGAAGGGTTAGCCTTAAAAAGAGGCTAGAGTGTTTTTGTAGGTACGATAAGTAAAATTTCTCGTATTTCAAAATCCAAATTGCCTGCAGAGTATCAGTGAAATACTTTATGAAATATAAATGTTAAAAAGAGAAGTAGCAGGGTTAGCCTATAAAGTAAAATTATATTGCTAATTATAAAAGCAAGTAGGTATAAAAAAAATATAAACTCCATTATTTAAATACCCATATTGCCTGCAGAGGATCAATGGAAGACAATATAAAATATAGATTTATAAATAGATATGTAGCATGGGTAGCTTATAATTTAAAACTAGGGATGATAATTATAAAATAAGTAATTGGAAGTGCAAAATTACACAGAATTACTATAAAATGGGAACAATATAATTAAAAATATATATATATATATATTTTTTTTTTATAGTGAAAATGTTCATGCAAGGGGAGCAAAATAAATATTTATGCTGCAATTATGTGGACGCACTAAAATATATTAGACAGAGAAACACTATAATGTGGCACCAATCCAACTGACATGAAAGGGAAAAGCTCCTGCTCTAAATGCTCTTCAGCAGAGCTGCTCCCTTTCATGCTGTGCCTGCTTGTAATTTATAAAGACAATGGTGCATGCCTGAGGGGGAGGTCACGTGCACATGCGAGGGGCCATGTGAACGTGCAAGGGGGGGGGTCACGTGCACACTCCGGGGTGTCACGTGCACACTCACATGCACACAATGGGGGGGAAAAATGCAAAAAGTCTAATCTTGTATTGGAAGATAAAATTTGTCACTCACAGTGGGCCCATCCTCCTCTAGGCGTGGGAGGTGGTCAAGTCTCAGAACAATTGGTAAAACAGACAGGAGAAAAGTAAGTTTTATAATAATTTTACTATCTAACGGCTAGATTACGAGTTTTTGTCGGTAAGGCTTGCGGTGCTAACGAGCAGTTTCACCTACAAACAACGCTGATATTATTATTGGTTTTTAGAAACCCGGCGTTAGCCGCAGAAAAGTGAGCGGAGAGCAAAATTTAGCTCCACATCTCACCTCAATACCAGCGCTGCTTACGGTAGCGGTGAGCTGGCTAAACGTGCTCATGCACGATTTCCCCATAGCAATCAATGGGGCAGATTCGGCTGAAAAAAACCTAACACCTACAAAAAAGCAGCGTTCAGCTCCTAACGCAGCCCAATTGATTCCTATGGGGAAATAACATTTATGTCTACAACCTTACACCCTAACATGAACCCCGAGTCTAAACACCTCTAACCTTACACTTATTAACCCCTAATCTGCCATCCCCGACATCCCCTAATCTGCTGCTCCAGACACCGCCGCCACCTACATTATACTTATGAACCCCTAATCTGCTGCCCCCAACATCGCCGACACCTACATTATATTTATTAACCCCTAAGCTGCCGCCCCCAATGTCGCCGTCACCTAACTACACTTATTAACCCCTAATCTGCTGCCCCCCAACGTCGCCACCACTATAATAAAGTTATTAACCCCTAACCCTAAGTCTAACCCTAACAACCCCTAACTTAAATATAATTTAAATAAATCTAAATAAAATAACTTTAATTAACTAAATTATTCCTATTTAAAACTAAATACCTATAAAATAAACCCTAAGCTAGCTACATTATAACTAATAGTTACATTGTATCTAGCTTAGGGTTTATTTTTATTTTACAGGCAACTTTGTATTTATTTTAACTAGGTACAATAGTTATTAAATAGTTATTAACTATTTAATAGCTACCTAGCTAAAGTAAGTACAAATTTACCTGTAAAATAAACCCTAACCTAAGTTACAATTACACCTAACACTACACTATAATTAAACTAATTCCCTAAACTAACTTTATTTAATTAAATACAATTATCTAAATTACGGGGAAAAAAAAAAACACTAAATTACAGAAAATAATAAAATAATTACAATTTTTTTAAACTAATTACACCTAATCTAATCCCCCTAATAAAATAAAAAAGCCTCCCAAAATAATAAAAAATCTCTACCCTATACTAAATTACAAATAGCCCTTAAAATGGCCTTTTGCGGGCATTGCCCCAAAGTAATCAGCTCTTTTACCTGTAAAAAAAAATAAATAAATACAATACCCCCCCAACATTAAAACCCACCACCCACACACCTAAACCTACTCTAAAACCCACCCAATCCCCCCTTAATAAAACCTAACACTAACCCCTTGAAGATCACCCTACCTTGAGACGTCGTCACCCAACCGGGCAGAAGTGGTCCTCCAGATGGCCAGAAGTCTTCATCCGATCCAGGCAGAAGAGGTCCTCCAGACGGCCAGAAGTTTTCATCCAGACGGCATCTTCTATCTTCATCCATCCGGAGCGGGTCCATCTTCAAGCCATCCGAAGCGGAGCATCCTCTTCCTTCCGACGACTAACACTAAATGACGGTACCTTTAAGTGACGTCATCCAATATGGCGTCCCTTCAATTCCGATTGGCTGATAGAATTCTATCAGCCAATCGGAATTAAGGTAGAAAAAATCCTATTGGCTGATCCAATCAGCCAATAGGATTGAGCTTGCATTCTATTGGCTGTTCCAATCAGCCAATAGAATGCGAGCTCAATCCTATTGGCTGATTGGATCAGCCAATAGGATTGAACTTCAAACCTATTGGCTGATTGCATCAGCCAATAGGATTTTTTCTACCTTAATTTTTTCTACCGTCATTTAGTGTTAGTCGTCGGAAGGAAGAGGATGCTCCGTGTTGGATGGCTTGAAGTTGGACCTGCTTCGCTCCGGATGGATGAAGATCGAAGATGCCGTCTGGATGAAGACTTCTGGCCATCTGGAGGACCACTTCTGCCTGGTTGGGTGAAGATGTCTCAAGGTAGGGTGACCTTCAAGGGGTTAGTGTTAGGTTTTATTAAGGGGGGATTGGGTGGGTTTTAGAGTAGGGTTGGGTGTGTGGGTGGTGGGTTTAATGTTGGGGGGGTATTGTATTTTTTTTTTTACAGGTGAAAGAGCTGATTACTTTGGGGTAATGCCCCGCAAAAGGCCCTATTAAGAAATATTTGTAATTTAGTATAGGGTAGGGATTTTTATTATTTTGGGGGGCTATTTTATTAGGGGGATTAGATTAGGTGTAATTAGTTTAAAAACATTTTATTTTATTTTCTGTAATTTGTTGTTTGTTTTTGTAATTTAGATAATTGTATTTAATTGTAGTTAGTTTAGGGAATTAATTTAATTATAGTGTAGTGTTAGGTGTAATTGTAACTTAGGTTAGGGTTTATTTTACAGGTGAATTTGTACTTATTTTAGCTAGGTAGTTATTAAATACAGGTAGCCCTCAGTTTACGCCGGGGTTAGGTTCCAGAAGGAATGGTTGTAAATCAAAACCGTTGTAAATTGAAACCCAGTTTTTAATGTAAGTCAATGGGAAGTGAGGGAGATAGGTTCCAGGCCCCTCTCAAAATTGTCATAATTAACACCTAATACATTATTTTTAAAGCTTTGAAATGAAGACTTTAAATGCTAGACAGCATTATAAACCTAATAAAATAATCACACAACACAGACTTCACTTGCATTTTTCTGCAAACAGTTCTTTCTATGCATTCCAATCTGGTCGAAATTATAGACAGGAAGATCTTGTTCCTTTGAAATCTGCTCGATAGCTCAGGTTTGGTTAAACTGATTAATTTCAGCTTGCTTGGCTTTGCTGCAACACAAGTGGACAGCTCCACCTACTGGCTATTTTAATAAATGCACTGCTTCTCAATGCCTTTCAATAGCAGTCACGACTGGAAAAAAAGGTTGTTATTCTGAAACGGTGTAAATTGAACCGTTGTAAAACGAGGGCCACCTGTAGTTAATAACTATTTAATAACTATTGTACCTAGTTAAAATAAATACAAACTTGCCTGTAAAGTAAAATAAAACCTTAGATAGCTACAATGTAACTATTAGTTATATTGTAGCTATCTTAGGGTTTATTTTATAGGTAAGTATTTAGTTTAAATAGGAATAATTTAGTTAGTTGTAGTAATTTTATTTAGATGTATTTAAATTATATTTAAGTTGGGGGGGTTAGGGTTAGACTTAGATTTAGGGGTTAATAACTTTAATATAGTGTTGGCAACGTTGGGGCGGCAGATTAGGGGTTAATAAATGTAGGTAGGTGTCGGCGACGTTAGGGACGGCCGATTAGGGGTTAATAAAATGTAACTAATGTTTGTGAGGCGGGAGTGTGGCGGTTTAGGGGTTTATATATTTATTAAAGTGGCGGCGATGTCCGGTCGGCAGATTAGGGGTTAAAAATTTTAGTTAAGTGTTTGCCATGTGAGGGGGGACCTCGGTTTAGAAGTTAATAGGTAGTTTATGGGTGTTAGTGTACTTTTTAGCACTTTAGTTAAGAGTTTTATACTACAGCGTTAGCCCATAAAACTCTTAACTACTGACTTTTAAATGCGGTAGGAGTCTTGACAGGAGAGGGTGTACCGCTCACTTTTTCCAAGACTCGTAATACCGGCGTTAGGAAAATTCCATTGAAAAGATAGGATACGCAATTGACGCAAGTGGATTTGCGGTATGCTCGAGTCGCGGAAAAAAAGTGAGCAGTACACCTGTACCTGCCAGACTCTTAATACCAGCCAGCGTTAAAAAGCAGTGTTGGGACCTCTCAACGCTGCTTTTTAAGGCTAACGCAAGACTCGTAATCTAGGCGTAAATTTTTATTTTGAATGCTCATATACATAATAAACTTAATCCTCTATGTGACTGTATATTTATTTTGGTTTTGTGCTGTGTTGACTGGCCCTTTAATTACATAAAGAAAAAAGTTAACTTTTCTATCAAAACTCACTTGCTGCAGAGGTTCGTCAATTATGCTGGCACCGGTTACTCTTCTATCAATCCTAATGGGTTTAGCTTCACGTTTCATTTCTTCTAGACACTGACCAATAATAAATAAATGAACAAAATAAATACAAAATAAAAATATAAATAAAAAAATGCTTATTTTATCATTAGGCACAAATCAGCATGCGTATTAAAAGTAACTAAATATTACTTAAAATAGTTAATGAGCAGAATATTTTCAGGCTGCTTTTTGCTACAACACGATAAAAACTAGAAATTAACACCAAAATATACATCGATTTCTATACCATGGCACATATCCCTAAATGATACATCACACTGATCACTCCACACACTTATCACTATAAAATAAGCATTGTTACCACATACCCATCTCACTCTAAGGCATGTCCAAAAGTCAACAAACAGGAAAGAGAAATAGAGGGAAAATGTATGATTTTTATCCTGGGATATGAGCCAAGATTAAGAAATTACTGTATTGTTTCATGTTAATTTTTAGTTATCTTGGCACTCCCTTGCTAGTAATCACCAAAGAGATGAAAACTATGCAATGGTAACAAGGTGTTTAATGGGTGGCAAAGCAAAAAAGAAAAGCAATACAAAATATACTGCACAACACAAAAACATTATTTATGCTTACCTGATAAATTAATTTATTTCATGGTGGTGAGAGTCCACGATCCATTACTCCTAGGAATCACTTTTCTCTACCACTATGAGGAAGATTCCTAAACCCAAAGAGCCCTATAAAACCCCTCCTATCTCACACATACTCCAGTCTAACATATATCCAAGCAAAGTGAGGTAAGAAAAAGGAATAAGAGCCATAAAAGGAGAAGGGGGAAAAAAATTATATATATGCTAAATAAAAAATTAACCCCATAAAAACATAATTTATATTTACCCGATACATGTATTTTTTTCATTATGGTGAGAGTCCACGATCCATTACTCATGGAAATTACTCTTCTCAACCACCAGGAGGTGGTAAAAACTCCCAAACCCCAAGAGTTCCATAAAACCCCACCCACCTCACACATACCTCAGTATAACATACAGCCAGACAAGTGAGGTAATTAAAAAGGAATAAGAGCTATAAAAGGAGCATGGGGGGGGGGGGAGAAAGGGGCCCAAAATATTCAACACCATGAAAAATATAAAGGGTGGGTCTCATGGACTCTCACCACCAAGAAAGAAAGAAAGTTATCAGTTAAACAAAAATTAGGTTTTATTTAATACAGGTGGTGAGAGTCCATGAGAGTCTAGAGGTTTGTCTAAAATCCTTAGTAGCAGCAACATAATATTGCAACGTCTTAACAACATCCAGTAGATCCAAAAAGGTTTAAGAAGCATTCTTATGATTAGGACACAAAGAAGGAACAACAATCTCTCTACCAATGTTGCCTCAAGAAGCGACCTTCGGCAAAAAAATGAAATGACGTCCGTAAACCAGCCTTATCTTGATGAAAAATCAAATAAGGAGGCTCACAAGAAAGAGCAGACAATTCAGAAACTCTTCTAGCTGAAGATATGGCCAGAAGAAACAACACTTTCCAAGAAAGTAGTTTAATGTCCAATGTATGCATAGGCTCAAAAGGAGGAGCCTGCAAAACACCTTAACACTCAGTTAAGATTCCAGGTTTAATTCGGACCAGAGCCTGAACAAAACAATGAACATCAGGAAGATTAGCAAACTTTCTGTGGAACAAAACTGAAAGAGCTGAACTCTGTCCTTTCAGGAAACTGGCAGATAAACATGTATCTAATCTAGACCATTATGCAAAAACTGAAGAATCCTAAGAATTCTAAAAGCATGTCAGGAAAAACCATGATTTACACACCAGGAAAACATAAATTATGCTTACCAGATCATTTAATTTACTTCTGTATAAGTAGAGTCCACGGCTTCATTCCTTACTGTTCGGAAATATTGAACCTGGCAACCAGGAGGAGGCACAGAAACCCCAGCCAAAGGCATAAATATCTCTCCCACTTCCCCTATTCCCCAGTCATTCTGCCAAAGGAACAAGGAACAGTAGGAGAAATATCAGGGAATAAAAGGTGCCAAAAGAAAACACAAAATTTAGGGGGCCATCCATCAGAGAAACACGGACGGAAGCCGTGGACTCTCCATATACAGAAGGAAAACATAATTTATTTAAGAACTTACCTGATAAATTAATTTATTTCATAGTGGCAAGAGTCCATGAGCTAGTGACGTATGGGATATACATTCCTACCAGGAGGGGGCAAAGTTTCCCAAATCTCAAAATTCCTATAAATAAACCTCCCAGGAACTGGAAAAAAATTAAGTGCTTTATACAAAAAATCATAACCACAAAAAATAGGGTGGGTCTCATGGACTCTTGCCACTATGAAATAAATTAATTTATCAGGTAAATTCTTACATAAATTATGTTTTCTTTAATGTAAGTGGCAAGAGTCCATGAGCTAGTGACGTATGTGATATAATACCCAAGATGTGGATGTGGGAGGGATAAAAATAACAGCTAAAACCCCTGAGAAATTAAATCCAAAAAATTAATTAAGTTTTCTTTAAACATTTCAAAAAAACTCAAATCAAAGGCACTAGAATCAAACAGACAACTGCCTGAAGAACCTTTCTACCAAAGGTTGCTTCCGAAGAAGCAAACACATAAAAATGGTAAAATTTAGTAAAAGTATGCAAAGAAGACCAAGTTGCTGCTTTGCAAATTTGATCAACTGAAGCTTCATTCTTAAAAGCTCAAGAAGTGGCAACTGATCTAGTAGAATGAGCTGTAATTCTCTGAGGCGGAGACTGCCCCACCTCCAAATAAGATTTCTGAAGTAAAAGTTTCAACCAAGATGCTAGAGAAATAGCAGAGGCTTTCTGACCTTTCCTAGAGCCAGAAAAAATAACAAATAGACTAGAAGTCTTTCTGAAATCTTTAGTAGCCTCAGCATAATATGTCAAAGCTGTTACCACATCCAAAGAATGTAAATACCTTTTAAGAGTATTCTTAGGATTAGGACACAAGGAAGGAACAATAATTTCCCTATTAATGTTGTTAGAATTCCCAACTTTAGGCAAAAATGTAAATGAAGTCCGCAAAACAGCTTTAACTTGATGGAAAATCAGATAAGGAGACTCACAAGAGAGAGCAGACAATTCAGAAACTCTTCTAGCAGAAGAGATGGCCAAAAGAAATAACACTTTCCAAGAAAGTAATTTAATATCCAGTGAATGCATAGGCTCAAAAGGAGGAGCTTTTCAAATCTTCAAAACCAAATTTAGACTCCAAGGAGGAGAAATAGATTTAATAACGGGTTTGAAAGAGCAGAAATGTGTCATTTCAAAGTATTTGCAGACAAACCCTTATCCAAACCATCCTGAAGAAACTGTAAAATCCTAGGAATTCTGAAAGAATGCAAAGAATAATTATGAGTGGAACACAATGAAATATAGGTTTTCCAAACCCGAAGATAAATTTTCCTTGAAACAGACTTAAGAGCCTGTATCATAGTGCTAATCACTGAGTCAGAGAAACCTCTATGAATAAGCACTAAGAGTTTAATTTCCATGCCTTTAAATTTAGAGATTTGAGATCCTGATGGAAAAACGGTCTTTGAGACAGAAATTCTGGCCTTAAAGGAAGTGGCCAAGGCTGGCAACTGGACATCCAGACAAGATCTGCATACCAAAACCTGTGAGGCCATGCTGGTGCTATCAGAAACACATAAGATTGTTCCATTATGATCTTGGAGATCACCCTTGGAAGAAGAACCAGAGGCGGAAAAATTTAAGCAGGTTGGTAAAACCAATAAACTGCTAAGGCATCCACCATCTCCGCCTGAGGATCCCTGGACCTGGAAAGGTATCTGTGAAGCTTCTTGTTTAGATGAGAGGCCATCAGATCTATTTCTGGAAGACCCCACATCTCTAAAAGATGAAAAACACTTCTGGATGGAGAGACCACTCCCCTGGATGTAAAGTCTGACGGCTGAGATAATCCGCTTCCCAATAGTCTACACCTGGGATAGGAATCGCAGAAATTTGATAAGAGTTGGATTCCGTCCAAGAAAGTATCTGGGATACTTCCTTCATTGCTTAAGGACTGCAAGTCCCTCCTTGATGATTGACATATGCTACTGTTGTGATATTGTCTGGTTGAAAACGAATGTAAAGCTCTCTCTTCAATAGAGGCCACGCCTGAAGAGCTCTAAATAGCACAGAGTTCTAAAATATTGATTGGTTACCTTGCCTCTTGAGGATTCCAAACACCTTGTGCTGTCAGAGACCCCCAAACAGCTTTCCAACCTGTGAGACTTGCATCTGTTGTGATCACAGACCAAGTAGGACAAACAAATGAGGCCAATTGAACAATAAGGTGATGGTCTAACCACCAAGTTAGAGCGAGTTTAGTGTTGGGATTTAAGTATATCAGTTGTGATATCCGAGTATAATCCCTGCACCGTTGGTGCAACATGCAAAGCTGTAGAGGCATCATATGAAAACGAGCAAAGGGGATCGCGTCCGATGATGCAATCATGAGACCTAAAACTTCCATGCACATAGCCACTGAAGGGAATGATCGAAACTGAAGGTTTTGACAAGCTAAAACTAACTTAATTCGTCTCTTGTCTGTCAGAGAAAGAGTAATGGACACTGAATCTATCTGGAAACCTAAAAAGGTGACCTTTGTCTACAAATCAAGAAACTTTTGTAAATTGATCCTCCAACCATGTTTTTGAAGAAACTAGTTGTTTCGTGTGAGATTCTGCTAAATGAAAAGTTTGAGCTAGTACCAAAAGACCGTCTAAATAAGTTAACACCACAATACCCTGCTCTCTGATAACAGATAGAAGGGCACAGAGAACCTTCAAAAAGATTCTCGGAGCTGTTGCTAGGCTAAACGGAAGAGCGACAAATTGGTAATGCTTGTCTAGAAAAGAGAATCCCAGAAAACGATAATGGTCTGGATGAATTGGAATGTAATGTAGCTGGCGGGCTAAGAGTTCAGACAAGCCAGCTGTCAGATGCCGGGCAAGGCGGTGACTTTGTGACATTGGTCGCTCAAACATGTCCTTGACAGACACCTGACTGAAAGCAGTTGTACCTAGGTGGGTGTTGGACTTCCCACGACTCAGTTTCTTTTGGCACAGGTTGCAAATGGCATCGCTTGTCAGAGGCAGACACACACAAAAAAATGCCACACTGCTGAGTTCTGCAATGACGGCATTCTGGTGGTGGCAACAGCATGCGTTGATTGGCGTGCTGTCTGGCTGACCCTGGGTGCCGATGCATGCTGTCTGACTGTGCCACTAGCTCCTTGCGACGACCTCCCCCTGCTTCCAACTCGTCTCCTCCTCCTCTCTATCTCCCCATCTGAACTTTCCCCCTCTTCTTCTCTTCTAGCGGGCACCCACGTTACATCCACGGACGCATCGTCATCATCAACCGATTCACTTGTATCTGACAACTCAGCAAAGGAAGCAGCAGCGGGTACAACATCATCATCATCACACCGTACGCCCATGTGTGTAATGCTGCTTGACTGAGACATATCCCTGTTATCTACATCCTCTGGCAATAATGGTTGCGCATCACTATCACTCATTTCTTCCAACTGATGTGTAAATAACTCCTCTGACAGATCAAGTGAAGCGGCTGTGGTGCTAGTGTTGGTGGCGGCAGCAGGCGGGCGAGTGGTAACTTGAGAGGTGCCCGAAGCTAAGCTGGAGGAGGATGGTGCAATCAAAGTTCCGAGCGGAAGCTGTAGAAGATTGGGTGTCCTGTGTTAGCCAGTCAACTATGTCCTCAGAACTGTTCGAGTTCGGGGTACGTGGCCTCTGAACACTGGGCATTATTCTAGGGCCAAAGGGAATCACAGCACCACGACCATGACGGCCCCTGCGGGGTGGCCTGCCTCTACCTGTCATTTTTTTTTTCTATTAATGGTACTATGCGTGCAAGCTACTGTGACAACAGATATGAGTGGCACTGTGCACTGGCAGAAGTTGGCAGAGTAGACGCTGTAGGCCTGACACACGCTTGCAGACAACTAACTGCTATTCAATCTATTACAGTCAAAATTGTATTTTTTTTTTTTTTAAATGTACACTACTGTTACACCAGATAGGAGTTGCACTGGGGTGACACTGTGCCCTGGAAGGCAGGCACTGAAACGCACACGTGTGAAGGAAACTGACTGCTATTATTTAACACAGTCAAAAAAGTGTTGTTTTTTAAATCTACACTACTGTTACACCAGATATGAGTGGTGGCACTGGGCAAGTGGGCACAGTATACGCTGTTAGCCTGACACACACGCTGGCAGGCAGGCAACTGCAATTAGATTACACAGGAAAAAAGGCAGACTGATGTTCTAGCCCTAAAAAGGGCTTTTTGGTGTGCTGTCCTTACAGCAGAGATCAGATGAGTCCTTCAGGAATGTAGTGGACACTGAATACACTAGCCTAGCTATCGATTTCCCTATTAAATCAGCAGCAGCTACACTGTCCCTCCTCTCACTAAGAATGCAGCTTCCCGAATGAATCTAAAATGGATGCTGTCCAGGAGGTAGGAGGGTCTGGGAGGGAGGGTCTGCTGCTGATTGGCTGGAATGTGTCTGCTGACTGTGAGGTACAGGGTCAAAGTATTACTCAATGAAGAAGAATAGGGGGCGGATCGAACATCGCAATATTGATTGGTAGTAGGGACTCCTCCTGAGTCCAAATACCTTGAGCCGTCAGGGAATTCCAGACTGCACCCCAGCCCAAGAGGCTGACGTCCGTCGTCACTATGACCCATGCTGGTCTGCGGAAGCACATTCCCTGGGACAGATGATCCTGTGACAACCACCAAAGAAGAGAGTCTCTTGTCTCTAGATCCAGATTGATCTGAGGCGATAAATCCACATAATCCCTATTCCACTGTCTGAGCATGCACAGCTGCAGTGGCCTGAGATGTAAGCAAGCAAACGGAACGATGTCCATTGCCGCTACCATTAATCCAATGACCTCCATACACTGCGCCACTGATGGCCGAGGAGTGGACCGAAGTTCCCGGCAAGTAGTTAAGATCTTTGACTTTCTGACCTCCGTCAGAAATATTTTCATGTCTACCGAGTATATCAGAGTTCCTAGGAATGGAACTCTTGTCAGTGGAACTAGTGAACTCTCTTGTATATTCACCTTCCACCCGTGAGTTCTTAGAAAAGCAAGCACAATGTCCGTGTGAGATTTGGCTAGCTGGTAATTGACGCCTGAATCAAAATATCATCGAGATAGGGCGCCACTGCTATGCCCCGCGGCCTTAGAACCACCAGAAGGGACCCTAGCACCTTTGTGAAGATTCTGGAGCTGTGGCCAACCCGAAAAGGAGGGCCACAAACTGGTAGTGTTTGTCCAGGAAGGCGAACCTGAGAAACTGGTGATGATCTCTGTGGATAGGAATGTGAAGATACGCATCCTTTAAATCCACGGTAATCATATATTGACCCTCCTGGATCATTGATAAAATAGTTCGAATGGTCTCCATCTTGAACAATGGGACTCTGAGAAATTTGTTTAGGCATTTGAGATCTAAAATCGGTCTAAAGGTTCCTCTTTTTTTGGAACCACAAACAGATTTGAGTAAAAACCCCTGCCCCTGTTCTAGTTTTGGAACTGGGCAGATTACACCCATGGTATATAGGTTTTTTACACAGCGTAAGAACGCCTCTCTTTTTGTCTGGTCTACAGACAAACGTGAAAGATGAAATCTCCCGCTTGGGAGAAAATTCTTGAATTCTAGTCGATACCCCAGGGTCACGATTTCTAATGCCCAGGGATCCTGAATGTCCCTTGCCCAAGCCTGAGCGAAGAGAGAAAGTCTGCCCCCTACTAGATCCGGTCCCGGATCGGGGGCTGCCCCTTCATGCTGTCTTGGTAGCAGCAGCGGGCTCTTGGCCTGTTTACCTTTATTCCAGGTCTGGTTAGGTCTCCAGACTGACTTGGATTGTGCAAAGTTCCCCTCCTGCTTAAAGATTCGAAAGGAACAAAAATTATTTTGTTGGCCCTCATTTTATACGTCTTGTCCTGAGGAAGGGCATGACCTTTACCTCCAGTAATGTCGGAAATTATCTCCTTTAGTTCAGGCCCGAATAGGGTCTTACCTTTAAAAGGAAAAGCTAAAAGCTTTGGAATTTGATGACACATCAGCAGACCAAGACATAAGCCCATAACACTCTACCGCGCTAAAATGGCAAAGCCATGCATTCTTTGCCGCTAATTTAGCCATTTGAAAAGCGGGCATCTGTAATAAATGAATTCGCTAGCTTGAGTGCTTAATTATATCCAAAATATCATCTAATGGGGGTCTCAACCTTAAGAGACTCCTCTAGAGCCTCAAAACAAAAAGCTGCTGCAGTAGTTATAATGTAACAATGCACGCTATAGGTTGTATTAGAAAAACCTGATGAATAAACAATTTCTTTAGAAGACCCCTCTAATTTTTTATCCATAGGATCTTTGAAAGCACAACTGTCCTCAATAGGTACAGTTGTACGCTTAGCTAGGGTAGAAATAGCTCCCTCCACCTTAGGGACCGTCTGCCAAGAATCCCGAATGGTGTCAGATATGGGAAACATTTCTTAAAAGTAGGAGGGGGAGAGAACGGAATGCCTGGTCTATCCCATTCCTTAGTAACAATGTCTGAAATTCTTCTAGGGACTGGAAAAGCATTAGTGTAAGTAGGGACCTCTAGATATTTATCCATTTTACACAATTTCTCTGGTGGGATGACAATAGGGTCACAATCATCCAGAGTCGCTAAAACCTCCCGGAGTAACAAGCGGAGGTGTTCAAGCTTAAACTTAAACTTAAAGGCCGTCACATCTGAGTCTGTTTGAGGGAACATCTTTCCTGAGTCTTTTAAGATTGGATATCAGAGCGCCAAACAACGTAGGCAGGGTCTATGGGCAGATAGTCAAATACCAAAGGTAACAATAGGTTGAAACAATATGATTTAATACATAAGATAAAAAAGTTGGTACATTTAAAATTAACAATTAGTCATGGATCCATGTTACACTTTAAAATATATATTGAAACACTAGGAACAATTTAAAAATGCTTGTAGAACAATAAATAACAACAAAAAAATCTAACAAATAATGTCTATCGCATAAACTTAAATTCTAATATGTGAATGCTAGGAGCGCTTATGCACACTTTATTTATAAAAACAATGGGTTACAATGCACAGGTGGATAGATTCCAGGTTGCTTGAAACCAGTGGGTGTGAAATGTAAGAGGCTCCGAATTGGGGTTTTGCCTATGTGTTTATCCAAAATTGTGTAAATCCTAACAGGTGGACAAAAAAAAAATGTTACAGGAATGTCTAGAACCTGAATTCAAAATATAAGACCTGAGGTTGTGCCTATGTGTTTATCCAAAAAGGGTGTAAATCCTAACAAGTGAAAAAATGTGAGAAAAATATTACAGGGGTGTGTGAACCTTATTTTCAAAATAAACAATGAATTCAAAATAAAATGATATACAAGTGAATTTTGGACAAATCAACTAATGCAAACATAAAGCATAAATAGAACCAAAAAAAAAAAAAACAGCACAACTTTAACGTGTGTTTCTGCTTGCAAACTGTGATGTGATGTGAACAAATATCTATTATAAACACTGAATAGTGGCAAAACTTTGTGATTGGATTGAAATTGAACACAGGCTCTAAATTGATACCCTAAAATACAAATCTAAAGGGCTCAGAGTTGCTGAGCTGGATATAAGGGACTTGCTCAAAGAGCCTCGAGATGTTAATTAAAAGAGACCATATAACAACAGTGGGTTAAAAAACGGATGATATAACATAAAATGCTTAAAAGTCCAAATAAATATTCAAATTGGATAATAAGAATCTTGCTATAGTCTATCTCAATATGGATCCCAGCTGCTGATTATGTAGAAATCTTCTTGGGCGGTAGTTAAACAAATAATTCTAACTTGCAATGTTGTCCCTTACCTGCCAAAAAAGGAAAGGCAAACAATAGTGCAGATGGCTTCTTAATGTAATCACAATTAAAATACTCCTTACCAGTCAACCGGTTTTGGTCTCCACTGACCTTTCTCAAGACACTGAACTTTATTATAGTAGCGGCCACGTTGGGGGCGGCAGATTAGGGGTTAATAATAGGTAGGTGGCGGCAATGTTAGGGAGGGGCAGATTAGGGGTTAATAAAATTTATTATAGTGTTTGCGAGGCGGGATTGCGGCGGTTTAGGGGGTTAATACATTTATTATAGTGGCGGCGATGTTCCGGTCGGCAGATTAGGGGTTAATAAGTGTACGTAGGTGGCGGCGACATTGAGAGGGGCAGATTAGGGGTTAATAAATATAATATAGGTGTCGGCGATGTTAGGGACAGCAGATTTGGGGTTCATAGCTATAATGTAGGTGTTGGCGGTGTCCGGTCGGCAGATTAGGGGTTAAATCATTTTATTATAGGGTTTGCGATGTGGGGGGGCCTCGGTTTAGTGGTTCATAGGTAGTTCATGGGTGTTAGTGTACTTTGTAGCACTGTAGTTAAGAGTTTTATGTTCCCAGCGTTAGCCCATAAAACTTAAAGCCAATTTATTAGAGCTGGAGGTCTGTTGCATTATATAGTTGGCGCTTAGTTATCACCTTTCCACACATCTCTCCTGAGTCTGAAAGCTTTCCCTCAGACAGCAATTCGCCCATCCCAAATCAGAACACTGTGAGGGTACATCGGAGATGGCCAATAAAGCATCAGAGGGCTCAGCATTTACTCTAATACCTGACCTGCTGCGCTTACCCTGTAAACCTGGCAGTTTAGATAATACCCTCTAAGGGTAGTAGACATAACTGCAGCCATATCTTGCAGGGTGAAAGAAGCGCTAGAAGTACTAGGCGTCGCTTGAGCGAGGCGTTAAAGGTTGTGAAACTTGGGGAGAATTGGATGGCATAACCTGATTCTCTTCTGACTGAGAACCATATGTGTCTTATCTTGCCAGCTAAGATTGCACCACAAGTAAGGTATGCTTAACCCTTAATGGGGAAAAACACGTTATGTAATTAAACAATCAACCCCCTTCAACTCGCCACAGCTCTGATGTGGCACCTACCTGCCCTCATGGGTCTGTAAATTCACTCTATCACTTCGTTTAGGCCAAATCTTTCAGTTTAGGCCCACCGGAACTGGAGCTTGCTGCTTGCATAAGAAATTCAACTGCGCATCTGAGGCGCGAAATTAGGCCCCCGCCCATCTATATCGAGGTCTCACTGCCTAGTAAAAACTGCTGTAAAGCGGTCTAGAACCTAGCCATGTGGGTTTCCATATACCCAACCTAATGTTGAAAGCCATGTGAACCCTCCAGTGCCATCAAAAGACAAAAACGTTTGCACACAAAAAACATTAAGTTGCCCTCTAAACATAAAATCGTTATGCACAAAAACCATTATGTTATCAGTGTCAACCATTTTTCAGCCCATAACATACAGGTCCCAGTAATACCCTTCTATCACATGTAGGATTACTGCTTACCCCTTCCCTTATGGGAATACTGTCAGCCAGTTCTGAAATAACACAGTCTCTCCAGAAAAAAAATGACTGAACATACCTCAATGCTTGTAGCATGAAAAAACGTTCCCCACACTGAAGCTTCTCAAGTACTCCTCAGCCATTCAGTAGGAACTTCTCTGGATCTTAGTGACAATTGCTAAGATCATCAGTCTCCAGGCAGAAATCTTCATCCATCTACTGCCCGAGAAAAAATAGCACTCACCGGTGCCATTTAAAATAAAAAAATCTTGTTTGAAGAAAATAAAAACTATAATTTTAACACCTCTTTCACTTTACCTCTCCCTATTACTTAGTATAGGCAAAGAGAATGACTGGGGTGGAGAGAAGGGAGGAGCTCTGCTGTGGTGCTCTTTGCCACTTCCTGTTAGCAGGAGGATAATATCCCACAAGTAAGGATGAATCCGTGGACTCGTATCTAGTAGAAGAAATGAGTTAGAGACCGACTTATACTGGGATCCAAAAATATCCTTTTTGACAGCAGAGTATAATCTCTGCACCATTAACGCAGCATACAAAGCTGAAGAGGCCTCATGTGAAAACATGCAAACAGAATTACATCTGAAGCTGCAATCATGAAACTGAAGGTTCAGACACGCTGACACCAATTGTAACCTTCTCTACTCTGTTAAAGAAAGACTCATGGAGACTGAATCTATTTGAAAGCCCCAAAAAGAAACAAAGAACTTTTTGGTAAATTGATACTCCAACTATGTGATTAAAGAAACAAGAGTTGGTTGGTAAAGGAAAATACTGAGCTTGAGCCAAGATGTCGCACAGGCATGGAAACACAATAGCCTGGAGGCCTGATAACAGAACCATTGTGAATATTATTAGAGCTGTAGCCAGACCAAATGGTAGAGCAACAAACTGAAAATGCCTATCAAGAAAGGCAAACCTCAGAAACTGAAAATAATCTCTGATTTTGAACATGAAGGTAAGCATCCTTTTAAGCTATTGTAGACATAAACTGACCTTACTGAACAAAAGGCAGAAAATGCACAACAGTCTGTAGTGACAATGCTGGTTTAAAACCCAGCAAATCTTTGCTGGCGGATAGATATTTTAAATTATGTATGTAGGTATGTGTACCATGTGTCCCGAACAATGCTAGACAAGCTGCCTTAAAGATCCTAATCAGCAGTAGGCAACCCGAAAGAACTACCACATGGAAAACAATATTTGCCACTAGAAAGTGGAAAAATCATGCACTTGAGGGGTGTGAGCTCAAATGGATGTCAAGAACTCTATTATTGACTGTGAACAATACAAAAGTACTGACAGTACTTTAAGATACTGAAAGAACAGCCCAGAAGATCTTCCCTTTCACCAGGTCCTGAGAAAAAAAAAACCTTGGTAAAGGAAGGCTGGTGAAATCTACCTGTATCCTTAGAATATAATCCTGTTAAGAGCCATGGGTAAAATTTTAGGAGTCAGTGGCAAACTGGCTACTGGGTTTCTTGGTCCCTGGTTTAGTTTTAAAGACCTAAAGATAACAGTTTATACAGTAAAGATAACACATTGTCTATACAACAAAAAAGTAAGAAGAAATACATAAATCAGCAATCCAGGACTTTAACCATACTGAACTACCACCATGGGTAGAAGACACTGAGTATTTAGAGGCCAAAATAACCTTGGATAAACTGGAATACCTTCTGCACAACTACCTAGAGCAGTGACCAGATATGAAAAAAACATAATTTATGCTTACCTGATAAATTTATTTCTCTTGTTGTGTATCCAGTCCACGGATCATCCATTACTTGTGGGATATTCTCCTTCCCAACAGGAAGTTGCAAGAGGATCACCCACAGCAGAGCTGCTATATAGCTCCTCCCCTAACTGCCATATCCAGTCATTCGACCGAAACAAGCCGAGAAAGGAGAAACCATAGGGTGCAGTGGTGACTGTAGTTTAAATTAAAATTTAGACCTGCCTTAAAAGACAGGGCGGGCCGTGGACTGGATACACCACAAGAGAAATAAATTTATCAGGTAAGCATAAATTATGTTTTCTCTTGTAAGGTGTATCCAGTCCACGGATCATCCATTACTTGTGGGATACCAATACCAAAGCTAAAGTACACGGATGAAGGGAGGGACAAGGCAGGCTTAAATGGAAGGAACCACTGCCTGTAGAACCTTTCTCCCAAAAATAGCCTCCGAAGAAGCAAAAGTATCAAATTTGTAAAATTTTGAAAAGGTATGAAGCGAAGACCAAGTCGCCGCCTTGCAAATCTGTTCAACAGAAGCCTCATTTTTAAAGGCCCAGGTGGAAGCCACAGCTCTAGTAGAATGAGCTGTAATCCTTTCAGGGGGCTGCTGTCCAGCAGTCTCATTGGCTAAGCGTATTACGCTCCGAAGCCAAAAAGAAAGAGAGGTTCCCGAAGCTTTTTGACCTCTCCTCTGTCCAGAGTAAACAACAAACAGTGTAGATGTTTGGCGAAAATCTTTTGTAGCTTGTAAGTAAAACTTCAAAGCACGGACCACGTCCAGATTATGTAAAAGACGTTCCTTCTTTGAAGAAGGATTAGGACACAATGATGGAACAACAATCTCTTGATTGATATTCTTGTTAGAAACTACCTTTGGTAAAAACCCAGGTTTTGTACGCAGAACTACTTTATCTGAATGGAAAATCAGATAAGGAGAATCACATTGTAAGGCAGATAACTCAGAGACTCTCCGAGCCGAGGAAATAACCATCAAAAACAGAACTTTCCAAGATAAAAGTTTGATATCAATGGAATGAAGGGGTTCAAACGGAACCCCTTGAAGAACTTTAAGAACCAAGTTTAAGCTCCATGGGGGAGCAACAGGTTTAAACAGGCTTAATTCTAACCAAAGCCTGACAAAAAGCTTGAACGTCTGGAACTTCTGCCAGACGCTTGAGCAAAAGAATAGAAAGAGCAGAAATCTGTCCCTTTAAAGAACTAGCTGATAATCCTTTTTCCAAACCCTCTTGGAGAAAGGACAATATCCTAGGAATCCTAACCTTACTCCATGAGTAATTCTTGGATTCACACCAATAAAGGTATTTACGCCATATTTTATGGTAGATTTTCGTGGTGACAGGCTTTCGTGCCTGTATAAGGGTATCAATGACTGACTCGGAGAAGCCACGCTTTGATAAAATCAAGCGTTCAATCTCCATGCAGTCAGTCTCAGAGAAATTAGATTCGGATGATTGAAAGGACCTTGTAGTAGAAAGTTTTGTCTCAGAGGCAGGGTCCATGGTGGAAAGGATGACATGTCCACTAGGTCTGCATACCAGGTCCTGCGTGGCCACGCAGGCGCTATCAAGATCACTGATGCTCTCTCCTGTTTGATTTTGGCAATCAGTCAAGGGAGCAGAGGAAACGGTGGAAACACATAAGCCAGGTTGAAGAACCAAGGTGCTGCTAGAGCATCTATCAGTGCCGCTTCTGGGTCCATGGACCTGGATCCGTAACAAGGAAGCTTGGCGTTCTGGCGAGACGCCATGAGATCCAGTTCTGGTTTGCCCCAACGATGAACCAATTGAGCAAACACCTCTGGATGGAGTTCCCACTCCCCCGGATGAAAAGTCTGACGACTTAGAAAATCCGCCTCCCAGTTCTCTACACCTGGGATATGGATTGCTGATAGGTGGCAAGAGTGAGTCTCTGCCCAGCGAATTATCTTGGAGACTTCTAACATCGCTAGGGAACTCCTGGTTCCCCCTTGATGGTTGATGTAAGCCACAGTTGTGATGTTGTCCGACTGAAATCTGATGAACCTCAGGGTTGCTAACTGAGGCCAAGCTAGAAGAGCATTGAATATTGCTCTTAACTCCAGAATATTTATTGGGAGGAGTTTCTCCTCCTGAGTCCACGATCCCTGAGCCTTCAGGGAATTCCAGACTGCACCACAACCTAGAAGGCTGGCATCTGTTGTTACAATTGTCCAATCTGCCCTGCAAAAGGTCACACCTTTGGACAGATGGACTCGAGATAGCCACCAGAGAAGAGAATCTCTGGTCTCTTGATCCAGATTTAGCAGAGGGGACAAATCTGTGTAATCCCCATTCCACTGACTGAGCATGCATAGTTGCAGCGGTCTGAGATGTAGGCGCGCAAATGGCACTATGTCCATCGCCGCTACCATCAAGCCGATTACTTCCATACACTGAGCCACCGAAGGGCGCGGAATAGAATGAAGAACATAGCAAGATTTTAGAAGCTTTGATAACCTGGATTCTGTCAGGTAAATCTTCATTTTTACAGAATCTATCAGAGTCCCTAGGAAGGAGATTCTTGAGAGTGGGGATAGAGAACTCTTTTCCTCGTTCACCTTCCACCCATGTGACCTGAGAAATGCCAGAACTATGTCCGTATGTGACTTGGCAATCTATAAAGCTTGACGCCTGTATCAGGATGTCGTCCAGATAAGGGGCCACTGATATACCTCGCGGTCTTAGGACCGCCAGAAGCGATCCCAGAACCTTTGTAAAGATTCTTGGAGCTGTAGCTAACCCGAAGGGAAGAGCCACAAATTGGTAATGCCTGTCCAGAAAGGCAAACCTTAGGAACCGATGACGATCTTTGTGAATCGGTATGTGAAGGTAAGCATCCTTCAAATCCACTGTGGTCATGTACTGACCCTCCTGGATCATAGGTAGGATGGTCCGAATAGTTTCCATTTTGAACGATGGAACTCTGAGGAATTTGTTTAAGATCTTTAGATCCAAAATGGGTCTGAAGGTTCCCTCTTTTTTGGGAACCACAAACAGATTTGAATAAAAACCCTGTCCCTGTTCCAACTGTGGAACTGGACAGATCACTCCCATAACTAGGAGGTCTTGCACACAGCGTAAGAATGCCTCTTTCTTTATCTGGTTTACAGATAATCTCGAAAGGTGAAATCTCCCTTGAGGAGGGGAAGCTTTGAAGTCCAGAAGATATCCCTGAGATATGATCTTCAACGCCCAGGGATCCTGAACATCTCTTGCCCACGCCTGGGCCAAGAGAGAAAGTCTGCCCCCTACTAGATCCGTTACCGGATAGGGGGCCGTTCCTTCATGCTGTCTTAGAGGCAGCAGCAGGCTTTCTGGCCTGCTTGCCTTTGTTCCAGGACTGGTTAGGTTTCCAGCCCGGCTTGGATTGAGCAAAAGTTCCCTATTGTCTTGTAGCAGAGGATGTTGATGCTGCACCTGCCTTGAAATTTCGAAAGGCACGAAAATTAGACTGTTTGGCTTTTGATTTGGCCCTGTCTTGAGGAAGGGTATGACCCTTACCTCCAGTAATGTCAGCAATAATTTCCTTCAAACCAGGCCCAAATAGGGTCTGCCCCTTGAAGGGAATGTTGAGTAATTTAGACTTTGAAGTCACGTCAGCTGACCAAGATTTAAGCCATAGCGCCCTACGCGCCTGGATGGCGAATCCAGAATTCTTAGCCGTTAGATTAGTCAAATGAACAATGGCGTCAGAAACAAAAGAATTAGCTAGCTTAAGTGTTCTAAGCTTGTCAAGAATTTCAGTTAATGGAGTAGCGGTCTGAAAGGCCTCTTCCAGAGATTCAAACCAGAACGCCGCAGCAGTAGTGACAGGCGCAATGCATGCAAGGGGCTGCAGGATAAAACCTTGTTGAATAAACATTTTCTTAAGGTAACCTAATTTTTTATCCATTGGATCTGAAAAAGCACAACTGTCCTCAACCGGGATAGTGGTACGCTTTGCTAAAGTAGAAACTGCTCCCTCCACTTTAGGGACCGTCTGCCATAAGTCCCGTGTTGGTGGCGTCTATTGGAAACATTTTTCTAAAAATAGGAGGGGGGGGAAACGGCACACCGGGTCTATCCCACTCCTTATTAATGATTTCTGTAAACCTTTTAGGTATTGGAAAAACATCAGTACACACCGGCACTGCATAGTATTTATCCAGTCTACACAATTTCTCTGGCACTGCAATTGTGTCACAGTCATTCAGAGCAGCTAACACCTCCCCAAGCAATACACGGAGGTTCTCAAGCTTAAACTTAAAAGTAGAAATATCTGAATCAGGTTTCCCCGAATCAGAAATGTCACCCACACACTGAAGCTCTCCTTCCTCAGCTTCTGCATATTGTGACGCAGTATCAGACATGGGCTTTAAGGCATCTGCGCGCTCTGTACTACGTCTAACCCCAGAGCTATCACGCTTTCCTCTGAATTCAGGCAGTCTGGCTAATACCGCTGACAGGGTATTATCCATGATTGCCGCCATGTCCTGCAAAGTAATCGCTATGGGCGTCTTTGATGTACTTGGCGCCATTTTAGCGCGAGTCCCTTGAGCGGGAGTCTTTAAAGGGTCTGACACGTGGGGAGAGTTAGTCGGCATAACTTCCCCCTCGCCAGAATCCTCTGGTGATAAAAATTTTTAAAGATAAAAGCTGATCTTTATTGTTTAAAGTGAAATCAATACATTTAGTACACATTCTCATATGGGGTTCCCCCATGGATTTTAAACATAATGAACAAGGAGTTTCCTCTATGTCAGACATGTTTATACAGACTAGCAATGAGACTAGCAAGCTTGGAAAACACTTTAAATCAAGTTAAACAAGCAATATAAAAATGTTACTGTGCCTTTAAGGGAAACACATTTTGCTGAAATTTGAAATAACAGTGAAAAAAGGCAGTTAAGCTAACGAAATTTTTACAGTGTATGTAACAAGTTAGCAGAGCATTGCACCCACTTGCAAATGGATGATTAACCCCTTAATACAAAAAACAGATTAACAAATTGAAAAAAACGTTTTTTAAACAGTCACAACAACTGCCACACTCATATTACAACAGTGGAAAGCCTCAGGAAACTGTTTATAGGCAAAAATCAAGCCAGCCATGTGGAAAAAAACTAGGCCCCAATGAGTTTTATCACCAAAGCATATATAAAAACGATTAAACATGCCAGCAAACGTTTTATATTGCACATTAATCAGAGTATATACCTCTGATAGCAAGCCTGATACTAATCGCTATTAAATCACTGTATTTAGGCTTAATTTACATTAATCCGGTATCAGCAGCTTTTTTCTAGCAAATTCCATCCCTAGAAAAACTTAAAACTGCACATACCTTATTGCAGGATAACCTGCACGCCATTCTCCCTCTGAAGTTACCTCACTCCTCAGACATATGTGAGAACAGCAGTGGATCTTGGTTACTTCTGCTAAGATCATAGAAAAAACGCAGGC
This sequence comes from Bombina bombina, assembly GCF_027579735.1. Classification (NCBI taxonomy): domain Eukaryota; kingdom Metazoa; phylum Chordata; class Amphibia; order Anura; family Bombinatoridae; genus Bombina; species Bombina bombina. The sequence continues at coordinate 331,463,935 of NC_069503.1, forward strand.
AGATTCTTCTTCTAAATGCTGCCTGAGATAAAATAGTACAACTCCGGTACCATTTAAAAACAAACTTTTGATTGAAGAAAAAACTAACTATATTACACCACTTTCCTCTTACTACCTCCAGCTATATTGAGAGTTGCAAGAGAATGACTGGATATGGCAGTTAGGGGAGGAGCTATATAGCAGCTCTGCTGTGGGTGATCCTCTTGCAACTTCCTGTTGGGAAGGAGAATATCCCACAAGTAATGGATGATCCGTGGACTGGATACACCTTACAAGAGAAATATAATTTATGCTTACCTGAAAAATTATTTTGTTTCTTGCTAGTGAGACTCCATGAAATCCTATTCTTACATATGGGAAATACATCACCTGGTCACCAGGAGGATACAGACACACCCCAAACAATACATTTATCTATTCCTCCCACTTCCCCTACCCTCCCAGTAGATCAAACCGAGGACAGGGAAATGTAAAAGAGATAAAAGGGGATAGAGGTGCCAACTAGACTGCCGCCACTAAGAATATAAAATCCAGGGCAGGTTCATGGACTCTCTTGATATATGAGGCAGGGAACAGGCCAATGATCCTGAACTAGAGAACAGATGAAAGACTACGAAAGACCTCCCTGAGCCAAAATAATTAGAGTAATCCCCAAGCAGACAGACTTGGAGAAACCACATTTTGAGGAGTAGACCTTTTTTTTAAAAAAAAAAAAAAGACCTGGCATGTGAAAAAGATGCCATAAGAAGTTGACAAAAGTGTATAAAATCTACACACCAAGTCCTGCGTGGCAATGAAGGGCTATGAATCACAGGCACCCCTTCTGCTTGAGTCGTGCTACAACTTGTGAAAGGAACACAATAAGGCGAAACCCAAAGGGCTGTCAAACGTCCAACTCCACCAGAGGTTCCCTCGACCTCAATCCAAAAACTCTGAAGTATAATTTAAAACGTCATGAGGTCCATGCTTGTAAATCCACACAGACGTGTGATCTCGTTGAAGATCTCCTGGGTTAGAGACCACTCATCTGAGAAAAAAAGTTGGCAAAATTATTGGGAAACTGAATCCCAATAACGAAAAATGCCCCTCGTGATCTCACACATCCTTGTAACTTAGGTTACTAACCATAATAGAAGGGTTACCGAGTAAAAAGGCATTAAGGCCACTATTGTATGTAGCCCTAATGATCTCACCCCTTTAGAAAGGCAACTAGCCTGTATGAGAGAGCAACAGGATAAATAAAAAAGGACTTACCCATATGCTGCTTCAGTCAGTGTCAGCAACCACGCCAATCCTGTCAAAATTAAAATTAGCGTAATTAACAAACACTGTAGAGTTGTAAGGGAGTATGAGCGTAAATCACTGGGGGAGGCTTGGGGACTTCCCTGCGACACCCATAAACCGAAGGAACCAATACTCAGAGATTCACATGGCCATATTAAATACTCCTCTGACCCTCTCTTGAAGAAAACAATCCACTTAGGGTACATTAAAATAAAGCTTGCAGAGCACCTCTGATCTCTGCGTTCCTCCTAGACGAGGCAAAGAACTACTGGGTAGGGTAGGGGAAGTGGGAGGGATAGTTTAATGTATTGTTTGAGGTGTCTTTGCCTCCTACTGGTGGCCAGGTGATGTATTTCCATATGTAGAAAGAAAGAAATGTGAAAACATTCTGCACAAGTATATTCTGCCCCACAATTATAGCTATGAGTAGAGAACATGCAATTTGCATACAACTATCAAAACTTGGCACATGTTACAACAGTTTTTTTCAATTTAGTGAGCTGTGGTCTATTACCACAGGGGTGCTTATACTTTAGTGAGCTGTGGTCATCTTTTTTTTTTTTTTGTTGAAGTATGAGCACCCCTGAGTCAATAGAGCAACACTGCTGACTCACACAGCAAGACAAATTAAGAGATGTGCTAGATACATTCATACTTCTGAGCCTACCTACCTGCTTTTTGTAATAAAGGATACCAAGAGAAATAAATAAATTTGATAATAGAAGTACAGTATATTGGAAAGATTTTTTTTTTTTTTTAAATTGTACATTCTATGTTAGACGGTAAATTTTGACAGCATTGTTTGGATCAATGTTTACATCATAGTTCTATAGATTAGCACTGCAGAATCTGCTGGGAAGAAGAAAGAAGAAATAAGAGGAAGAGGATACATAGTTGCTAACAATGCTACCATAGAATGCTTGATAATCCAACACAAGAAGGAGTGACCCCTAAAAGCTTGCACTCATTATCACTGGTGCTGTATTGGACCTATCAGCCTACCCAGATTTACTGTTATAAGCTAATTTTGACTTTACTGTCCCCTTAATTATGAAAGAAAATTTCTGAGTTTCTTGTCCCATTAAGATACATTGACAGTAGTAATCCAAGTAAAATCAGGCAAGATCATTGGATTTCTAAGCATGCGGTCACAGCACTATTGAACAGTAAATAATAACACTGAAATCTCTATATGTAAAAACAAATAAATATAAAAAATTACCTTCTGGATCCCAGGGGATAAAGGAGTCAGAAAGGAGTGTTCACACTTTTCCAGGTACTTCTCTGAGGTTATCTTTCCAAACAGAATCGTGACAATAAAACCCCTGTGAATCATAAAAAATAAAAAATAAATACTTGTACTAAAAATTGAGTAGGAAGTTCATTTTATACCAGGTTAACTAAACACACTATTCCCTTAAGCCGTGTCCTAACCAAACACATCTGAATATCCATTCCAGAGAAAAGCCATCTTTTTTGTTAGCCATTCTTCAGGTTATCCTCTATCAATATAAGTCTCACAAGTTCCTGATGGGATCAGTTCACATATAACCAAGCTAAGACCCCTTATGACGACAACCTGAGTTTGATAACAACCAAATATTTTTTTTCTCAGGTTTACAGATTTAAGTTGGTAAACAAGCAATTCCCTATAATAAGTATTTGCATATCTATGCACCATTATTACCACATAAAACTACTAAAATCAATCAGTTGCATATGCTCTGTATTCTCATGATATTAAAAAACCCAATAAATTATGCTTACCTGATAAATTTCATTTCCATCTTTGGGAGGAGAGTCCACGGCTTCATTTATTACTTGTGGGAAATAAGAACCTAGCCACCAGGAGGTGGCAAAGACACCCCAGACAAAGGATTAAATACCTCCCCCACTTTCCTCATCCCCCAGTCATTGTGCCAAGGAAACAAGGAACAGTAGGAGAAATATCAGGGTATAAATGGTGCCAGAAGAAAAAAAAAAAAATTAAGTCCGCCCACTGGAGAAACGGGCGGGAGCCTTGGACTCTCCTCCCAAAGATAGAAATGAAATTATCAGGTAAGCATAATTTATTTTTTCCATCTTAATTGGAGGAGAGACCACACCTTCATTCATTACATGTGGGAAAAAAATACCCAAGCTCTAGAGGACACTGAATGAAAAAATGGGAGGGCAAAAGGAGGCGGACCCTAATTTGAGGGTACCATAGTCTGCAAAACCTCTCCCCCAAAAGCCGCTTCCACCGAAGCAGAGACATCAAATTTGTAAAATTTAGCAAAAGTATGTAGGGAGGACCAAGTAGCCGCCTTACAAATCTGCTTCATAGAGGCCTATTTCTTAAAGGTCCATGAAGAAACCAAAGACCCCATGAAGAAGCCACAGCCCTAGTTGAGTGAGCCGTAATCCTCTAAGGAGGCTTATGTCCCGCTGTCTCATAGGCCAAGCGAATAATGCTCCTCAACCAAAAGGATTGGGAAGTGGATGAGGCCCTCTGCCCCTTGCGCTTCCCAGAATACACCACAAATAAAGACGAGGTCTGTCTGAATTCTTTAGTGGCCTAAAGATAGTACTTCAAGGCCCGAACCACATCCAAATTATGAAGTAACCTTTCCTTTGAAGAAGAAGGGTAAGGACATAAAGAAGGAACTATCATCTCCTAATTGATGTTACGATTCAAGACTACCTTGGGAAGAAATCCCAACCCAGTGCGAAGAACAGCCTTATCTGCGTGAAAAAAACAGATAAGGAGGCTCACATTGCAAGGCCGCCAACTCATAGACTCTGTGTGCCGATGCAATAGCCAACAGGAATAGAACCTTCCAGGAAAGCATTTTAATGTCAAGTGAATGCATAGTCTCAAACGGAGCCCTCTGCAAAATCTTAAGTACCAAGTTTAAGCTCCAAGGGGGAGCAGAGTTTCTAAAGACAGGCCTGATCCTAGAAAGAGCCTGAACAAAAGGACTGATCAGGAAGCTCTGCAAGCTTCTTGTGTAACAGTACAGATGAAGCCGAAATCTGTTCCTTTAAGGAATTGGCGGCAAGTCCCTTCTCCAACCCATCCTGGAGGAAGGACAGGATTCTGGATACCCTAACCTTGTGCCCGGGATATCCATGTTCCTCATACCAGGACAAGTAGGTCCACCACATCTTATGATAGATGAGACGAGTGACCGGCTTGCTGGCTTGAATGAGTGTATCAATCACTCTCTCAGAAAAATCTCTCTTGGCTAGGACTAAGGGTTCAATCTCCACGCAGTCAGCCTCAGAAAATCGAGATTTTGATGTAGAAAGGGACCCATAACTAGTAGATCCCTGCGACAGGGTAACTTCCATGGCGGAGACGATGACATCCCCACCAGATCCGCAAACCACATCCTCTGCGGCCACAACGGAGAAATTAGAATAGCCGAAGCTTGCTCCTGCTTGATGCGGGCCACTATTCGAGGTAGAAGTGGTAACGGTGGAAATATGAAGACTAGGTTGAACTGCTAAGGCATCTATCAGCTCTGCCTGGGGATCCCTGGACCGCGACCAGCGTATGGGTAGCTTGAAGTTGAGTCTGGATGCCATGAGATCTATCTACGGCGGCCCCCATCTGATGCAGGTCCCCACAAACACCTCGGAATGGGGAGACCATTTCCCAGGATGAAACGATTGTCTGCTGAGAAAATCCGCTTCCCAGTTGTCCACACCCGGGATGTGGATTGCTGATAGCGAACAGTTGTGGGTCTCCGCCCACTCCAGAATCCGAGATACTTCCCTCATGGCTAGGGAGCTTCTCATTCCCCCTGATGGTTGATGTAAGCCACCGAGGTAATGTTGTATGACTGGAATATGATTGATCGGGACGGCCCCAGAAGGGGTCAAGCCCTCAGAGCATTGAAGATCACTCGAAGTTCCAGAATATTGATCGGGAGGAGCGACTCCTCTCGAGTCCACCTGCCCTGTGCCTTCCTGGCACCCCAAACAGCTCCCCACCCTGACAGACTTGCGTCCTAAAGTAGGATGCCCCCTGGGACAGTTGGCCCAGGCAGATCCACCAAGAGAGGGATTCCCTTGCTCGGTTGTCTAGAGATATCTGTTGGGATAGGTTTGAGTAATCGCCATTCCATTGTCTCAACATGCACAACTGAAGAGGTCTGAGATGGAACCTGGCAAATGGAATGACATCTATGCTGGATACCATGAGCCCAATCACCTCCATACACGGGACCACATACGGCCTTGAGGCGGTCTGAAGGGCAAGACAGCTGGACACAATCTTGCAACATCTCTGATTTGTCAGGAATATCTTCATAGAAATGGAACCTATTATTTTGCTCAGGAATTCCACTCTGTTGCTGGGAACCAGTGAATTCTTTCCTACATTTATCTTCAATCCATGGGATAGAAGAAGAAGAAGAAGAGGAGCCCTCAAATGGTTTTCTGCTAGACTGTAGGACGGAGCCTGAACCAGGATGTAGTCCAGATAAGGCGCCACTACAATACCTCTGGCTCTCGCCACCGCGAGCAGCACTCCCAGAACCTTCATGAATTTTTGGGGGGCAGTCGCCAGGCCGAACGGTAGGGCCACAAACTACAAGTATTGGTCCAGAAATGCAAATCTTCGGAACCTGAAATGATCCCTGTGGATTGGCACATGAAGGATGCTTACAATCTATTGTAGTCATGAATTGTCCCTCTTGAACTAGGGGCAGAATCGACCTGATCGTCTCCATTTTGAATGATGGGACCGCCAAAAACTTGTTTAGGCACTTTAGGACTAGGATCGAACAAACATGCCCTACTTCTTTGGAACCACGAAAAGGTTTGAATAATACCCCAGACCTCTTTCTGCCAAAGGTACTGGTACCATAACTCAGAGAAAGGAGAGATCCCTTACGCACTCCAGAAAGGCGTCTCTTTTCTCTGGTCTTGATGATAGGTTTGACAGGAGGAATCTACCCCTGGGTGGATGAGTCATGAACCCTATCCTGTAACCCTGGGCGATGACCTCCAGAACCCAAGGGTCCTTAACATCTCTCATCCAGGGCTCTGCAAAAAGATTTAGTCTGCCCCTTACGCAATCCATAGACGGATCGGGGACCGCACCCTTGACTCTTGTGACCGTATATATAATAGAGTCCAGGCCCGGACTAAAAAAAACCTTCCCCTGAAAAGGGAGGGAAAGTAATCTAGACTTGGAAGTCATATCAGCAGACCACAGAACCACAGAGCCCTATGGGCTAGAACAGAAAAACCTGATGTCTTGGCATTGAGGCGAATAATCTGCATATTTGCAATCACAGATGAATGAATTAGCAACCCTTAAGACAATAATTCGTTCCTGTATCTCCTCAGGGGGAGTCTACACCTTGACCATAGCCGAAAGAGCGTCACACCAATAGGTAGCAGCTCCAGCCACCGCAGCGACCGCCGCTGCCAGTTGAAAAACGAACCCCGTGAGCTGAAACATTTTTCTCAACCAGGACTTTTTTATCCATGGGCTCCTTAAACGAAGAGCTATCTTTAAGCAGGATAGTTGTGCGCTTAGCGAGCGTGGAGATAGCACCATCCACCTTAGGAATGGCCCCCCCACAGCTCAAACTGCGAGTCCGGAACAGGGAACAGTTTTTTAAAAGAAGTAGAAGGAGAAAAAGATGAGCCAAGTTTCTCCCTTTCGTTCTTAATAATATTAGCCATCTTAACGGGAACCAGGAAGGTCTGAGGCACCACCCTGTTGAGGTCTAGATGATGCCGATTCCGTCCCAGAAAGAGTGTCCTCTGAAGAATCGGAGTTGTCCTCATCAGCGGATAATCTATCAGAGACGTCCAATGGAGTAGATGACCCCTGGGACGGATAACAGAATTTATGCTTACCTGATAAATTACTTTCTCCAACGGTGTGTCCGGTCCACGGCGTCATCCATAACTTGTGGGAATATTCTCTTCCCCAACAGGAAATGGCAAAGAGCACAGCAAAAGCTGTCCATATAGTCCCTCCTAGGCTCCGCCCACCCCAGTCATTCAACCGACGGACAGGAGAAAAACAGGAGAAACTATAGGGTGCCGTGGTGACTGTAGTTAAAGAAAGAAATTCATCAAACCTGATTAAAAAACCAGGGCGGGCCGTGGACCGGACACACCGTTGGAGAAAGTAATTTATCAGGTAAGCATAAATTCTGTTTTCTCCAACATTGGTGTGTCCGGTCCATGGCATCATCCATAACTTGTGGGAGCCAATACCAAAGCTTTAGGACACGGAAGAAGGGAGGGAGCCAATCAGGTTACCTAAACGGAAGGCACCACGGCTTGCAAAACCTTTCTCCCAAAAATAGCCTCCGAAGAAGCAAAAGTATCAAATTTGTAGAATTTGGCAAAAGTGTGCAGGGAAGACCAAGTCGCTGCCTTACATATCTGATCAACAGAAGCCTCGTTCTTGAAGGCCCATGTGGAAGCCACAGCCCTAGTAGAGTGAGCTGTGATGCGTTCAAGAGGCTGCCGTCCGGCAGTCTCATAAGCCAATCGGATGATGCTTTTCAGCCAAAAGGAAAGAGAGGTAGCAGTAGCTTTTTGACCTCTCCTCTTGCCAGAATAAACGACAAACAGAGAAGACGTTTGTCCGAAATCCTTTGTTGCTTCTAAATAGAACTTTAAAGCACGAACTACATCTAATTTGTGTAACAAACGTTCCTTCTTTGAAACTGGATTCGGACACAAAGAAGGCAAAACTATTTCCTGGTTAATATTCTTGTTGGAAACAACCTTTGGATGGAAACCAGGTTTAGTACGCAAAACAACCTTATCTGAATGGAACACCAGATAGGGCGGATTACACTGCAGAGCAGATAACTCAGAAACTCTTCTAGCAGAAGAAATAGCAACCAAAAACAGAACTTTCCAAGATAACATCTTGATATCTACGGAATGTAGAGGTTCAAACGGAAGCCCTTGAAGAACTGAAAAAACTAAGTTCAGACTCCAGGGAGGAGTCAAAGGTCTGTAAACAGGCTTGATCCTGACCAAAGCCTGAACAAAAGTTTGAACATCTGGCACAGCTGCCAGTCGTTTGTGTAACAAGACAGATAAAGCAGAAACCTGTCCCTTTAGAGAACTCGCTGATAATCCTTTATCCAAACCTTCTTGAAGAAAAGAAAGGATCCTAGGAATTTTGATCTTACTCCATGAGAATCCCTTGGATTCACACCAACAGATATATCTTTTCCATATTTTATGATAAATTTTTCTAGTTACAGGTTTTCTGGCTTGTACCAGAGTATCTATCACAGAATCCGAAAATCCACGCTTAGATAAAATCAAGCGTTCAATTTCCAAGCCGTCAGCTGGAGGGAAACTAGATTTGGATGTTCGAATGGACCCTGTATTAGAAGATCCTGTCTCAAGGGTAGCTTCCATGGTGGAGCCGATGACATATTCACCAGGTCTGCATACCAAGTCCTGCGTGGCCACGCAGGAGCTATCAATATCACCGAGGCCCTCTCCTGTTTGATCCTGGCTACCAGCCTGGGAATGAGAGGAAACGGTGGAAACACATAAGCTAGATTGAAGGCCCAAGGCGCTACTAATGCATCCACTAGAGTCGCCTTGGGATCCATGGATCTGGACCCGTAGCAAGGAACCTTGAAGTTCTGACGAGACGCCATCAGATCCATGTCTGGAATGCCCCATAATTGAGTCAACTGGGCAAATATCTCCGGGTGAAGTTCCCACTCCCCCGGATGGAATGTCTGACGACTCAGATAATCCGCCTCCCAGTTTTCCACTCCTGGGATGTGGATCGCAGATAGGTGGCAGGAGTGATCCTCCGCCCATTTTATGATTTTGGTCACTTCTCTCATCGCCAGGGAACTCCTTGTTCCCCCCTGATGGTTGATGTAAGCAACAGTCGTCATGTTGTCTGATTGGAATCTTATGAATCTGGCCTTTGCTAGTTGAGGCCAAGCCCTGAGAGTATTGAATATCGCTCTCAGTTCCAGAATGTTTATCGGGAGAAGAGACTCTTCCCGAGACCATAGACCCTGAGCTTTCAGGGAGTCCCAGACCGCGCCCCAGCCCACTAGAATGGCGTCGGTCGTGACGATGACCCACTCTGGTCTGCGGAAGCTCATTCCCTGGGACAGGTGATCCTGGGTTAGCCACCAACTGAGTGAGTCTCTGGTCTTCTGATCTACTTGAATCACTGGAGACAAGTCTGTATAGTCCCCATTCCACTGTTTCAGCATGCACAGTTGTAATGGTCTTAGATGAATTTGCGCAAAAGGAACTATGTCCATTGCTGCAACCATCAACCCTACTACTTCCATGCACTGAGCTATGGAAGGTTGTGGAACAGAGTGAAGAACTTGACAAGCGTTTAGAAGTTTTGACTTTCTGACATCTGTCAGGAAAATCTTCATTTCTAAAGAATCTATTATTGTCCCCAAAAAAGGAACTCTTGTCAACGGAGACAGGGAACTCTTTTCTATGTTCACCTTCCACCCGTGAGATCTGAGAAAGGCCAGAACGATGTCTGTGTGAGCCTTTGCCTTTGAAAGAGACGACGCTTGTATCAGAATGTCGTCCAAGTAAGGTGCCACTGCAATGCCCCTTGGTCTTAGAACCGCTAGAAGGGACCCGAGTACCTTTGTGAAAATCCTTGGAGCAGTGGCTAGCGCGAATGGGAGAGCCACAAACTGGTAATGTTTGTCCAGAAAGGCGAACCTTAGGAACTGATGATGATCTTTGTGGATAGGAATATGTAGATACGCATCCTTTAGATCCACGGTAGTCATAAATTGAACCTCCTGGATTGAAGGTAAAATCGCTCGAATAGTTTCCATTTTGAACAATGGCACTCTGAGAAATTTGTTTATAATCTTTAAATCCAGAATTGGTCTGAAAGTTCCCTCTTTTTTAGGAACTACAAACAGATTTGAGTAAAACCCCATTCATTGTTCCACAGTTGGAACTGGGTGTATCACTCCCATTTTTAACAGGTCTTCTACACAATGTAAGAATGCCTGTCTCTTTATTTGGTTTGAAGATAAGTGAGACATGTGAAACCTTCCCCTTGGGGGTAGTTCCTTGAATTCCAGAAGATAACCCTGAGAAACTATTTCTAGTGCCCAGGGATCCTGAACATCTCTTGCCCAAGCCTGAGCGAAGAGAGAGAGTCTGCCCCCTACTAGATCCGGTCCCGGATCGGGGGCTACTCCTTCATGCTGTTTTGGTAGCAGCAGCAGGCTTCTTGGCCTGCTTACCCTTGTTCCAGCCTTGCATCGGTTTCCAAGCTGGTTTGGTTTGCGAAGCATTACCCTCTTGTCTAGAGGCTGCAGAGTTGGAGGCCGGTCCGTTCCTGAAATTGCGAAAGGAACGAAAAACATAATTTATGTAAGAACTTACCTGATAAATTCATTTCTTTCATATTAGCAAGAGTCCATGAGCTAGTGACGTATGGGATATACATTCCTACCAGGAGGGGCAAAGTTTCCCAAACCTCAAAATGCCTACAAATACACCCCTCACCACACCCACAAATCAGTTTAACGAATAGCCAAGAAGTGGGGTGATAAGAAAAAAGTGTGAAAGCATATAAAATAAGGAATTGGAATAATTGTGCTTTATACAAAAAAATCATAACCACCACAAAAAAGGGCGGGCCTCATGGACTCTTGCTAATATGAAAGAAATGAATTTATCAGGTAAGTTCTTACATAAATTATGTTTTCTTTCATGTAATTAGCAAGAGTCCATGAGCTAGTGACGTATGGGATAATGACTACCCAAGATGTGGATCTTTCCACGCAAGAGTCACTAGAGAGGGAGGGATAAAATAAAGACAGCCAATTCCTGCTGAAAATAATCCACACCCAAAATAAAGTTTAATGAAAAACATAAACAGAAGATTCAAATTGAAACTGCTGCCTGAAGTACTTTTCTACCAAAAACTGCTTCAGAAGAAGAAAATACATCAAAATGGTAGAATTTAGTAAAAGTATGCAAAGAGGACCAAGTTGCTGCTTTGCAAATCTGATCAACCGAAGCTTCATTCTTAAACGCCCAGGAAGTAGAAACTGACCTAGTAGAATGAGCTGTAATCCTTTGAGGCGGAGTTTTACCCGACTCGACATAGGCATGATGAATTAAAGATTTCAACCAAGATGCCAAAGAAACGGCAGAAGCTTTCTGGCCTTTTCTAGAACCGGAAAAGATAACAAATAGACTAGAAGTCTTTCGGAAAGACTTAGTAGCTTCAACATAATATTTCAAAGCTCTAACAACATCCAAAGAATGCAACAATTTCTCCTTAGAATTCTTAGGATTAGGACATAATGAGGGAACCACAATTTCTCTACTAATGTTGTTGGAATTCACAACCTTAGGTAAAAATTCAAAAGAAGTTCGCAACACTGCCTTATCCTGATGAAAAATCAGAAAAGGAGACTCACAAGAAAGAGCAGATAATTCAGAGACTCTTCTGGCAGAAGAGATCGCCAAAAGGAACAAAACTTTCCAAGAAAGTAATTTAATGTCCAATGAATGCATGGGTTCAAAAGGAGGAGCTTGAAGAGCCCCCAGAACCAAATTCAAACTTGACTTAATGACAGGTTTTATACGAACCAAAGCTTGTACAAAACAATGAATATCAGGAAGATTAGCAATCTTTCTGTGAAAAAGAACAGAAAGAGCAGAGATTTGTCCTTTCAAAGAACTTGCGGATAAACCTTTATCTAAACCATCCTGAAGAAACTGTAAAATTCTCGGAATTCTAAAAGAATGGCAAAAAAAAAAATGATGAGAAAGACACCAAGAAATATAAGTCTTCCAGACTCTATGATATATCTCTCTAGATACAGATTTACGAGCCTGTAACATAGTATTAATCACAGAGTCAGAGAAACCTCTTTGACCAAGAATCAAGCGTTCAATCTCCATACCTTTAAATTTAAGGATTTGAGATCCTGATGGAAAAAAGGACCTTGCGACAGAAGGTCTGGTCTTAGCGGAAGAGTCCACGGATGGCAAGAGGCCATCCGGACAAGATCCACATACCAAAACCTGTGAGGCCATGCCGGAGCTACCAGCAGAACAAACGAGCATTCCTTCAGAATCTTGGAGATTACTCTTGGAAGAAGAACTAGAGGCGGAAAGATATAGGCAGGATGATACTTCCAAGGAAGTGATAATGCATCCACTGCTTCCGCCTGAGGATCCCGAGATCTGGACAGATACCTGGGAAGTTTCTTGTTTAGATGAGACGCCATCAGATCTATTTCTGGAAGCTCCCACATTTGAACAATCTGAAGAAATACCTCTGGGTGAAGAGACCATTCGCCCGGATGCAACGTTTGGCGACTGAGATAATCCGCTTCCCAATTGTCTATACCTGGGATATGAACCGCAGAGATTAGACAGGAGCTGGATTCCGCCCAAACCAGAATTCGAGATACTTCTTTCATAGCCAGAGGACTGTGAGTCCCTCCTTGATGATTGATGTATGCCACAGTTGTGACATTGTCTGTCTGAAAACAAATGAACGATTCTCTCTTCAGAAGAGGCCAAGACTGAAGAGCTCTGAAAATTGCACGGAGTTCCAAAATATTGATCGGTAATCTCACCTCCTGAGATTCCCAAACTCCTTGTGCCATCAGAGATCCCCACACAGCTCCCCAACCTGTAAGACTTGCATCTGTTGAAATTACAGTCCAGGTCGGAAGAACAAAAGAAGCCCCCTGAATTAAACGATGGTGATCTGTCCACCACGTTAGAGAGTGTCGTACAATCGGTTTTAAAGATATTAATTGAGATATCTTTGTGTAATCCCTGCACCATTGATTCAGCATACAGAGCTGAAGAGGTCGCATGTGAAAACGAGCAAAGGGGATCGCGTCCGATGCAGCAGTCATAAGACCTAGAACTTCCATGCATAAGGCTACCGAAGGGAATGATTGTGACTGAAGGTTTTGACAAGCTGAAATCAATTTTAGACGTCTCTTGTCTGTCAAAGACAGAGTCATGGACACTGAATCTATCTGGAAACCCAGAAAGGTTACCCTTGTCTGAGGAGTCAATGAACTTTTTAGTGAATTGATCCTCCAACCATGATCTTGAAGAAACAACACAAGTCGATTCGTATGAGATTCTGCTAAATGTAAAGACTGAGCAAGTACCAAGATATCGTCCAAATAAGGAAATACCACAATACCCTGTTCTCTGATTACAGACAGAAGGGCACCGAGAACCTTTGTAAAAATTCTTGGAGCTGTAGCTAGGCCAAACGGCAGAGCCACAAACTGGTAATGCTTGTCCAGAAAAGAGAATCTCAGGAACTGATAATGATCTGGATGAATCGGAATATGCAGATATGCATCCTGTAAATCTATTGTGGACATATAATGCCCTTGTTGAACAAAAGGCAAGATAGTCCTTACAGTTACCATTTTGAACGTTGGTATCCTTACATAACGATTCAATATTTTTAGATCCAGAACTGGTCTGAAGGAATTCTCCTTCTTTGGTACAATGAAGAGATTCGAATAAAACCCCAGCCCCTGTTCCAGAACTGGAACTGGCATAATTACTCCAGCCAACTCTAGATCTGAAACACATTTCAGAAATGCTTGAGCTTTCACTGGATTTACTGGGACACGGGAAAGAAAAAATCTCTTTGCAGGAGGTCTCATCTTGAAACCAATTCTGTACCCTTCTGAAACAATGTTCTGAATCCAAAGATTGTGAACAGAATTGATCCAAATTTCTTTGAAAAAACGTAACCTGCCCCCTACCAGCTGAGCTGGAATGAGGGCCGCACCTTCATGTGGACTTAGAAGCTGGCTTTGCTATTCTAGAAGGCTTGGATTTATTCCAGACTGGAGATGGTTTCCAAACTGAAACTGCTCCTGAGGATGAAGGATCAGGCATTTGTTAATTGTTGAAACGAAAGGAACAAAAACGATTAATAGCCCTGTTTTTACCCTTAGATTTTTTATCCTGTGGTAAAAAAGTTCCTTTCCCACCAGTAACAGTTGAGATAATAGAATCCAACTGAGAACCAAATAATTTGTTACCCTAGAAAGAAATGGAAAGTAGAGTCGATTTAGAAGACATATCAGCATTCCAAGTTTAAAGCCATAAAGCTCTTCTAGCTAAAATAGCTAGAGACATAAACCTGACATCAACTCTGATAATATCAAAAATGGCATCACAGATAAAATTATTAGCATGTTGAAGAAGAATAATAATATTATGAGAATCATGATCTGTTACTTGTTGCGCTAAAGTTTCCAACCAAAAAGTTGAAGCTGCAGCAACATCAGCCAATGATATAGCAGGTCTAAGAAGATTACCTGAACACAGATAAGCTTTTCTTAGAAAGGATTCAATTTTCCTATCTAAAGGATCCTTAAAGGAAGTACCATCTGACGTAGGAATAGTAGTACGTTTAGCAAGGGTAGAAATAGCCCCATCAACTTTAGGGATTTTGTCCCAAAATTCTAATCTGTCAAACGGCACAGGATATAATTGCTTAAAACGTTTAGAAGGAGTAAATGAATTACCCAAATTATTCCATTCTCTGGAAATTACTTCAGAAATAGCACCAGGAACAGGAAAAACTTCTGGAATAACCACAGGAGATTTAAAGACCTTATCTAAACGTTTAGATTTAGTATCAAGAGGACCAGAATCCTCAATTTCTAAAGCAATTAGTACTTCTTTAAGTAAAGAACGAATAAATTCCATTTTAAATAAATATGAAGATTTATCAGCATCAACCTCTGAGAAAGAATCCTCTGAACCAGAAGAGTCATTAGAATCAGAATGATGATGTTCATTTAAAAATTCATCTGGATAAAGAGAAGTTTTAAAAGATTTTTTATGTTTACTAGAAGGAGGAATAACAGACATAGCCTTCTTGATGGATTCAGAAACAAAATCTCATGTTATCAGGAACATTCTGAACATTAGATGTTGATGGAACTGCAACAGGTAATGGTACATTACTAAAGGAAATATTATCTGCATTAACAAGTTTGTCATGACAATTAATACAAACAACAGCTGGAGGAACAGCTACCAAAAGTTTACAGCAGATACACTTAGCTTTGGTAGTTCCAGCACCAGACAGCGATTTTCCTGAAGTATCTTCTGACTCAGAAGCAACGTGAGACATCTTGCAATATGTAAGAGAAAAAACAACATATAAAGCAAAATTGATCAAATTCCTTAAATGACAGTTTCAGGAATGGGAAAAAATGCCAAGGAACAAGCTTCTAGCAACCAGAAGCAAAGAAAAATGAGACTTAAATAATGTGGAGACAAAAGTGACGCCCATATTTTTTTAGCGCCAAATAAGACGCCCACATTATTTGGCGCCTAAATGCTTTTGGCGCCAAAAATGACGCCACGTCCGGAACGCCGACATCTTTGGCGCAAAAGAACGTAAAAAATGACGCAACTTCCGGCGACACGTATGACGCCGGAAACAGAAAAGAGTTTTTGCGCCAAAAAAGTCCGCGCCAAGAATGACGCAATAAAATGAAGCATTTGCAGCCCCCGCGAGCCTAACAGCCCACAGGGAAAAAAGTCAAATTTTTAAGGTAAGAAAAATAATTGATTCAAGTGCATTATCCCAAATATGAAACTGACTGTCTGAAAATAAGGAATGTTGAACATCCTGAGTCAAGGCAAATAAATGTTTGAATACATATATTTAGAACTTTCTTAAAAAAGTGCCCAACCATAGCTTAGAGTGTCACAGAAGATAAGACTTACTTACCCCAGGACACTCATCTACATGTTTGTAGAAAGCCAAACCAGTACTGAAACGAAAATCAGCAGAGGTAATGGTATATATATATATATAAGAGTATATCGTCGATCTGAAAAGGGAGGTAAGAGATGAATCTCTACGACCGATAACAGAGAACCTATGAAATAGACCCCGTAGAAGGAGATCACTGCATTCAAAATAGGCAATACTCTCCTCACATCCCTCTGACATTCACTGCATGCTGAGAGGAAAACCGGGCTCCAACCTGCTGCGGAGCGCATATCAACGTAGAATCTAGCACAAACTTACTTCACCACCTCCATAGGAGGCAAAGTTTGTAAAACTGATTTGTGGGTGTGGTGAGGGGTGTATTTGTAGGCATTTTGAGGTTTGGGAAACTTTGCCCCTCCTGGTAGGAATGTATATCCCATACGTCACTAGCTCATGGACTCTTGCTAATTACATGAAAGAAATTAGACTTATTCTTGGCCTTGAAAGGCCTATCTTGTGGGAGGGCGTGGCCCTTACCCCCAGTGATGTCTGAGATAATCTCTTTCAATTCTGGCCCAAAAAGGGTTTTACCCTTGAAAGGGATATTAAGCAATTTTGTCTTGGAAGATACATCCGCTGACCAAGACTTTAGCCAGAGCGCTTTGCGCGCCACAATTGCAAACCCTGAATTTTTCGCCGCTAATCTAGCTAACTGCAAAGCGGCATCTAAAATAAAGGAATTAGCTAACTTAAGTGCGTGAATTCTGTCCATAACCTCCTCATACGGAGTCTCTTTACTGAGCGACTTTTCTAGTTCCTCGAACCAGAACCACGCTGCTGTAGTGACAGGAATAATGCACGAAATAGGTTGCAGGAGGTAACCTTGCTGTACAAAAATCTTTTTAAGCAAACCCTCCAATTTTTTATCCATAGGATCTTTGAAAGCACAATTATCCTTGATAGGAATAGTATTGCGCTTAGCTAGTGTAGAAACTGCCCCCTCGACCTTAGGGACTGTCTGCCATAAGTCCTTTCTGGGGTCGACCACAGGAAATAATTTCTTAAATATAGGAGGGGGGACAAAAGGTATGCCGGGCTTCTCCCACTCCTTATTCACTATGTCCCCCACCCGCTTGGGTATAGGAAAAGCGCCTGGGTGCACCGGAACCTCTAGGAACTTGTCCATCTTGCACAATTTTTCTGGAATGACCAGGTTGTCACAATCATCCAGAGTAGATAGCACCTCCTTAAGCAGTGCACGGAGATGCTCTAATTTAAATTTAAATGTCACAACATCAGGTTCTGCCTGTTGAGAAATTCTACCTGAATCAGAAATTTCCCCATCTGACAAAACCTCCCTCATGGCCACTTCAGATTGGTGCGAGGGTATGACAGAGCAATTATCATCAGCGCCCTCCTGCTCTACAGTGTTTAAAACAGAGCAATCACGCTTTCTCTGAAATGCAGGCATTTTGGATAAAATATTTGCTATGGAGTTATCCATTACTGCCGTCAATTGTTGCATAGTAACAAGCATTGGCGCGCTAGAAGTACTAGGGGTCTCCTGCGTGGGCAAAACTGGTGTAGACACAGAAGGAGATGATGTAGAACTAGGTCTACTCCCTTCATCTGATGAATCATCTTGGGCAACTTTACTATCTGTGGCAGTACTGTCCTTACTTTGTTTGGACGCTATGGCACAATTATCACACAATTTTGAAGGGGGAGACACATTGGCTTCCATACATACAGAACATAGTTTATCTGAAGGCACAGACATGTTAAACAGGCTTAAACTTGTCAATAAAATACAAAAACCGTTTTAAAACAAAACCGTTACTGTCTCTTTAAATTTTAAACAGGGCATACTTTTTTACTGAATCTGTGAAAAACTATGAAGGAATTGTTCAATTTTAACCAAATTTTCACCACAGTGTCTTAAAGCATTCAAAGCATTGCACCCCAAATTTCAGACCTTTAACCCTTAAAATGATGAAACCGGAGCCGTTTACAGTTTTAACCCCTCTACAGTCCCAGCTACAGCCTTTGCTGCGACTTTACCAAACCCAGGGGGGTATACGATACCAAATGAAGCCTTCTAGGAACCTTTTCAACTACTTCCAGACCCACACACATGCAGCTGCATTTCCAGCTCTCAAAAGTAACTGCGCAGTAATGGCGCGAAAATGAGGCTCTGCCTACTACATAGAAGGCCCTTCCTGACTGTGAAGGTGTCTAACCAGTGCCTGACGTAAAAAAACGTTCCCCAAAGTTATAAAGTGTGAATTTCAACATCAAGCTGTATAAAATGCCCAAATAAAGCAATCGATCTAGCCCATAAAAGTGTCTACCAGTTTTTTAGCCCATATCAAGCCCTTTATTCTGTTTGAGACTAAGAAAATGGCTTACCAGTCCCCATGATGGGGAAAATGACAACCTTCCAGCATTACTCAGTCTTGTTAGAAATATGGCTAGTCATACCTTAAGCAGAAAAATCTGCCAACTGTTTCCCCCAACTGAAGTTATCTCATCTCAACAGTCCTATGTGGAAAACAGCAAACGATTTTAGTTACTGCTGCTAAAATCATATTCCTCTCACAAACAGAACTCTTCATATTTTTCTGTTTCAGAGTAAATAGTACATACCAGCACTATTTTAAAATAACAAACTCTTGATAGTAGAATAAAAAAACTACAACTAAACACCACATACTCTTCACCATCTCCGTGGAGATGCTGCTTGTTCAGCGGCAAAGAGAATGACTGGGGTGGGCGGAGCCTAGGAGGGACTATATGGACAGCTTTTGCTGTGCTCTTTGCCATTTCCTGTTGGGGAAGAGAATATTCCCACAAGTTATGGATGACGTAGTGGACCGGACACACCAATGTTGGAGAAAACTATGTTTCACCTTTTGCTTGCACTTAGCTGGGCGTGGTAAGGCCTTGAAAGCCGCAGAGATCGCCATTTGTAACTGCTCAGCGAAATCTGGAGGCCAAAGGGCCCCTCCTGTGGGAGGATTAGTAGTGCCCTGGGGAGCTGCATGTGTAAACAGAGGTTAATGTAGGGAACGCAGTTCGTGGGACGGAGAACCCTCAGAGGTGGACGGCTCAGTTGTACTAAATATCTTATTCTTTTTAGATATAGCAATATTATCAAAGCATGTGGAACATAATTGAGCAGGAGGATCCACCGGAAACTCCTCACAATAAACACAGGAATTAGATTTGGATAAAGAGCGAATACCCTCTAACAGAGTTCTCCACAAGCTTGCGCTTTAATTATGGACTAGATAGAAATAAATGGCACCTTTATACCCCAATGGCCGGGGCACTTACCACCTCCTATGACCTGGACAACAGAGAAAACGCTTCATCTCCTGCAACCATCGGTCAAGAAAGAGGAAGTTAAAGAGGCCACACCCAGTCACATGGAGTGCCATACAGGACTGCCCCTGCATTAGAGAGATATAGACACAGCCTTTTTTGGCACGTTTTCTCCAATTACAGAGCCTCATCTCACACATGTCGCAGCATCAAACACAAACAATATTATGCATAAATCTCCCCCTGTTCAATAATCCCCCTTCCGAGGATATTATCCCTTAATTCTATACAGATAAAATGAGACACACTGTGACCCTGTCTTCTTGCTTTTAAAATGTATATATAAATGAAAATGATCTTACCAGAATCTATGCCGTGAACAGGAGCACAGCCTTTCAAGTGTGACACGGTACTAGCATCGCTCCGGAAATGGACTTGAGTGCAGAAAAGCAGGCAGCGAAACTAGTCAACGCTGATTGCTTATGGAGCTGTTAATCTGAGTCGGGATGGGTTCGCAGAAAGACTCTCCCTACATCTCCAGACTAACTTATATCCAAGCTGTCACTGAGAGGCTGACAGGACTACTTAAAACTCCAGTCCCATTCCGATGAGTACTACACTCCATAAGAGACTACTTTGAATCTTCTGGCACTTCTCTGCCAACCTCCTGTGACGAAAGGCAATGAATGACTGGAGGATGAGGGAGGTGTCTTTGCCTCCTCCTGGTGGCCAGGTTCTTATTTCCCACAAGTAATGAATGAAGCCATGGACTCTCCTCCCAATAAGATAGAAAGGATTAAATGATCATACAAATCTTAGTCATTGAGTTACTGCAATATAGATAATTAAAATAACACAAAAAGAAATAACAGATCCGAATGGTTTCCATTCCATTGTTTGAGCATGCATAATTGCAGAGCTCTCAAATAGAATTGGCCAAAGGGAATGATGTCAATGGAAGTGACCATCAACCCAATTACGTCCATTTATTGGGCTACAGATCGCCGAACAGTAGACTCGAGAGAGGCAAGCAGAGAGAATTTTGGGATTTCCTGACCTCCATTTCAAAAATCTTCACAGATAGGGAATCTATTATAGTTCCTAAGAACACCACCCTTGTAGCTTAAACAAGGTAACTCTTTCCCAGATTCACTTTTCATCCGTGGGAACGTAGAAAAAACAACAACAAGATCTCTGTATGGGAGCTTGCTTGTTGAAAAAAATGGCGCCTGAACCAGAATGCCATCTAAGTAAGGCACCACTGCAATTCCCAGAGACTTGAACACTGCCAAAAGAGCCCCAGAACCTTTGAGAAAATTCTGGGAGCTGTGGTGAGGCCAAACGGAAGAGCTACAAACACAAAAGTGTTTGTCTAGAAAATTGAATCTCAGAAATTTGTAAAGATCCCTGTGAATAGGAACATGAAGATATGCATCCTTTAGGTCTATGGTCGTCATGAACTGACCTTCCTAAACCAAAGGAAGAATGGACCAAATGGTCTCCATTTTGAAGGACGGCACCCTGAGAAACTTGTTGAGACACTTTAGGTCTAAAATAGGACGAAACGTTCCCTCTTTTTTAGGGAACTACAAACAGAATTGAATAGAATCCTAGACCCGGTTCCTTTACTGGAACAATCACTCCCAGAGAAAAAAAATCCTGAACGCAGTTCAAGAATGCCTCTCTTTTTTACGGATTTGCAGACAACTTTAAGAGGTGAAACCTGCCCCGAGGAGGGAGAAAATTTGATTTTATCTTGTAACCCTGAGAAACAAGTCCCACAGCCCAAGGATCTGGGACATCTCATAACCACTACCAATAAAACAGGGAAAGTCTGCCCCTCAATTGATCCGACTTCAGCCGGAGGACCGTCCCATCATTCTGACAGGCTCAGCTGAGGGTTTCTTAGATTGCTTCCCCTTGTTCCAGGACTGACTGGGTCTCCAAGAGGACTTGGATTGTTCCTGTTTGGAAGAGGAAGGCTTTTGACCTTTGAAATTAAGAAAGGAACGAAAATTACTTTTGACGTCTAATCTTGTCTTGCGGTTGAAAAGATCCTTTTCCACACATAATATCAGATATTATTTCTGCCAGTCCAGGCCCAAACAAAATCTTACTCTTATAGGGAAGCGCCAAAAGGTTAGACTTGGAGGAAACATCAGCTGATCAAGACTTAAGCCACAAAGCCCTGTGAGCCAAGATAGAGTAACCAGACAGCTTGGCCCCCAATTTAATAACTTGCATGTTAGCATCAGAAATTAAAAAATTGGCTATCTTAAGAGCCTTAATCCTATCCTGAATTTTCTCCAACAAACTTTTCTCTAAAATAGATTCAGATAAAGCATCGCACCAATAAGATGCTGCAATAGTCACTGTGGCAATAAAAACTGCAGGTTGCCATTGAAGTCCCTGATGCACATACATCTTCTTCAAATATACCTCAAGCTTCTTATCCATCGGATCCTTAAAAGAGTAACTATCCTCTATAGGAATCATAGTTCTCTTTGCCAGAGAAGAAATAGCCCCTTCTACTTTAGGCACAGTGCGCCAAGAATCCTTAATGGATTCAGCAATAGGAAACATCTTCTTAAAAAATAAAGACGGTGAGAAAGGAATCTGTTTTTTCCCATTCCTGCGCAATAATCTCTGTCACACAATTGGGAACAGGAAACGCTTCCATAGAGGAAGAGACATCATAGTATCTATTAAGCTTACTAGATTTCTAAGGGTTAACTACAACAGGAGAGTCAGAACCATCCAAAGTAGCCAAAACCTCCTTTAATAAAACATGAAGATGTTCAAGCTTAAACCTAAAGCTTACTTTTTTCACCTCAGACAAAAGATTAACACGGTCAAAATCAGAAATGTCACACTCAGAAGGAACTGAGGTAACATCCCCCCTAGAATTATGAGGAAGATCAACCTGTATAGTAGCTGCTCAAACAGGCACTTTACAATCTATTAAGTGTTTAGTTTTCCTCTTGCGTTTTCCTAAAATAGGAAAGGCAGATAAATCTGCCGATACTGCAGAAGATATCTGTGCTGTGAAATCTGCAGGCAAATATACCCAACCAGGAGGTTGAGAGGAACCACAGGGCACTGCATGTGATGCCATAGAGGCTTGGGACGTTTGAGGAGGCCACCAAGGCATTGCCTAAACAGCATCATCCTGAGAGACATTAGGCTTATAAGGCAATTTATCTTTACATTGTAGCGTTCTAGCTAAACAAGTAGTACAAAATTGCAAAGGAGAAACCATTTGCGCCTCTAAACATAATTATCCATGTCCATAGCTTAAGAAAGATCAGCCCCAGAAATAAAATTTAAATAAAGGACAACGTAACGTAAAAAAAAAAAAAAACACGTTATCAAAAAAACTTAAGTTTGACAACCGCTACACCTCAGCAGTACTAAGGTGCCTACCGCAATTCCAGTAGACTTAAAGAGGACACAGAGACTAACACGCAACTGCACATACACTGAGACAGATTGCAGCAACAACACAGAGATGCCGATCCATTCTGTATAACTGAAACACAAGGATCACATGACCAGCACATCCGGAAAAGCGCAGACAAGAAAAAAGGCGCGCAATCCGAAAAAGACATAGCAACTACTGTTACTACACAAACAAAAACTTTTGCCAAAAATAAAAAATCTCCAGCACTCGGTCCCAACGTGCGATTTAAAGGATTACTAAATCACAGAAAGAAAAACTGCAGAATATAAATAATGAATCTTTAAAAGTGCAAAGTCTCCTATACCTATAAGACAAAAAAGCACTTACCTGCAGTCTAGCTGTCTGGCAGAAAGACAGCTCACAAGTCGTGAAAGGTCACAAACTCCTATCAGAGACCTGTGGAAAAAACATAATTTATGTAAGAACTTACCTGATAAATTCATTTCTTTCATATTAGCAAGAGTCCATGAGCTAGTGACGTATGGGATATACATTCCTACCAGGAGGGGCAAAGTTTCCCAAACCTCAAAATGCCTATAAATACACCCCTCACCACACCCACAATTCAGTTTAACGAATAGCCAAGAAGTGGGGTGATAAGAAAGTGCAAAAGCATATAAAATAAGGAATTGGAATAATTGTGCTTTATACAAAAATCATAACCACCACAAAAAAAGGGTGGGCCTCATGGACTCTTGCTAATATGAAAGAAATGAATTTATCAGGTAAGTTCTTACATAAATTATGTTTTCTTTCATGAAATTAGCAAGAGTCCATGAGCTAGTGACGTATGGGATAATGATTACCCAAGATGTGGATCTTTCCACGCAAGAGTCACTAGAGAGGGAGGGATAAAATAAAGACAGCCAATTCCTGATGAAAATAATCCACACCCAAAATAAAGTTTAATGAAAAACATAAGCAGAAGATTCAAACTGAAACCGCTGCCTGAAGTACTTTTCTACCAAAAACTGCTTCAGAAGAAGAAAATACATCAAAATGGTAGAATTTAGTAAAAGTATGCAAAGAGGACCAAGTTGCTGCTTTGCAAATCTGATCAATCGAAGCTTCATTCCTAAACGCCCAGGAAGTAGAAACTGACCTAGTAGAATGAGCTGTAATCCTTTGAGGCGGAGTTTTACCCGACTCAACATAGGCAAGATGAATTAAAGATTTCAACCAAGATGCCAAAGAAATGGCAGAAGCTTTCTGGCCTTTTCTAGAACCGGAAAAGATAACAAATAAACTAGAAGTCTTTCGGAAAGACTTAGTAGCTTCAACATAATATTTCAAAGCTCTAACAACATCCAAAGAATGTAACGATTTCTCCTTAGAATTCTTAGGATTAGGACATAATGAAGGAACCACAATTTCTCTACTAATGTTGTTGGAATTCACAACTTTAGGTAAAAATTCAAAAGAAGTTCGCAACACTGCCTTATCCTGATGAAAAATCAGAAAGAGAGACTCACAAGAAAGAGCAGATAATTCAGAAACTCTTCTGGCAGAAGAGATTGCCAAAAGGAACAAAACTTTCCAAGAAAGTAATTTAATGTCCAATGAATGCATAGGTTCAAACGGAGGAGCTTGAAGAGCCCCCAGAACCAAATTCAAACTCAAAGGAGGAGAAATTGACTTAATGACAGGTTTTATACGAACCAAAGCTTGTACAAAACAATGAATATCAGGAAGATTAGCAATCTTTCTGTGAAAAAGAACAGAAAGAGCAGAGATTTGTCCTTTCAAAGAACTTGCGGATAAACCTTTATCTAAACCATCCTGAAGAAACTGTAAAATTCTCGGAATTCTAAAAGAATGCCAAGAAAAATGATGAGAAAGACACCAAGAAATATAAGTCTTCCAGACTCTATAATATATCTCTCTAGATACAGATTTACGAGCCTGTAACATAGTATTAATCACAGAGTCAGAGAAACCTCTTTGACTAAGAATCAAGCGTTCAATCTCCATACCTTTAAATTTAAGGATTTGAGATCCTGATGGAAAAAAGGACCTTGCGACAGAAGGTCTGGTCGTAGCGGAAGAGTCCACGGATGGCAAGAGGCCATCCGGACAAGATCCGCATACCAAAACCTGTGAGGCCATGCCGGAGCTACCAGCAGAACAAACGAGCATTCCTTCAGAATCTTGGAGATTACTCTTGGAAGAAGAACTAGAGGCGGAAAGATATAAGCAGGATGATACTTCCAAGGAAGTGATAATGCATCCACTGCTTCCGCCTGAGGATCCCGGGATCTGGACAGATACCTGGGAAGTTTCTTGTTTAGATGAGACGCCATCAGATCTATTTCTCGAAGCTCCCACATTTGAACAATCTGAAGAAATACCTCTGGGTGAAGAGACCATTCGCCCGGATGCAACGTTTGGCGACTGAGATAATCCGCTTCCCAATTGTCTATACCTGGGATATGAACCGCAGAGATTAGACAGGAGCTGGATTCCGCCCAAACCAGAATTCGAGATACTTCTTTCATAGCCAGAGGACTGTGAGTCCCTCCTTGATGATTGATGTATGCCACAGTTGTGACATTGTCTGTCTGAAAACAAATGAACGATTCTCTCTTCAGAAGAGGCCAAGACTGAAGAGCTCTGAAAATTGCACGGAGTTCCAAAATATTGATCGTAATCTCACCTCCTGAGATTCCCAAACTCCTTGTGCCGTCAGAGATCCCCACACAGCTCCCCAACCTGTGAGACTTGCATCTGTTGAAATTACAGTCCAGGTCGGAAGCACAAAAGAAGCCCCCTGAATTAAACGATGGTGATCTGTCCACCATGTTAGAGAGTGTCGTACAATCGGTTTTAAAGATATTAATTGAGATATCTTTGTGTAATCCTTGCACCATTGATTCAGCATACAGAGCTGAAGAGGTCGCATGTGAAAACGAGCAAAGGGGATTGCGTCCGATGCAGCAGTCATAAGACCTAGAATTTGCATGCATAAGGCTACCGAAGGGAATGATTGTGACTGAAGGTTTCGACAAGCTGAAATCAATTTTAGACGTCTCTTGTCTGTTAAAGACAGAGTCATGGACACTGAATCTATCTGGAAACCCAGAAAGGTTACCCTTGTCTGAGGAGTCAATGAACTTTTTGGTGAATTGATCCTCCAACCATGATCTTGAAGAAACAACACAAGTCGATTCGTATGAGATTCTGCTAAATGTAAAGACTGAACAAGTACCAAGATATCGTCCAAATAAGGAAATACCACAATACCCTGTTCTCTGATTACAGACAAAAGGGCACCGAGAACCTTTGTAAAAATTCTTGGAGCTGTAGCTAGGCCAAACGGCAGAGCCACAAACTGGTAATGCTTGTCCAGAAAAGAGAATCTCAGGAACTGATAATGATCTGGATGAATCGGAATATGCAGATAAGCATCCTGTAAATCTATTGTGGACATATAATGCCCTTGCTGAATAAAAGGCAAGATAGTCCTTACAGTTACCATTTTGAACGTTGGTATCCTTACATAACGATTCAATATTTTTAGATCCAGAACTGGTCTGAAGGAATTATCCTTCTTTGGTACAATGAAGAGATTTGAATAAAACCCCATCCCCTGTTCCAGAACTGGAACTGGCATAATTACTCCAGCCAACTCTAGATCTGAAACACAATTCAGAAATGCTTGAGCTTTCACTGGATTTACTGGGACACGGGAAAGAAAAAATCTCTTTGCAGGAGGTCTCATCTTGAAACCAATTCTGTACCCTTCTGAAACAATGTTCTGAATCCAAAGATTGTGAACAGAATTGATCCAAATTTCTTTGAAAAAACGTAACCTGCCCCCTACCAGCTGAGCTGGAATGAGGGCCGCACCTTCATGTGGACTTAGAAGCAGGCTTTGCCTTTCTAGAAGGCTTGGATTTATTCCAGACTGGAGATGGTTTCCAAACTGAAACTGCTCCTGAGGATGAAGGATCAGGCTTTTGTTCATTGTTGAAACGAAAGGAACGAAAACGATTATTAGCCCTGTTTTTACCCTTAGATTTTTTATCCTGTGGTAAAAAAGTTCCTTTCCCACCAGTAACAGTTGAGATAATAGAATCCAACTGAGAACCAAATAATTTGTTACCCTGGAAAGAAATGGAAAGTAGAGTTGATTTAGAAGCCATATCAGCATTCCAAGTTTTAAGCCATAAAGCTCTTCTAGCTAAAATAGCTAGAGACATAAACCTGACATCAACTCTGATAATATCAAAAATGGCATCACAGATAAAATTATTAGCATGCTGAAGAAGAATAATAATATTATGAGAATCATGATCTGTTACTTGTTGCGCTAAAGTCTCCAACCAAAAAGTTGAAGCTGCAGCAACATCAGCCAATGATATAGCAGGTCTAAGAAGAAGATTAAATGAAAAAAAGGAGTAAATGAATTACCCAATTTATCCCATTCTCTGGAAATTACTTCAGAAATAGCATTAGGAACAGGAAAAACTTCTGGAATAACCACAGGAGATTTAAATACCTTATCTAAACGTTTAGAATTAGTATCAAGAGGACCAGACTCCTCTATTTCTAAAGCAATTAGTACTTCTTTAAGTAAAGAACGAATAAATTCCATTTTAAATAAATATGAAGATTTATCAGCATCAATCTCTGAGACAGAATCCTCTGAACCAGAAGAGTCATCAGAATGATTATGTTCATTTAAAAATTCATCTGTAGAGAGAGAAGTTTTAAAAGATTTTTTATGTTTACTAGAAGGAGAAATAACAGACATAGCCTTCTTGATGGATTCAGAAACAAAATCTCTTATGTTATCAGGAACATTCTGCACCTTAGATGTTGAAGGAACTGCAACAGGCAATGGTACATTACTAAAGGAAATATCTGCTTTAACAAGTTTGTCATGACAATTAATACAAACAACAGCCGGAGGAATAGCTACCAAAAGTTTACAGCAGATACACTTAGCTTTGGTAGTTCCAGCACTAGACAGCGATTTTCCTGAAGTATCTTCTGACTCAGATGCAACGTGAGACATCTTGCAATATGTAAGAGAAAAAAACAACATATAAAGCAAAATTGATCAAATTCCTTAAATGACAGTTTCAGGAATGGGAAAAAATGCCAATAAACAAGCTTCTAGTAACCAGAAGCAAAGAAAAAAAAAAGAGACTGAAATAATGTGGAGACAAAAGTGACGCCCATATTTTTTAGCACCAAATAAGACGCCCACATTATTTGGCGCCAAAAATGACGCCACATCCGGAACGCCGACATTTTTGGCGCAAAAGGACGTCAAAAATGACGCAACTTTGAATACATATATTTAGAACTTTATAAATAAAGTGCCCAACCATAGCTTAGAGTGTCACAGAAAATAAGATTTACTTACACCAGGACACTCATCTACATGTTTGTAGAAAGCCAAACCAGTACTGAAACGAAAATCAGCAGAGGTAATGGTATATATAAGAGTATATCGTCGATCTGAAAAGGGAGGTAAGAGATGAATCTCTACGACCGATAACAGAGAACCTATGAAATAGACCCCGTAGAAGGAGATCACTGCATTCAAATAGGCAATACTCTCCTCACATCCCTCTGACATTCACTG
This sequence comes from Bombina bombina, assembly GCF_027579735.1. Lineage (NCBI taxonomy): Eukaryota > Metazoa > Chordata > Amphibia > Anura > Bombinatoridae > Bombina > Bombina bombina. The sequence continues at coordinate 331,492,336 of NC_069503.1, forward strand.
CACGCTGAGAGGAAAACCGGGCTCCAACTTGCTGCGGAGCGCATATCAACGTAGAATCTACCACAAACTTACTTCACCACCTCCATAGGAGGCAAAGTTTGTAAAACTGAATTGTGGGTGTGGTGAGGGGTGTATTTATAGGCATTTTGAGGTTTGGGAAACTTTGCCCCTCCTGGTAGGAATGTATATCCCATACGTCACTAGCTCATGGACTCTTGCTAATTACATGAAAGAAAAGAAAGAACAGAGTAACCAACTCTGACTTTCTACAGCAATGTTAGGAAATAAATTAAGCACCATTTTACAACTTCCTAACTGCTTAAAAGCAACCACTACTCTGCAGCAGATATTGACGTGGACTACAGCTATACTCAAATCCTTGCTTGCAAGGACAACAATCCCCATAAAGGATTTAATTTCTTCAGACACCAAAACTTCACCTCCTCCATTGACAGAGGCAAAGAGAATGACTTGGGATTATAGAAAAGAGGAGTGATATTTAACAGCTTTTGCTGTGGTGCTCTTTGCCGCCTCCTGCTGGACATGAGAGCTATTCCCACTAGTAATTGATGACGTCATGGACTCACCATATCTTAGGAAAGAAATTGGGGTTGTGTGTACCTTTAACATTGTGACTAAATAAGTCCTTTCTAACTGTATCTTGTTCTATTAGTTGCAGGATTTCATATACTTGCCAATAAAACTAGTCACGTATTTGTTTTAGCTTACTCAGACTTAATTTACAATCTATTAAAACGTAAAAAGAATATTACCAAGATTGAGTAAACTGACACTTATGGCACAGAACATTAAGAAAACAAATCCATGCACCATCAACAAATGACAACTTACAAGGTTATCAAGTTTACAAATAAAATTTCTAGGAAAGGACAGAACATAATTAAATATAACCATAGAATATTGTTAATCTACTAGATTTGTTTAAGGATAAACATTTTTTTTCACACAAACGTAATCTTTTTGAATGCAGCTATATTTACTAAATGTTTAAAATAAAAGGACAAGCCAGGCAATACTGGACAGATTCCCACATGACAAATGGCCGACAGATGTGCGGTCATTCACTAGTACAAATATAGCTTATAGAATTATACATTAAATTACAATTGCATAAAACATAATTTATGCTTACATGATAAATTTATTTCTCTTGTAGTGTATCCAGTCCACGGATCATCCATTACTTGTGGGATATTCTCCTTCCCAACAGGAAGTTGCAAGAAGATCACCCACAGCAGAGCTGCTATATAGCTCCTCCCCTCACTGCCATATCCAGTCATTCGACCGAAACAAGACAAGAAAGGAGAAACCATAGGGTGCAGTGGTGACTGTAGTTTAATTAAAATTTAGACCTGCCTTAAAAGGACAGGGCGGGCCGTGGACTGGATACACTACAAGAGAAATAAATTTATCAGGTAAGCATAAATTATGTTTTCTCTTGTTAAGTGTATCCAGTCCACGGATCATCCATTACTTGTGGGATACCAATACCAAAGCTAAAGTACACGGATGATGGGAGGGACAAGGCAGGAACTTAAACGGAAGGAACCACTGCATGTAGAACCTTTCTCCCAAAAACAGCCTCCGAAGAAGCAAAAGTATCAAATTTTGAAAATTTTGAAAAAGTGTGAAGCGAAGACCAAGTCGCAGCCTTGCAAATCTGTTCAGAGGAGGCCTCATTTTTAAAGGCCCAGGTGGAAGCCACAGCTCTAGTAGAATGAGCTGTAATCCTTTCAGGGCGCTGCTGTCCAGCAGTCTCATAGGCTAAGCGTATTATGCTCCGAAGCCAAAAGGAGAGAGAGGTTGCCGAAGCTTTTTGACCTCTCCTCTGTCCAGAGTAAACGACAAACAGGGCAGATGTTTGACGAAAATCTTTAGTAGCCTGTAAGTAAAACTTCAAGGCACGGACTACGTCCAGATTATGCAAAAGACGTTCCTTCTTTGAAGAAGGATTAGGACACAATGATGGAACAACAATCTCTTGATTGATATTCCTGTTAGAAACCAGCTTAGGTAAAAACCCAGGTTTGGTACGCAGAACTACCTTGTCTGAATGAAAAATCAGATAAGGAGAATCACATTGTAAGGCAGATAACTCAGAGACTCTTCGAGCCGAGGAAATAGCCATCAAAAACAGAACTTTCCAAGATAAAAGTTTAATATCAATGGAATGAAGGGGTTCAAACGGAACTCCCTGAAGAACTTTAAGAACCAAGTTTAAGCTCCACGGGGGAGCAACAGTTTTAAACACAGGCTTAATCCTAACCAAAGCCTGACAAAATGCCTGGACGTCTGGAACTTCTGCCAGACGCTTGTGCAAAAGAATAGACAGAGCAGAGATCTGTCCTTTTAAAGAACTAGCTGATAAGCCTTTGTCCAAACCCTCTTGGAGAAAGGACAATATCCTAAGAATCCTAAACTTACTCCATGAGTAACTCTTGGATTCACACCAATAAAGATATTTACGGCATATCTTATGGTAGATTTTCCTGGTGACAGGCTTCCGTGCCTGTATTAAGGTATCAATGACTGACTCGGAGAAGCCACGCCTTGATAGAATCAAGCGTTCAATCTCCATGCAGTCAGTCTCAGAGAAATTAGATTTGGATGATTGAAAGGACCTTGTATTAGAAGGTCCTGCCTCAGAGGCAGAGTCCATGGTAGAAGAGATGACATGTCCACTAGGTCTGCATACCAGATCCTGCGTGGCCACGCAGGCGCAATCAGAATCACCGATGCTCTCTCCTGTTTGATTTTGGCAATCAGTCGAGGGAGCAGAGGAAACGGTGGAAACACATAAGCCAGGTTGAAGAACCAAGGAGCTGCTAGAGCATCTATCAGCGTCGCTCCCAGGTCCCTGGACCTGGATCCGTAACAAGGAAGCTTGGCGTTCTGGCGACATGCCATGAGATCCAGTTCTGGTTTGCCCCAACGATGGACCAGTTGAGCAAACACCTCCCGATGGAGTTCCCACTCCCCCGGATGAAAAGTCTGACGACTTAGAAAATCCGCCTCCCAGTTCTCTACGCCTGGGATGTGGATCACTGACAGGTGGCAAGAATGAGACTCTGCCCAGCGAATTATCTTGGAGACTTCTAACATCGCTAGGGAACTCCTGGTTCCCCCCTTGATGGTTGATGTAAGCCACAGTCGTGATGTTGTCCGACTGAAATCTGATGAACCTCAGGGTTGCTAACTGAGGCCAGGCTAGAAGAGCATTGAATATTGCTCTTAACTCCAGAATATTTATTGGGAGGAGTTTCTCCTCCTGAGTCCACGATCCCTGAGCCTTCAGGGAGTTCCAGACTGCGCCCCAACCTAGAAGGCTGGCATCTGTTGTTACAATCGTCCAATCTGGCCTGCGAAAGGTCATACCCTTGGACAGATGGACCCGAGATAGCCACCAGAGAAGAGAATCTCTGGTCTCTTGATCCAGATTTAGTAGAGGGGACAAATCTGAGTAATCCCCATTCCACTGACTTAGCATGCATAATTGCAGCGGTCTGAGATGCAGGCGCGCAAATGGCACTGTGTCCATTGCTGCTACCATTAAGCCGATTACTTCCATGCACTGAGCCACTGACGGGCGTGGAATGGAATGAAGGACACGGCAAGCATTTAGAAGTTTTGATAACCTGGACTCAGTCAGGTAAATTTTCATCTCTACAGAATCTATAAGAGTCCCCAGGAAGGAGACTCTTGTGAGTGGGGATAGAGAAATCTTTTCCACGTTCACTTTCCACCCATGCGACCTCAGAAATGCCAGAACTATCTCTGTATGAGACTTGGCAATTTGAAAGCTTGATGCCTGTATCAGGATGTCGTCTAGATACGGAGCCACCGCTATGCCTCGCGGTCTTAGAACCGCCAGAAGTGAGCCCAGAACCTTTGTAAAAATTCTCGGGGCTGTGGCCAACCCGAAGGGAAGAGCTACAAATTGGTAATGCCTGTCTAGAAAGGCAAACCTTAGGAACCGATGATGATCTTTGTGAATCGGTATGTGAAGGTAGGCATCCTTTAAGTCCACTGTGGTCATGTACTGACCCTCTTGGATCATGGGTAGGATGGTCCGAATAGTTTCCATCTTGAATGATGGAACTCTGAGGAATTTGTTTAAGATCTTTAGATCCAAGATTGGTCTGAAGGTTCCCTCTTTCTTGGGAACCACAAACAGATGTGAATAAAACCCCTTTCCTTGTTCTGTCCGCGGAACTGGATGGATCACTCCCATTACTAGGAGGTCTTGCACACAGCTTAGGAATGCCTCTTTCTTTATCTGGTTTGCTGATAACCTTGAAAGATGAAATCTCCCTTGTGGAGGAGAAGCTTTGAAGTCCAGAAGATATCCCTGAGATATGATCTCCAACGCCCAGGGATCCTGAACATCTCTTGCCCACGCCTGAGCGAAGAAAGAAAGTCTGCCCCCCACTAGATCCGTTTCCGGATAGGGGGCCGTTCCTTCATGCTGTCTTGGGGGCAGCAGCAGGGTTTCTGGCCTGCTTGCCCTTGTTCCAGGACTGGTTAGGTTTCCAGGCTTGTCTGGAATGAGCAACAGTTCCCTCTTGTTTTGAAGCGGAGGAAGTTGATGCTGCACCTGCCTTGAAATTTCGAAAGGCACGAAAATTAGACTGTTTGGCCTTTGATTTGGCCCTGTCCTGAGGAAGGGTATGACCCTTGCCTCCAGTAATGTCAGCAATAATTTCCTTCAATCCAGGCCCGAATAAGGTCTGCCCCTTGAAAGGAATGTTGAGTAATTTAGACTTTGAAGTCACGTCAGCTGACCAGGATTTAAGCCATAGCGCCCTACGCGCCTGGATGGCGAATTCGGAATTCTTAGCCGTTAGATTAGTCAAATGAACAATGGCATCAGAAACAAATGAGTTAGCTAGCTTAAGCGTTCTAAGCTTGTCAATAATTTCATTCAATGGAGCTGTCTTGATGGCCTCTTCCAGGACCTCAAACCAGAATGCCGCCGCAGCAGTGACAGGTGCAATGCATGCAAGGGGCTGTAAAATAAAACCTTGTTGAATAAACATTTTCTTAAGGTAACCCTCCAATTTTTTATCCATTGGATCTGAAAAAGCACAACTGTCCTCAACCGGGATAGTGGTACGCTTTGCTAAAGTAGAAACTGCTCCCTCCACCTTAGGGACCGTCTGCCATAAGTCCCGTGTAGTGGCGTCTATTGGAAACATTTTTCTAAATATAGGAGGTGGGGAAAAGGGCACACCGGGTCTATCCCACTCGTTGCTAATAATTTCTGTAAGCCTTTTAGGTATAGGAAAAACGTCAGTACACACCTGCACCGCATAGTATCTATCCAGCCTACACAATTTCTCTGGAATTGCAACTGTGTTACAGTCATTCAGAGCAGCTAATACCTCCCCAAGTAATACACGGAGGTTCTCAAGCTTAAATTTAAAATTAGAAATCTCTGAATCGGGTTTCCCCGAGTCAGAGAAGTCACCCACAGACTGAAGCTCTCCGTCCTCATGTTCTGCATACTGTGACGCAGTATCAGACATGGCTCTAACAGCATTTGCACGCTCTGTATCTCTCCTAACCCCAGAGCTATCGCGCTTGCCTCTTAATTCAGGCAATCTAGATAATACCTCTGACAGGGTATTATTCATGATTGCAGCCATGACCTGCAAGGTAATCGCTATGGGCATCCCTGATGTAATTGGCGCCATATTAGCGTGCATCCCCTGAGCGGGAGGCGAAGGGTCTGACACGTGGGGAGAGTTAGTCGGCATAACTTCCCCCTCGACAGAACCCTCTGGTGATAATTCTTTTATAGATAAAGACTGATCTTTATTGTTTAAGGTGAAATCAATACATTTAGTACACATTCTCCTATGGGGCTCCACCATGGCTTTCAAACATAATGAACAAGTAGGTTCCTCTGTGTCAGACATGTTTAAACAGACTAGCAAGCTTGGAAATCACTTTAAAACAAGTTTACAAGCAATATAAAAAACGTTAATGCGCCTTTAAGAAACACAAATTTTGTCAAAATTTGAAATAACAGTGAAAAAAGGCAGTTACACTAACGAAATTTTTACAGTGTATGTAATAAGTTAGCAGAGCATTGCACCCACTTGCAAATGGATGATTAACCCCTTAATACCAAAAACGGAATAACAAAAGACAAAAACAGTCACAACAACTGCCACAGCTCTACTCTGGCTTTTTACCTCCCTCAATACGACTTTTGAAGCCTTTTGAGCCCTTCAGAGAAGTCCTGGATCATGCAGGATGAAGCTGGATGTCTGTGTCTGTAATTTTTGCTGCGCAAAAAAAGCTCTAAAATAGGCCCCTCCCACTCATATTACAACAGTGGAAAGCCTCAGGGAACTGTTTCTAGGCAAAATTCAAGCCAGCCATGTGGAAAAAAACTAGGCCCCAATAAGTTTTATCACCAAACATATATAAAAAACGATTAAAAATGCCAGCAAACGTTTTAAAATACACTTTTATAAGAGTATGTATCTCTATTAATAAGCCCGATACCAGTCGCTATCACTGCATTTAAGGCTTTACTTACATTACTTCGGTATCAGCAGCATTTTGTAGCAAATTCCATCCCTAGAAAAATATTTTAACTGCACATACCTTATTGCAGGAAAACCTGCACGCCATTCCCTCTCTGAAGTTACCTCACTCCTCAGAATATGTGAGAACGGCAGTGGATCTTAGTTACTGCTGCTAAGATCATAGAAATCACAGGCAGATTCTTCTTCTAATGCGGTCTGTGATAAAACAGTACACTCCGGTACCATTTAAAAATAACAAACTTTTGATTGAAGAAATAAACTAAGTATAAAACAGCACAGTCCTCTTACGACCTCCATCTTTGTTGAGAGTTGCAAGAGAATGACTGGATATGGCAGTGAGGGGAGGAGCTATATAGCAGCTCTGCTGTGGGTGATCCTCTTGCAACTTCCTGTTGGGAAGGAGAATATCCCACAAGTAATGGATGATCCGTGGACTGGATACACTTAACAAGAGAAATATCCTTATTTTCACCACTCACTAAGGACTTGCCCCTTTTACAGGGGGCAGACAGAAACATTATGCAAGAAAACTCACAATTTACACCCCCTTCTTGCTACATACCATGTTATGTAAAAATACAATATTGAAAGTTAGGGGAATTTGGTGAGTACAGTATACACTCATTTTCATAGAACTGCATGTAATAGACACTACTATAAAGAACAAGATGCACAGGGGGGCGGAGCCGACCAGCGCCTAAGATGGTCGTGTGAGAGGAGAGCTCCGAGAGACTAACAACCATAACATATGGCCTCTGCGACCTATATGCCACACATAAGTACAAACTACAATCGAAAGACACACAGAGATTAGAGGATTGTAGAGTTCAGTGGTGGGAGAGGCTGCTGTGGACTTTTCATTATATTTGTGCAGACTTCTAGTCGCGGCCTACCCACGCTACCCCTGACGAAGTATATAGGCGCCGGGAGAATCAGAGGCTGACTTGAGCAGCCCAGATGTCTTACCGCAATCTGTTTCATGGCCGGCTTGTGCAGACAACGCTAGAACAGGTACTGGGGCACTACATCACACATAACATTGTATCTAAAGGGAGCGCATGACGCCATTTTGGCCTGTTCGGCAGGGAAGCAAGATGTACTGTCAATCTGCATCAGAACAGAGTATAACTTTAAATATCACCACCGAGCCGCAAATAAACAGGCTCTCGCTTTAAGAGTCTGAACATAATGAGACTGGCTTCTTTAGAAAGAGGAAAAAGGGAAAAAAATATATATAATAAAGCCCACCGCGGCATCACGACAATAACCTGGGCTGTTGTACCTGCAGCAATAATATCTGCCCTATGTGATTACTCACTAATATATACCCTAACATCAAAGCACTAAATATGGCATCTAAAAGACTCCCCAGAGCAGATAAATCCGTCAAGAATGTGAGTACTCCAAACCCTAAAATGCATAATTTCTTTAAGCTTACTGACACGACCACTATGGAATCTAGGGGAGAGGAGGATACTGCACAGGACACTACCGACCCAGAAATGGAAATTGAGGCACAGACACCTTTGACAAGGGCTGACCTCCGGCTACTACCATCTAAGGAAGATTTCACGGCCTTTATTGCACAAATGAGTCAGATCATCAAATCCAGCATAGCAGAGGTTACGAAAGATGTAAATGAAATGGGCAACAGAATAGCCGTGCTGGAAGAAGATGCTGAATTGACCAACAAATATCTTGACCAACATGCCAGGCAATCCTCACACCAACAAAATTTAATAGAACAGCTCCAAGACCAGATTGAGGACCTGGATAATAGGGGTCTGCGCCAAAATGTCAGACTACGAGGCGTTCCTGAGGCGGTTCAGACAGGACAGCTTCTTCCTTATTTACAGAGACTGTTCAATTTTATATCGGATGATAAGGACATTGAGTTTCCCATGGACAGATACCATAGGGCCTTGCGACCAGTCCCAAAAGAGAATGCACCGCCTCGTGATATAGTCATCAAATTCACCAGTTTCAAGGACAAAGAAAACATTATCTGCAGTCAGGAAAAAACATCCTGTCTCATTTGAAGGTAACACTATTCAATTCTTTGCTGATCTCAGCCCCATAACGCTTTCTAAAAGAAAGGAGGCAAGGTACCTCACTTTGCACTTGAGAGACTTGAAAATCCCATATAGATGAGGTTTTCCCTTTTGCCTGAAGGTAATCAAAGGAAGCACTGTGGCCATATATAAATCACAAGAGGACATTGACCACTTTTGTGAACAACTGGGAATATCAAAACCCACTCTACCGAGCCTGAAAGATGGAACAGCAAATAATGAAGATACACTGGAACAGCTGCCAAGACTATCCCATGCTGGTTGGAGCAAAGTGGCCAGGAAAAGGAGGAACAAGAACCAAGATGTGGGACCCATTCCAATTGCTACAATAAGAAACCCTACCTGAAACTGGAAAGCAGGAATAGAGGTTACAGTATTTTTGTATTTTGTGTCCCTTGTTAATAAGGGAATTACAAGAATGACACTCATTTAAGTTTCACTCTATAGTTATATGCTATGTTTAGCCTACTTATATGTCTATTAGATGTATTGTTATATTTCGATTTACAAGTTGTTTATGGTTGCAATTCTGTTTTGAGAAAAGGGAAGGGGAAATTTTTTTCTTTTTTCCTTACATATATATTCATAGGTTGTTATGTCACCAAAACTGTGTGACATGAACCCCCCTTTTGTTTTTGTTCATGTAATTCAAAGTGAGAACCCCAAATGTAGGCGGTTTCTTACGAGTTATTTATCCATTGATATGCTTTGGTATATTATTCAGAAAGTTTTTATGAATATTAATGTTTTTTTTATTTTTGCAGTTTCTACAAGAACCTTATGAGCAATGTGAATGCCTTCTCTCTCTTCTCTTTTCTCCCCTTTCACCCTCTTGTCACTTTTCTACCTCCTCCACCACAAACTACAATACTGATAGTTGGGCACAGACGGATAAGCAAAGCAACGACATACAGGTATGTGACTACTTGGTCTGACTGCACAACAGATTTTATAGTGAAACCCCGCATCCCCTCCAGCACTGATGGCTAATGCTAAGATTAAATTGATTTCCAAGAATGCAAAAGGGTTAAACTCCCCTACTAAAAGGTCTGTAGCATTGTCCAGTTTTAAAAAATTATCAGGAGAAATAGTGTTTGTCCAAGAGACACATTTTGCTAGAGATAATGTGCCCCGTTTTCACAACAAGGAGTTCCCCCTAGGATATTTCGCCTCACATATGAAAAAGAAAAATGGAGTAGGCATATTATTTCACAGACAAACCCCCTTTCAGTTACAGCATAAAGTAGAGGATACTGAGGGAAGGTGGATTATACTGGTAGGCAAATTGTATCATAGGTCTATTACATTAGTTAATGTCTACGCTCCAAACAATAGGCAGTCAAAAAAAATTTCAGAAACTTACAAACTCAGTGTTGGCAGTACAAGAAGGTGCACTGATCCTAGCAGGGGATCTCAACGTAAAATGAATTGGCTTGCTTAAGAGCTTTAAGCTTGTCAAGGATATCATCCAATGGGGTTTCTACCTGTAGAGCCTCTTCTAGAGGCTCAAACCAGAAGGCCGCAGCAGCCGTGACAGGGGCAATGCATTCAAGGGGCTGTAGAATAAAACCTTGTTGAGTAAAAATTTTCTTAAGGTAACCCTCTAATTTTTTGTCCATTGGATCTAGAAAAGCACAACTGTCCTCGACAGGGATAGTTGTACGCTTCGCTAGGGTAGAGACTGCTCCCTCCACCTTAGGGACCGTTTGCCACAAGTCCCGTGTAGCGGCATCTATAGGAAACATCTTTTTAAAAGCAGGAGGGGGAGAGAACGGTACACCTGGTCTATCCCATTCCTTAGTAATTATTTTCTTGGAAAAACATCAGTGTAAACAGGCACTGCATAGTATTTATCCAATTTACACAATTTCTCTGGGACTACAATGGCGTCACAGTCACCCAGAGTTGCTAAAACCTCCCTGAGCAACATGCGGAGGTGTTCAAGCTTAAATTTAAATGTAGACATATCAGAATCAGGTTGAAGTGTCTTCCCTGAGTCAGAAAAATCACCAACAGATAGAAGCTCTCCTGCTTCGGCTTCTGCACATTGTGAGGGTATATCAGACATAGCTACTAAAGCGTCAGAGAGCTCTGTATTTGTTCTAGCCCCAGAGCTGTCTCGCTTTCCTTGTAACCCTGGCAGTTTTGACAATACTTCTGTAAGGGTATGATTCATAACTGCCGCCATGTCTTGTAAAGTATACGCAATGGGCACGCTAGATGTACTTGGCGCCCCTTGAGCGGAGTTATAGGCTCTGACACGTGGGGAGAGTTAGTCGGCATAACTTCCCCCTTGTCAATTTCCTCTGGTGATAAATCTTTTAAAGCCAGAATATGGTCTTTATAATTTATAGTAAGATCAGTACATTTGGTACACATTCTAAGAAGGGGTTCTACAATGGCTTCTAAACATAATGAACAAGGAGTTTCCTCTATGTCAGACTTTTTTAACAGACTAGTAATGAGACCAGCAAGCTTGGAAAACACTTTAATTAATGTGAAAAAGCAGAATATAAAAAACGGTACTGTGCCTTTAAGGGAAAAAAACAAACACAAAAACTGCAAAACAGTGAAAAAAAGCAGTTAACTTTATGAAATTTTTACAGTGTGTCAGGGGACTCCTTCAGGGAAGCTGGATGTCTCAGAATGTAAAAACAACTGCGCAATTAGAGCGCAAAAATAGGCCCCTCCCACCATGCACTCAAAGTGAAAGGGCCATAAATAACTACTCCTAGGAGAAATCTAGTCAGCCATGTAGAGAACTAGGCCCCAAATAAAGATTCATCACCCTCAGTAAAAAAACGTTCTCTATATATTATGCAAACGTTTTACATACTAAGCCATAATAGCAAGAAATATGAATATTACCCTTTACTGCAAGCATGATGCCAGTCGTTTGTTAAATCGCTGCTATCAGGCTTACCTTAAATATACCAGGCACTGTCAGCATTTTCTAGGTCTTATCTCTCTAGAAAAAAATATACTGAACATACCTCAGGGCAGTTAATTCTGCAGGCCGTTCCCCCAGCTGAAGTTTCCCCATACTCTTCAGTTATGTGTGAAAACAGCAGTGGACCTTAGTTACAACCTGCTAAGATCATCAAAAACCTCAGGCAAAACTCTTCTTCTAATTTCTGCCTGAGGTAAAAAACAGTACAATGCCGGTACCGTTTAAAAATAACAAACTTTTGATTGAAGATAAACTACACTAATTCACCACATCTCTCTTGATACTTCCCTTGTCGAGAGCGGCAAGAAAATGACTGGAGGTGGCAGTTGGGGGAGGAGCTATATAGATAGCTCTGCTGTGGGTGATCCTCTTACAGCTTCCTGTTGGGAAGGAGAATATCCCACAAGTAATGGATGAATCCGTGGACTGGATACACCTTACAAGAGAAACAAATTGTCTCTATTAAATTAAAGTAAACCATGCAGCGTTGCGCTCCTCTAGGAACACACTGCCCCGAATAAAGAACGACACTAATAAAATTAGCACTCTCCTAACATGTCCCACCTCAAAAAAACAGCCCTCAAGCTGTGTAAAAATGCATAAACAGAGAACTTCTAAATCTCTAATTCTAATTCTTGCCCACAGAAAATAAACGTTAACCATGGAACTCTGAGCCCCCAATTAGAGAGTTAACCCTTCCTTGTTGTGAAGGGAATTAACTCCTAAGTCTCCAAAGTCACAGCAATAAAGTGCCTGCCACTGCCTTAAATATCCTACCAAGGATATATTGTCCCCTTAACTTCAGAGGATCCTTAACCCTTTCAGTGCCCGCCTTCTAGCCCATAAGACAAAAAGAGCACTTACCTGCATTCCAGTTGTCCGGCAATCAGACGACCTCACAAAGTATAGGAGGATGCAACTCCTCACAGAGACCTGTGGAAAAAAGAAAGAGTAAACCTACTCAAGCTTTCTATACCAGGGCAGCAACCTGTTAGGAAAACTCAGCAAAGCCCACTTTACAAGTTCCAAACTGCTAAAAGCCACCACTGCCCTACTGAAAAGACTAACATGGAGTACGGCTAGACCCAATCTTGAGATGGAAAATCAGAGCAATCCTCCTCTGATTTTCAAAATAATAAAATCTTGATTGAAGTGAAATAAATCCATTTTATTCAGACACCAAACACGTCACCTCCTCCTTGCACGAGAGGCAAAGAGAATGACTGGGGGTTATGGGTAAGGGAAGTGACATATATAGCAGCTTTGCTGTGTTGCTCTTTGCCTCCTCCTGCTGGCCAGGAGTGATATTCCCAATAGTAATTGATGATTCCGGGGACTTACCATATCTTAGGAAAGAAAATAAACTGCTTCAGTAGATAGCCAATCCAGTGCTGTACGTGTGACAGCAGAGGATCTGTGTATGTGAAGTAGAACAATGATCCAACAAGAGGTGGCTACAGACGGGTCCCTGCAACACCTGTGGAAGGCCTGTGACTAACTTCCACTGGGTGTAATTGTGCCACCACCCAATACTCCATATGCTTCCCTCTGTCCAAACAGTAGCTCTCTGAGGAGAAAATGGACCTCAAATTGGTCTGAGGACCCCTCACACAGAAGAACACCTGGAGCACTTCAAATCTCCACCTTCATTTACCTGTCTCTATCATGTTAAGCTCAAAAGCCACTATCTCAAACTAAACCACGTATGCAGTCTCCACTGGTGTACATTACTTACAACAAGTAGACTACCAGCAGTTGGACAAAGCAGATAATTGGATTGCTACAGTAACCACAACCTAGCAAGAAATATGGCAGCTTTATAGTTTACAGGTAAGTAAGAATATTTATTTATTTTCCTGAAAAAGTAAACTACGGTCTAATGGCTTGATGGATAATCGAAGTATTATTATTATTGGTTATTTGTAGAGCGCCAACAGATTCCGCAGCACTAGTAAACTGGAGAGTAACTTTTACTGCTCCTTTAAGGAATATTTTAGCAAAATAAAACTTTTTTTTCTATACAATTTTATTACAAAGTCCCTTAATACATAACATGGAGAAAGAGTAAAAAACAAAACACTTTTTTTTATTAAAGCATTTTTAACATTCATATTTGGAAACCTAACTAAATATGTCAAACACCTTGATTGCCGTTTAAAAGAAAACTGATATACAAAACTTTGATCAGAGCCTTGCAAAAAACAGGGATAAACAAATGCAGAACGAAGTATAAAAACTGGCTGTGGTACAAAGTATCTGCAGATTATTTCTGTATTTATTTGTGAAAAAATTGTACAATTACAAAAATATATTAACTATTTCACTGAGCTTCCAATGCCATTTTATCCCACTAAAAATGTTTTACAAAAACAGGCAGTCTAACATTTGCATACTTACCCGCCCACAAAGCAGGAGACGTAAAAGGCAAAGTAAAATATAGCAAATGGCCCGAATGTTATCAGGAAAAGAACTATTCCAAGACTTCCCCATCCCCATATGGTAAGGTTGGCCTGCAAGAAAGCAAACATATAGAAATGTTGAAAAGGCAGACCACACATGATCAGTAATCAACTCAAAACCAACACAATGTATTTCCTAATTTACACCACACTGAGGTAGAGATTTTAATAGTAATATAAAAAAAAACAGTTAATATTGAGGTCAAATTGCAATCTAGGAAGCAAGAATCAAGAAGGTCTAAATGCTGAACTATATATACTTCATGAATAAATTATTGTGTATTCAATTATGTATGACGATAAAATCACAGTTTTAGGTAGACATGCGAGTTTGTTTAGTTGCGAATGGATATTTGCGACGAAAATACAGATATTTGTGTCGTTTTAACAAAACAAATATCTAAAATGCACAAACTAAGAAAACAAATATAAACCAACGAATTGGTTAGTATACATTTGTTTCCTTTAAAATTAGCTTTAAAATGTAAAATACCTATAACACACTTGCTAATCCCAACTCTTCTTTACAGAGCCTAGGACCAGGCTAAGAGTCTTTCCTAAAGGAGAAGGTCCCCCAGCACGCTATAGGTAAGTATAAAACTACAGGTGACACTTTTTCACATGGAATAAAGGAATATTGTTACCAAATATTCAGTATTAGTTTTGTTTTAGAGAATATTCATTACAAATGATTAGTCCTTAACCAATTTGTCAGAATATTTGTTACAAATGATTTGTCCAAAACAAATGATTTGCTGCTGCACAAGTCTAGTTAAAAGAAATACTTTATAATAGTTTTATGAAATGTGTGAATCCAATAATACATTTTTATTGACATAACTTATATAAAGGAAAATTGTTATTTGCATCTTTCCTTTTCAATTCATACATCTAAAACCTAAATGTTTCCCACTTCTAAGATGAGGGTGCTACTAGCATTGATAAAAACACAATGAACAGGACCACTCCTTTTAGCATTCTACACCAAAATTGTTAATGTTTAAAAAGATAGATAACTCCTTTACTATCCATTCCCCAACTTTGCAAAACCATAGTTATATTAATATACTTTATAACATTTAAACCTCAAAATGTTTGCCTGTTTCTAAGCTACTACAGGGCAGAGTGAGAGAGAGCGAGAGCGAGCGAGCGCGAGAGAGAGAGTGAGAGAGAGTGAGTGAGTGAGTGAGTGAGAGAGAGAGAGAGTGAGTGTGTTTGTGAGAGTGCGTGTGTGTGTGAGTGAGAGAGACTTATTTCCACTTCCGTTTATGGTTATACAAATGGGCAAGGCTTTAAAAATCAAAGCAAAAAACCCTGCATTTTTCAATAAATACTCTATATCCTCCTCTTCAATTACCAATGAAACCTGGTCGGATTGGAGACTAATTTGTAAACCACCAAACAAAATATCCTCCAGGTACTCACCACTCTTTTAAATAACCCAGAATGTAAACCTGGTATGCACCCGGAATATACCCCTCACTCAGACCCCCTACAGTCCCTTTCCTATATATTCATTGACAAATAGCACTAATAATATTAAAACTAAACGCCAACTTGACACTTTAGAACATCCTTTCCTGCATTCTTGGTTTCAAATACACCAGATGAGACACTACATAGTCTCACATAAGTTTAAAAAAAGACCTGACATGTCCTCTCACGACTTTTGAACAATTGTGCATAGCCAAGGAGACTAAAAATGGAGTGATCTCCAAGTTATATAAACTCACTCTATCAAATACTTTTCCACATCTTCCCTCATACACAAAAAGATGTGACAGGGAATTTAACACAAGTACAGCTCCAAAAATCTGGGCCCGCAGATTCACAAATCTGTCCCACTCTGGCCATTCTGCCCAAGCAAAAGAAACCAACATTAAAATAATGATGAGGTGGTACTTGACGCCAGCCAGAATAAGATATATATACAAAAAATCTTGGGCATTTGTTGGAGAGGCTGTCTCCAGGAGGGCCATATCGCACATATATGGTGGGAATGCGATTATATAAAAATATTCTGGTCCAATGTCTTTAAGGGCATTAATACAACTTTAAACACACACATATCCCCCAGCCCAGAAATAGTAATGCTTAGCCAACCTCCCATCATCACTTGCAAAATAAGAAAGCATCTATTTCAAATCATGCTCAACGCAGCTAACCAATTGCTTCCAAAAAGGTGGAAATCAGCACAAGTACCTACCGTATTAGACTTGAAAGATCTAGCCAATAAAAATCTGCTGTTGGAAAGATTATACTATCTCAAACTATGCCAATTATCTCTATATCATGACATGCAGTTCTTGTGGGAATCTTTCACTCATGGTGATATGCACGTACTGGATAATTAGTCCAACTAGCCACACACACATTTTAATCAGAAGAATGATATCTACACAATACTGTACTCTAACATATGAATAAGACCGTAAATAACAGAGTACAGAACTACAATGATTTTCATTTTTTCTTTATCTTTACTTTCTTTTCTATTTTTAGTACAACCTTGTTTAAAGGGACACTGTACCCAAAAAAATTATTTCGTAATTCAGATTGAGCATGAAATTTTAAGCAACTTTCTAATTTACTCCTATTATCAAATTTTCTTCATTCTCTTGGTATCTTTATTTGAAATGCAAGAATGTAAGTTTAGATGCCGGCCCATTTTGTGAACAACCTGGCTGATTGGTGGATAAATTCATCCACCAATAAAAAAGTGCTGTCCAGAGTACTGAAACCAAAAAAAGCTTAGATGCCTTCTTTTTCAAATAATGATAGCAAGAGAACGAAGAAAAATTGATAATAGGAGTAAATTAGAAAGTCGCTTAAAATTGCATGCTCTTTCTGAATTACAAAATAAAAAATTTGGGTTCAGTGTCCCTTTAAATGTTTTTCCTGCAAATATGAACACAGATGACAAATGTTTGACTAATTGCGTTTTGGACATACATCCAAACCCAGAAACGGATTAAACCCTAGTTGCCCCTTTATCAAGTCATTTTGGCATTGCCCTTACATTACTTATCCACCTCATCACTCCAAAGCCATAGCTTTTATGTGAAGAAACTGATAGCTAGAGGCACTGTGTGAGAGACATTTGGAAGATCAGGTCTGAATTGTGATGTCATAACTTTTTCTCAAGTTTTGCATTTTGTCATTGTCTTTATCATTGTATTTATATAAAATAAAATATAAAAAAAATCTAAACAAAAGGATATAAAGTGCATTTGGCATTTTGTTCAATGCTTAATGCGGAAGTAGGCAGACTTTCATGATGTTCAATGCTTTGCTGCCAGTACCTAAGAAGGCAGATAGAAGTTAGAGGTGATAGGGTTAGAGAACTGTTTGGGGAATTCAGGGAGGTGGGAGGAATCCTACACTGCTGGGGAAAAAAAAATGTCCTACAACTTCACCTTGGTAGACTGTCTGCCTGCACCAAAGATGGTGGTGACCAGTGGGGGGGGGGGGTGAAGGTGGGAGGAGAGCTGTTTAGGAGGGATCAGGTAGTGATCAAGGGGTGGTAGGTGTCAGCTGTGAGGGCAATCTCTACATTATAGATAAACTTAACCTTATAAGCTACCTTATTAACCACTTCACTGCCGGGAATTTCAGAAGTGTGATGCGCAGCGGCAATTAGTAGCCTTCTAATTACCAAAAGACAATGGCAAAGCAATGTATATCTGCTAAACAGAGTGGATCCCAGCGAAGGTTTGACAACCATTTAGGTTATGACTGCATACATGATATGTAAATAATTTCAGTCAGAATCCCAATGTTAGTGAAAAAGTTAACATTTTTTTCAATTGTATTGCATTTGTCAGCGAAATGGTGGCATGAAATATGCCACAAAATGGGCCTAGATCAATACCTTGGGTTGTCTACCAAAACAAATACTGTATATAATTTTGATAGGAAAAAAAAACAAAAAACAACAAACTCTTTTTCTGTTTAAATGGAACAATAGCAAAAATGCTCTGGTCTTTTGAGTAAATTTTTGTCTGAAATTCCCGGTTCTTAAGGGTTTAATATTTGAGGTACTCATATAAAAATATAAGACCCCCTAAACCAGACCTTTATGTATCCCTCCTACTTCCCGTTTCCTCCCAGTAGTACGTATAGCCAAGGATACGAGGAAAAAAGTAAGAAAGATAGTAGGGTAAAGAGATGCCAAAAGAAACGCCACAAACTAAAAAAAAAAAAGGATGGGTTTATGGACTTTTGCAAAGAAAGGAAGGAATTTATCAGATAAAAACAAAATTATTGGAGGGGAGGTTTAAGGTGGTGAGAGTCCACAATTCCTTACTTGTGGAGTCCATGTAAAAAGAAGTGGACAATAAGATAAGGCAGTCACTTATTTACCAGGAACTACAACCTGAAGAATCTTCCTGACAAAAGCTGTTGAGGCAAAAACATCAAAATGATAACATTTGGTGAAAGTGTGCAAAGATGATTATGCAAATCTCTTCTACTGATGCCATATTCTTGAAAGTCAAATAAGTAGACACAGAGCTGTAGTATGCAAAAAGCGACAACTGTCCTGCCTCCAAGTAAACTCTGAATCTCAAACTCATCAATCAAGAAGTTAAGGTAACAGAAGTTGCTTTCTGACACTTTTGTTTCCCTGAGAACAACAAAACAAGCAGACTAGAAGCTTGCAGAAAGTCTTTAGATGCCTATAAATAAAACTTTAATGCCCGGACTAAGTTAAGTACAAATCTCTGTGGCAAAATTCTTGGGATAGGACATAAGGAAGGAACCACAATTTCTTGGTTAATATTCTCAGAAGAACCCCCTTAGATAGAAAAATAGACAAAGTCCGCAAGATAGCTTTGTCCTGATGAATCATCAGATACAGAGGCTCACAAGAAAGAGCTGCAATTTCAGATAGTCTGCTAGCCAAGGAAATAGCTAACAAATAAAATCTTCCACAATAACAACTGAAAATCTAATTATGGATTTGGTTAAAAGGGGGAGAGACTGTAAGACTCTTAGAGCCAGATTCAAACTAAATTGAGGAGAAATAGGCGTGTCAGGTCCGATTCTAACCAAGGCCTGATAAATGCCTGGATATCAGGAAGACAAGCCAGCTTCATATGCAACAAAAAAGAAATTGATGAAATATGTTCCTTCATAGTGCTGGCCGACAGACCCTTAACTAGACCGCCCTGAAGGAACTGCAAAATTTGAGGAATTTTAACGGAATGCCATAAATATCCTCAGTCAAAACATCAAGAAAAGTATATCTTTGAGAAAGAACTAAGTGCTCAGTCTACAAACAGTCAAATTGAGCGAGAAGATTTTAATAAAGGAATGGACGTTGAGGAAGAAGGGGCCAAGCAGGAGCTATTATTACTGGAATTAGCTACTGTTTGACCTGAGCAGTCACCCTCAAAAGCAGAACAATTGGTGGAAACAGATAACCTAGATGAAAGAGCCAATGAGCTGCTACTACATCTTGTAATACCACCTGAGGATCCTGCAACCACAACCCGCATTTGGGAAGTTCATAGTTGAGAGGAAGGTCATTAAGTTCATCTCCGGAAGACCCCAGTGACACACTAGCTGATTGAAAATCTCATGCTTGAGGGACCATTCTCCAGCATGTGGAATCTGATTATTCAAATAATCTGCTTCCAAATTGTTGACTCTAGAAATGCGAGTTGCTGAAATGGTACACTGATGGGATTCTGCCCATTTCTGAATGAGAAAACACTTATTGCATTGCTAGAGTACCACCTGATGTTTGATATAAGCTACTGTTGTAATGTTGTTGGACTAATAATGACTAAGTGGAACTGATTGGAGAATAGGCCAAGCCTAAAGAGGTCTGAAAATTAAACAAAATTCTAAGATATTTATTGGTAACCTCGCCTTGTGAGGATACCAAACTCGGAGACCCCCAAACCACACCCCAACCTAAAAAAGAAAACTGGTGTCCAGGGTAATTATTTCCCCTAACGGATGAAGGAAACTCATCCCCTAAGAAACTGGAGGGGGGGGGGCTATTCGCCAGGAAAGAGATAGCTTAGTCAGGTTGGTGTGGTCTCCATTCCCTTACCTGAGCATATATAGTTTAATTGGACGCAAATGAAACCCCGCAATGGAATGGCATCTAAAATTCTACCATCAGACCCACAACCTCCATGCACTGAGCTACAGAAGCCTTTGATAGGAACTGTACATTTTGGAAGGCAAATTGAAGCTTGAGCTTGCGTTGATCTGTCGAAAATAACATGGAAACTTAGTCTAAGATTACTCCCAGAAAGGAAACCCTGTGCAAGCAGTGAACAAACTATTTGCTATTCAATATATAAAGTAATGAGAGAGTAGAAAATATTGCTGAATACGCTAACCGGTGCCACCCTTGATACTTAAATTTAAAAAAAGCCAAATAGAAAGAATGTAATTCAGGACATAGAATAATGTCCTGTAAAAGCAAGGGAAATAAAAAGGCACACAGGAAAGACTAGATAAAAATATAACTGTCTTTATTATCCCAAACCACAGATAAGTGGATAACATGTCATTACTTAACCAAACCATCTAAAGTGAACAGTAAACATACAAAGATCCGGTGGTAAAAGAAAGCATTAGGATTAATCCACCTTCCTAAGCATACGTATGCAGTACTAAGATATATCTAATTATACAACCTATCTAAACAGACATGACAATTAGACATAAAGGATCAAGTATACAAGCAATGTTATGTGATATGTAGTTGAATAAATACAAGTTAACAAAGGCTAGTAACAGCCATTCCCTGCCTCAGTGAACAAACTAATAGTGATAGGTTTGCCACTATGCTGAAATGTCAAATCCAAGTCACTGAAAGAGTCACAGGTGAATGAAGAGTTCGACCGCAGCAATTCCTGCTGCACACTAGGTCGTCTAATAACAAGCCTTTAGGACAGTTGCAACAAAAACTAGCACTTATCTTAGACGTCTTGCTCCTATGTTTCAAGCAGGCTGCTTGGTTTAGTGTACATCGATTTCTGAGCGTGTGACGTCACCTTCAGGGGAGTGGTGTAACCGTCATCTAGGTCTGTGATTGGTTCTATGGACACAGATTGATCCTCATAGGTCGTGGAGTTAACCGCTGAAACGGCAAAGTAGCCGAGGTGAAAAAAACAGGCTTTCACAAAGTAAACAAGCAAACAGGGTTACCAAGATGTACCGTTATTTATAAGGTAGAAATCCTCTCGACCGAGGGGGTCCTCACCGCATTCATGTGCATCTCTTAACAAATACTGTAAACAGCACTGCCACATACGCTCTCATGTCAGCGTATAGGAGAGTTCCACAAACGATCCCCACTTATAGAGTGCTATAAATAGTAATACAGCATACGCTCTCATATTAGCGCTTATGATGGTTGCACAAAACAGTCCCTCTTGTCAGGTATCAAACATAACAATGTAGCATGCGCTCTCATGTCAGCGCCTAGGAAGGTTGCACATGTATATCCAGGGCTATTGAGCCACAGTCTGACTGTCAAGCTTCTTATTACCACAGGTTACTGAAAAACCAGGAGATAGTCGACTTCCTCCTGGAATAATTTACACATCAGTACCAACTCACGTTTCACCCCCACAGCAAACCCATAGTGGCAAACCTATCATTATTAGTTTGTTCACTGAGGCAGGGAATGGCTGTTACTAGCCTTTGTTAACTTGTATTTATTCAACTACATATCACATAACATTGCTTGTATACTTGATCCTTTATGTCCAATTAACATGTCTGTTTAGATAGTTTATATAATTAAATATATCTTAGTACTGCATACGTATGCTTAGGAAGGTGGATTAATCCTAATGCTTTCTTTTACCACCGGATCTTTGTATGTTTACTGTTCACTTTAGATGGTTTGGTTAAGTAATGACATGTTATCCACTTAACTGTGGTTTGGGATAATAAAGACAGTTATATTTTTATCTAGTCTTTCCTGTGTGCCTTTTTATTTCCCTTGCTTTTACAGGACATTATTCTATGTCCTGAATTACATTCTTTCTGTTTGGCTTTTTTTAAACTCTTTGCTATGTTGACCTTCCAGCCATAACTGTGAAGAAACCATAGTAGTTTCTCTGTGTGAGCGCCCACTAAAAGTAAATAGGGAGTTCAATCAAAATATCATCCAAGTATGGAGCTACAGCTATTCTCTGAGCTCTGTATGATAGAATAGCACCCAGAACCTTGGTAAAATCATGTAAGCTGTAGCAAGCCCAATGGAAAGAGCTTAGACATATAACATCTGTCCAGGAAGGCAAAACAAAGAAAACAGTGTTGTTCTTTGTGTACAGGTATGTGCAGCTATGCCTCCTTCAAGTATACAGATGTTATGAACTAACCCTGAAGAACCAAAGATAGGATAGATCTGATAATTTTCATCTTGAAGGTTGGAACCCACAAGAACTTGTTAAACGTTTTCAGACCCAAAATGAGTCTTAACGTTTCTTCCTTCTTTGGGACCTAAAATAGTGGAATTGAATCCCTGCCTTCTTACACAGGAACAAACATTCACATGTTCTCCAGATCTTAAATACACTGAAGGAATTCCATCCGCTTATGTAGTCTCTGACACAAGAAACCGAAGGAACCTCTCTCAAGGAGGCCGTGACCGAAAACCTATTCAGTACACCAGAGAAACTATTCCCATTATCCAGAGATTCTGAACACAACAAAAGCAGGCCTTCTAAAAAAAAAAAAGCTTAATCTGCCCATACCAGAAAAGAGTCTTGTTCAGGGGCCGCACCTTCATGCAGATTTGGGGTTGGAAGGTGACTTTTTGTTTTGCTTAGACTATATACAGACTGGATTAAGTTTCCAGGTAGAGGAATTAACCTTTATTCTCCTATTTCCTACCCTTAATGCTGTACACACTAAAGTGTTCTTCCCTCTGAGTTTTATGTATTTTCTATCTAGCTTCTGCAGTACACATTTAAGCTGTTGCTGTCTTGAAAGCAGCATAATTGCTGTTATATTTATTTGTGCTTCTTGCATTTCATCTGTGTGATATGGAGCAAGCTGGAACTATCTCTTAGAAGATAGATCCACAGATTTTGTTTTACCATATAATAAATGTATGTTTTGCAATTCTGGCTTCTGAGAGGAAGATGATTTCTGACTCGGATTGGAGAAAGGAGCAAAACCGGTTGTCGGATTACCCTTAGCTCTAGGTTTCTTATACAGGGGCAAAAAAAAAAAAAACTCCCTTGCCACCCGTGACTGTGGAATTTATAGCATCCAAGCCCAGACTAAACAAGATCTTTATCTTGAAAGCTTGCGTTAGAAGTCTCGACCTAGACACTGTGTCGGAAGACCACAACTTTAACCAAAAAGTCCTATTACCAAGAACAGCCAAGGATGTTTCTGCATTTAGGCAGATAATTTGAATAATCGCATCACAAATAAAGGATTAAATAAACCTCAGAAACTGGAAATGTTCTCTGTGAATTGAAACATAAAGGTAAGTATCCTTTACATTTATTGTAGACAAAAACTGAGCTTGCTGAACAAAAGGCAGAATAATCCAAAACGTTTCCATTTTGAAAGATGGAATCCTTACACACTTGTTCAGAGCCTGAACTGGTCTGAAAGTACCTTCATTCTTTGGAGCAAGAGATTTAAATAAAATCACATTCCCTGTTACTGCAAAGGAACTGGTCCAATCAATCCCACAGCTTCCAGATTTGACAGACCAGAAAAAAGTTTGAGCTTACAAAGGATTCCTCTGGGAGGCCTTGTTCTGAATCATGTTTAATATACCTGAGAAACTAAATTCAGAACCCAGGGACCTGGAACAGACTGAAACCAAGCTTCATGAAAGAGGTTTAACCTGCCACCTACCAGTACTTCTGGATTGGAGGCCACACCTTCATGCAGGTTTGATAGTAGGGATAGTTTCTTACTCTGCCTTGACTTGTTCCAGTTAGCACTAGGTCTCCAGACTGAGCCAGAGGTGCCTTGCTTCAGAGCAGAGGAGTTAACCATTTGTTCCTTATTCTAAATAAAGGAACAAAAACTATTAGAAGCTTTAGATTTCCCTCTGGCCTTTTTGTCCTGAGGAAAAAACAGAATTTATGCTTACCTGATAAATTTCTCTCTTGTGATGCATCGAGTCCACGGATTCATCCATACTTATGGGATATTCTCCTTCCCTACAGGAAGTGGCAGAGAAAGCACCCACAGCAGAGCTGTCCATATAGCTCCTCCCTTAGCTCCATCCCCCAGTCATTCGACCGAAGGCTAGGAAGAAAAAGGAGAAACTATAGGGTGCAGTGGTGACTGAAGTTTTTTAAATAAAAATATACTACCTGTCTTAAATAGACAGGGCGGGCCGTGGACTCGATACATCACAAGAGAAAGAAATTTATCAGGTAAGCATAAATTCTGTTTTCTCTTGTAAGATGCATCGAGTCCACTGATTCATCCATACTTATGGGATACCAATACCAAAGCTTTAGGACACGGATGAAGGGAGGGACAAGACAGGTACCTTAAACGGAATGCACCACTGCCTGTAGAACCTTTCTCCCAAAAATAGCCTCCGAAGAAGCAAAAGTTTCAAATTTGGAAAATTTGGAAAAAGTATGAAGCGAAGACCAAGTTGCCGCCTTACAAATCTGTTCAACAGAAGCCTCATTTTTAAAAGACCATGTGGAAGCCACTGCTCTAGTAGAATGAGCAGTAATTCTTTCCGGAGGCTGCTGGCCAGCAGTCTCATAAGCTAAATGGATGAAGCCGTAGCCTTTTGACCTTTCCGTTTACCAGAATAAACAACAAACAATGAAGATGTTTGACGGAAATCTTTAGTTGCTTGTAAGTAGAACTTTAAAGCATGAACCACATCAAGATTGTGCAACAGACGTTCCTTCTTTGATGAAGGATTAGGACACAGAGAAGGACCAACAATCTCCTGATTCATATTCCTATTAGAAACAACCTAAGGAAGAAACCCAGGTTTGGTACGCAAAACCACCTTATCTGCATGGAAAACTAGGTAAGGTGAGTCACATCGTAAAGCAGATAACTCAAACTCTTCGAGCCGAAGAGATAGCTACTTACAACAAAACTTTCCAAGATAGAATCTTAATATCTATGGAATGCATAGGTTCAAATGGAACCCCTTGAAGAACTTTAAGAACCAAGTTTAGGC
The DNA here is from genome assembly GCF_027579735.1 of Bombina bombina. Classification (NCBI taxonomy): domain Eukaryota; kingdom Metazoa; phylum Chordata; class Amphibia; order Anura; family Bombinatoridae; genus Bombina; species Bombina bombina. The sequence goes on from NC_069503.1 coordinate 331,517,556, forward strand.
TCCATGGCGGAGCAACAAGTTTAAATACAGGCTTGATCCTGACCAAGGCCTGCCTAAATGCTTGAACGAGTGGAACATCTGCCAGACGTTTGTGTAAAAGAATAGATAAAGCAGATATTTGTCCCTTTAAGGAACTAGCTGATAATCCCTTCTCCAATCCTTCTTGGAGAAAGGACAAAATTCTAGGAATCCTAATCTTACTCCATGAGTAACCCTCGGATTCACACCAACAAAGATATTTGCGCCAAATCTTATAATAGATTTTCCTGGTGACAGGCTTTCTAGCCTGAATCAGGGTATCAATGACCGACTCAGAGAAACCACGCTTTGATAGAATCAGGCGTTCAATCTCCAAGCAGTCAGATGCAGAGAAATTAGATTTGGATGCTTGAACTGAGCTTGGATTAGAAGGTCCTGCCTCATTGGCAGAGTCCACGGTGGAACAGATGACATGTCCACCAGGGTCTGCATACCAAGTCCTGCGTGGCCACGCAGGCGCTATCAGAATCACCGAAGCTCTCTCCTGCTTTATTCTGGCAACCAGACGTGGGAGGAGAGGAAACGGTGGAAATACATAAGCCAGATTGAAGGACCAGGGCACTGCTAAAGCATCTATCAGTACCGCCTGGGGATCCCGGGACCTGGACCCGTAACGAGGAATTTTGGCGTTCTGACGGGACGCCATCAGATCCAATTCTGGTGTGCCCCATAGCCGAGTCAGCTGGGCAAATACCTCCGGATGGAGCTCCCACTCCCCCGGATGAAAAGTCTGGCGACTTAGGAAATCCGCCTCCCAGTTATCTATCCCTGGGATATGGATAGATGAGAGATGGCAAGAGTGATCCTCCGCCCATCGGATTATTTTGGTTACCTCCATCATCGCTAGAGAACTCCGTGTTCCTCCTTGATGATTGATATAAGCTACAGTCGTTATGTTGTCCGACTGAAATCTGATGAATTTGGCCGCAGCTAGCTGAGGCCACGCCTGAAGCGCATTGAATATCACTCTCAGTTCTAGAATGTTTATAGGGAGGAGAGATTCCTCCCGAGACCATAAGCCCTGTGCTTTCAGGGATTTCCAGACTGCACCCCAGCCTAGCAAGCTGGCATCTGTCATTGCTATGAGCCACTCTGGCCTGCGGAAACACATTCCCTGAGACAGGTGGTCCTGAGACAACCACCAGAGAAGAGAATATCTGGTCTCCTGGTCCAGATGCAGTTGAGGAGATAAATCTGCATAATCCCCATTCCACTGTTTGAGCATGCATAGTTGCAGTAGTCTGAGGTGTAGGCGGGCATAAGGAACTATGTCCATTGCCGCTACCATGAGTCCGATTACCTCCATACACTGAGCCACTGATGGCAGAGGAATGGAATGAAGAGCTCGGCAAGTGATTAAAAGTTTTGATTTTCTGACCTCCGTCAGAAATATTTTCTTTTCTACCGAGTCTATCAGAGTCCCTAGGAAGGAAACTCTTGTGAGAGGGACGAGAGAACTCTTTTTATGTTCATCTTCCACCCGTGAGATCTCAGAAAAGCCAACACAATGTCCATGTGAGACTTGACTAGCTGGAAAGTCAACGCCTAAATTAAGATGTCGTCTAGATAAGGCGCCACTGCTATACCCCGCGGTCTTAGAACCGCCAAAAGGGACCCTAGCACCTTTGTGAACATTCTGGGAGCCGTGGCCAACCCGAAGGGAAGAGCCACAAACTGGTAATGCCTGTCCAGAAAGGCGAATCTAAGGGATTGATGATGATCTCTGTGAATAGGAATGTGTAGTTACGCATCCTTTAAGTCCAAATAGTATCCATCTTGAAAGATGGTACTCTGAGGAATTTGCTTAGAATTTTGAGATCCAAGATTGGTCTGAAAGTTCCCTCTTTTTTGGGAACCACAAACAGGTTGGAGTAAAAGGAGTAAAAACCTAGCCCTTGTTCCGCTCTTGGAACTGGGCGGATCACTCCCATGGTATGTAGGTCTTCTACACAGCGTAAGAACGCCTCTCTCTTTGTCTGGTTTGCAGACAATTGAGAAACGTGAAATCTCCCCCTTGGGGGGGGAGTCTTTGTAATCCAGAAGATATTCTTGGGACACAATTTCTAAAGCCCAGGAATCGTGAACATCTCTTGCAAAAAGCCTGAGCAAAGAGAGAGAGTCTGCCCCCTACTAGATCCTGTCCCAGATCCGGGGCTACCCCTTCATGCTGTCTTAGAGGCAGCAGCAGGCTTCTTGGCCTGTTTACCTTTGTTCCAAGCCTGGTTAGGTCTCCAGACTGACTTGGATTGGACAGAATTCCCCTCTTGCTTTGCTGCAGGGGAAGCTGAAGCGGGACCACCCTTGAAGTTTCGAAAGAAACGAAAATTATTTTGTTTGGTCCTCATCTTATTTGTTTTATCCTGAGGGACGGCATAGTTTTTCCCTCCAGTGATTCACCACACTCCCTTTGCCCTTCCAAGCAGTTAAGCAGGCAGAGAGAATGACTGGGGGGTGGCGCTAAGGGAGGAGCTATATGGACAGCTCTGCTGTGGGTGCTCTCTCTGCCACTTCCTGTAGGAAAGGAGAATATCCCATAAGTATGGATGAATCCGTGGACTCGATACATCTTACAAGAGAAAAAGCTCCTTTACCGCCAATAACAGTAGATAATATAAAATCTAAATCAGAACCAAACAACTTCTTTCACTGAAAGGAAAAAAAGATAATGATCTGGATTTTGACACCATACCAGCAGGCCAGGAGCTAAGACAAAAAGCTCTCCTGGGAAGTACTGCCAAAAACATGCTTTTGACATTTATCTTCATAATATCAAATATAGCATCACAAATAAAAGAATTGGCACTCTTGAAAAAAATATTTGCACTAGCAAGGTCACCAGAACACTGTTCTGAAAGACTAGACAACCAGTAAGTTGAATCAGCAATAGAAATAGCTAGCCTGAGCAAATACCCTGCTTGTAAAATTGTGAATTTCTTTCTTGGTGGTAAAAGTCCACAAAATCCTTACTCATGGGAATTCCCTTCCCGACCACCAGGAGCCAAAGACACCCCACAGCAAAGCTTTAAGTATCTCTCCTACTTCCCTCTCTCTCTCTGTCAGTAGTATGCATAGCCAACAAAAAAGAGGAAGAAGAAAGAAAGAAAGATAGTAAGATAAATAGGTGCAAACCATAACTGCTGCCAAACCATAAAAAGGAAAAACTAAGCACACCAAAAATGCTAATGCACAAAATAGCAAGGGGAATAATGTAAAGGATTCTGTCCTAGGGCCATATATATTAGCAAATATAAATATAAAATTAAAAGTGCCTAAAAAAAATAACTATAGAGTGTCTAAATGTTAATATATGATACCAATAGACACTTTTTCCCCAGCAAACAAGCAGCAAACAGCCAAACCAGTACTGAAACATATCAGCAGAGGTTATGGAATAGGAGTATATTGAAAATCCATAAAGGGTGGCAAAAAACAAATCAAATGCACATCTTAATCCTTCTACCACCTTCAGCGGAGGTAAAGACTGAGGTATGTGGGAGGTGGGAGGCGTTTAATAGGGCTTTTGGGTTTGGGAATCTGCCTCCTCCTATTGGTAGAGAAGAGTAATTCTCAGGAGTAATGGATCATGGACTCACCACCTGTATGAAAGAAACACATACACCCAAAGAGAGCATTGTAAAGCCCAGAAGCCTGCTTGCACACACATTTTGCTTAATCACAGCCCTGTGTGGGCAACTATCATTAAAATGTGTTTACCGTACCCTAAAGCAGTGTTCCAGTCACACACCTCTCCCAACATGGCCCAGTATGGCTTATTATGTTGAGTAGGACATCACAGTATATAACATTCTGCTCTACTAACATGTTATCTAAGTTTGTAAATTAACTCCTGTTACTCTGCATCACAAAGCTTTGTTTCCCTAAAACGTTGGCAATAAGTACCCAAAATGCAACAGCACAAGTCATGGTTGCCTCAACAATAGAACTAATTTCTTGAGCAGAGAAAACAATTAACAGTCAAGCTGTGCAACTACTTTATACGATTCAAGAACCCTAGTAATACCCATGGCAGGTTACTTAAAGTGATACTAAACACATATCATGCACAACCCTCTAAACATGGGTGCTGCGATTTTGGAACCTAGGTTACATTTGCAGGTACCGAAGGGAGAGAAGTTGCACTTGTGTAAACACTTCAGCACCGGAATGTAGTGAAAGAAATTTCAACTTGGCATCACCCAAAACTAAAGGAAGGCTGGGAATAAACTCAATACTATGCATATAAAATGTGTTTAGTGTTTAATGACCAAGGTATTCTGTAATATAACTGCAAGAATCAATGTTAAAGGACCAGTCAATACAGTAGATTTGCATAATCAACAAATGCTTAGTAAGAAGACAATGCAATAGCACTTACTCTGAACTTCAAATGAGTAGTAGATTTTTTTTAAATAAATTGCAAAGTTATGTCTATTTCCACTCCCCCTGTATCATGTGACAGCCATCAGCCAATCACAAATGCATATACGTATATGCTGTGAATTCTTGCACATGCTCAGTAGGAGCTGGTGACTCAAATAGTGTAAATATAAAAAGACTGTGCACATTTTGTTAATGGAAGTAAATTGGAAAGTTGTTTAAAATGGCATGCTCTATCTGAATCATGAAGTTTAATTTTGACGTGAGTGTCCCTTTAAAGTATCTCATTTCCGATAAAAGTCCTGTAACGCTGCGTCTCTTAAATGAATAGTAATACAAATATAGCGAGGGTTAGTAAGATATTTCAGGAAGCAGCAATGGTTATTTGTAGCTAGTAGCTGATATGTATAGAAAAACAGACCAAAGCATGTCATACTTCTGTGCGCACCTGTGCAACTTTGTGTGTCTGTAATAAACAGCTGAGTTTTAACTATCAACTTCCCCTACTAAATCAGGGAGAAAAAGGAGAAGAAGTTTTTTTTGTAACAAATGAGATGTATGTACAAAATGATTTTTACTACCCCGTAGTATTCCTTGCAAACAGTGCTGGAAAACAGTGCGTACCTGCAGTCCGGTAGCATTATATAGTAAAAGTCATACCACACATACACACAAACACTACACATACTAAATAGTTAACTTCTCATTTAGAGGGGTGCTGCCTAAGCCCCAAGTTTAGTGATATGCGCCCAGTTTATTCTAAGAGTGTTATATAGGCCCTGGGATGTGCAGCCATTCCATTCTGCGAGTTCAGTCAATTTCCAAGATTTTTGAATGTATTTTCTACAGAGGCCACATTTAGCTTGAATACCCACAGTTGTAGAAAGCAGTGTTAGAGCCAGCCTGGAGTCATGGAGAGCAATTTAGGCATATCATTCCTAGGCTGATATACTTAAACCCTCCATTTTATGTTTTTAGCTTTAGTATTTGCTGCTTTTGTCCAGAAGTGAACATCAGCAGAACATGCTGTGACCTGAGATATCATTGCAAAAAATGCATCATGTCTGCAGAAAGAACATGACACATGTAGGAACTGTTAGGGCTTTTGCTGTGCAGAGCTGCACTACATCAGGCTGTTCTCTTTAAACAGTGCTGTGCTCTGGCTGCATGTGTACATTTTCCTGAACTCAGAGCAGCCTGAGTTAAGCACTGTTTGAAGAGAACTGTCAAATATGGAGCACAGAGTGCAAGTGCATTGATTGAGTGTCTCTCAGGGATTTTTTTCAACCCTGCTCCTTAGCATTTCCCAGTCTGCAAAGCTGTGACACCTGAAAATAAGGAATTCTTGTGAGCAATGCCACTTATACACTTATTACTAAATGTTTTGCCTTAGAAATATGTGATATTAGACCAAAAGCAGAGGAAACAAAATATATTCAAGAGACATTTTAAAAACTTAAAAAAAGGACACCATTCAGATAAAACATACAATTTTAAACCACTTTCTTATGCACTTTTATTATCACATTTTCTTTGTTTCATTGTTATCCTTTGCTGAAAAGCAGAAAAGTAAGCTCAGGAGAGTGCACGTGTCCGCAGCACTATGTGGCAGCAGTTTTGCAACAATGTTATATATTAGCAAGAGCACTAAATGGTAGCACTATTTACTGTCATGAGAAAGAAGCAAATTTGAAATAGAACTAAATTGGAAACTTTTTTAAAAAAAATGTATTTTCTCTGTATCTAACTTTAAATGCAATATTCAACTGCTACAATATATTAAAAACTTAAAAAATTGCTTTATTCTCCAGTTAATCAACACATTGTAATAGAGCTGCCTAATTTAAAATTTAATTTTATTCCAAAATGGCCTGAAGAAATTTTTTCACAACAAAAAAAAAGAGCTAATTGCAGCAAGTGAAAAAAAGGTTCTGCTGCTGGGGTGTTTCACAGCGTTGATATATTCACGAAAAAAAAAAAAGTTAAGAATAGGCTGTTAGATTTAAATATATTTAGAAAGGACATTCTAGTGTCAACTATTCTAGGGCTATCTAGCTATGGAACTATTCAACATACATTCAGTTTAAAAAACTAAATTTATGCTTACCTGATAAATTTATTTCTGGATATGGTGAGTCCACGACGTTATCAATTACTGTTGGGAATACCACTCCTGGCCAGCAGGAGGCGGCAAAGAGCACCACAGCAAGGCTGCTAAATATAACTTTCTTCCCACGAACCCCAGTCATTCGACCGAAGGGAAATGGAAAAAATGAATAAATACAAAGGTGCCCGACGTTTAATCAAAAAAATAACGGTCTTAAATTTAAGGGTGGGGTCGTGGACTCACCATATCCGGAAATAAATTTATCAGGTAAGCATAAATTTTGTTTTCTTTCCTAACATATTGTGAGTCCACGACGTCATCAATTACTTTTGGGAATCAATACCCAAGCTAGAGGACACAGATGACTAGGAGGGACAAGACAGGTAGATCTAAATAGAAGGCACCACCGCTTGAAGAACCCTTCTCCAAAAAGAAGCCTCAGCCGAGGCAAAAGTATCAAATTTAAAACATTTGGAAAAATTATGTAGAGAGGAATAAATTGCAGCCTTGCAAATCTGATCCACAGAAGCTTCATTCTTGAAAGCCCAAGAAGAAGAAACAGCCCTCGAGAAAAGAGCCGTAAATCGCTCAGAAGGCTGCCAACCAGCAGCCTCATAAGCAACAGAATAATATTTCTCAACCAGATAGAAAGATAAGTAGCAGAAGCCTCCTGACCTTTACGTTTTCCAGAAAAACAAACAAGGCAGAGGACTGGCAAAAATCCTTAGTCGCCTGTAAGTAGAATTCTAGAGCACGCACAAGCACAAGTAGATTGTGCAACAAAATGTTCCTTACAAGAAGAAAGATTAGGACATAGAAAAGGAACAACAATTTCCCGATTAATATTTCTATCAGAAACCACTTTTGGTAGAAAACCCAACTTGTACGAAGAACCGCCTTATCAGCATGAAAGATAAAATAAGGCGATTCACACTGCAAAGCCGAGAGATCCGAGACTCTCCGAGCAGAAAAAAACAACAAGAAACAAAACCTTCCAGGATAACAACTTAATAGCTATGGAATGCAATGGCTCAAACAGAGCCTGCTGCAAAACTTTAAGAACAAGGTTAAGGCTTCAAGGAGGAGCAACAGACTGAAACACAGGCCTGATTCTGACCAAGGCCTGACAAAAGGATTACACAACTGGCACGTCCATCAGACGCTTGTGTAACAAAATAGAAAATGAGTACCGACTGGCAAACCCTACTCCAGACCTTCCTGGAGAAAAAACAAAATCCTAAGAATCCTGACCCTACTCCTAGAGTAGCCTTCGGATTCACACCAATAAAGGCATTTACGCCATATCATATGGTAATTCTTTCTAGTAACAGGCTTGCGAGCCTGAATCATGGTCCCAATGACAGACTCAGAAAAAATACTCTTATAGATTAAACTAAGCGTTCAATCTAAAAAGCAGTCAGCTTCAGCGAAATGAGATTTGGGTGAAGGAAGAGACCCTAAATTAAAAAGTCCTTCTTCAGAGGCAATCTCGAAGGCGGGAAAGACGACATCTCCACTAGGTCTGCATACCAGAGTCTGATATGAGCAATGACTCATGGAAAGAAAGCAAAACAGAGGAAATAGGTATGCAAGACTGAAATTCCAAGAAAAACCGCCAGAACATCTATCAGGGCGGTCTGCGGATCACTTGATCTTGAATCGTGCCCTGGAAGCTTGGAATTCTGCCGAAACACCATCATAAGCCAACTCCTGAACCCCCCATTTGAGGGTTTACATAGAGAACCCCTCCGGATGGAGAGCCCACTCCCCGGGATAAAATATCTGTCTGTTCAGAAGTCCGATTCTCAGCTGTCCACCCCTGGAAAGTGGAAGAGACACAGTAATTGTGAGCTTCCGCCCACTGACAATCCAAGTCACCTCCTCCATGGCTAAGGAACTCCTAGTTGCCCGACTGGAACCAGGCTAATGACGACCGAAGCCAAGTCATCAGAGCATTGTAAATCACTCTCAACTACAAGATGTTAAAGAGGAGAGCAGACACTTCTGTGCCTCAAACAAGTCCCAGACTGCTTCCCAGCTCAGCAGGCTGGCGTCCGTGGGCACATCACCCAGGAATGTATCCAGAAGCACGCACCCGGAGACAGAGATACTCCTGAAAAACCACCACGAGAGAAAGTCTCTTGTCGACTGATCTAGATCTATCCACTGAGACAGATCCGAATGTTCTCCATTTTATGGAAAATAGCAAAAGGAATGATGTCCATGGTAACCATCAGACCAATTCCCTCCATATATTGAGTCACTGAAAAATAAAGGAAAAATCAACTGCAGCTAGATGCAAACTCCCAACCCTCTGGTTGCAAGATGGCTAAGCTATCTACCGGACCACTAGAGCTTGCTGTTGGCCGGACAGTAGACTGCAGAGAGAGAAAAAGGAATAATCTTTGATTATCTGACCTCTGTTAGAAATCTTCTCCTAGATAGAGAATCTATTAAGGTCTCCAAAAAAAATCACCCTTGTAAATGGAACAAGGGAACTCTTCTCCCGACTCATTTCCCATCCATGGGAAAGTATTATGGACAAGATATCTTGAAAGAAAATTTGCTCGAAGGATGGATGACACCTGAACCATAGATTGTCCAGAAAGGCACACTTGCAATACCCTAAGACCTAAAAGTCTTTCTAGGAAGATGAAACTCAGAAACTTGAGAAGATACTGAATCATGGGAACAATAAATACACATCCTTCAGGTCTATGTTCGTTATAAACAGGCCCTCTTGAACCAAATTAGAATGGATACTACTTTGAAGGTAAGAACCTGAGAAACTTGAGGCAAATACCTAAATCCCGTTCCCAGACTGGGACTGGAACTGGAACTATCACTCCCAGAGGGGAAGGTCCTGAACCCAGTTCAAGGAATGCCTCTCAACATACCTGGATTGCAGATACTCTAGAAGGAGAAATCTGCCCCTGGGAGGAAATCTTAGATTGGACCAAGTTTAGTTGGGTTCCAAAAGACATGACTGACCCTGCAGAAAGAGGAAAAGGAAAACTTTCCTTTAGTCTTACTCTCTTGACGTGTGGTATAAAAACCTTTTTTCACCCATCAAGTCAGAGGATAATTCTGCCAGACCAAGTCCAAACAAGGTCTCATCCTTGAAAGGAAACACCAGAAGCGTGGATTTGGAGGAAACATAAAATATTGAACCTGCAACTACAGAACCATAAAGACTAAGCTGTACCACTAAGCCACAGGTAGGATTCTCGGCTAACCAAGATGTCAGCCACAATGCCCGGCAGGCTAGCACAGCAAGTCTATAAGACAAGGCATTGCTCTAAATGAACAATTAAACCTCCAGCTTCTTATCTATGGATCCGTAAAGGAGCAGCTACCCTCCATAGGGATCAAAGTTCTCTTAGCCATAGTAGAAAAGCTCCCTTCTACATAGGGCACTGTGCATTTTAATGGAGTCAGCGACAGGAAAATTTCTTTAAAGGATGGAAGTATTACTATCATCTTTTATAATGTATTATTTACACATTTTATTTTGAAATAAATTGATTTTAGAGTAATTCATGTAGTATTATAAATATTTTAAAATTATATAGAAAGTTAAGGAATCTACAAATACAAATATATCCATTCTGAGCTACTAATAGTAAACAAATATAGTCTGATATTGTTACATTTGTATAAATATACAAAATAATATTTCTATTTATATGGGTTTTTGTATCTGCAAACTTTGAAGGTGCTGGAATCTAAGTACTGTATATTAGACAAAACATTTTTTACTTTCTATTAGATATCTATGTGGATTATGCCTTTCACTAACATATATGAAGTTTTTTAACATTAAGTTTTAAATAATATGTATTTGATCCATTTATTATTATTTCTATTTATATGTTGCATATGTTTATCGTATAAATTGTTAAACTTCAGCCAATATAGAATATGAAGAATAGTATTAGTAAGTATAAAGTGTACTATTCACTGTGTTAGCGTGCCGTCTACAAGCTTATAATTACATTTTAACCAATCAGATCAATAGGCTTGATAGAAAAGGAAGCACGTAACAATCCCTAGTATGAGCTTGAGAAAGATAATATTTTGAAACACGTTGCTCACACCGGCTTCCATAGTGAAGCACACCTGTTCTTTTGCTGATTCAGGTTGTCGGCAACTTAACCCGTATAGCGGTGCAGTAGCACTGTTGAAGCAGACTCAAAGGCGTTACTGATTTGTTGTGCACGATCAGACCCTGATTGAGACGCTATCTGCAAACCGATGGGTTCTTTCGCCTAAACCTTTGCACATTTATTGCCTACAAATTTGTATTTGTTAAGGTGGAAAGTAAGATAGAGGATTATCATATACGAAGTTCCTCCATTGGAAACCCATCACTCATTGGAATCGGAGTGATTCACAACAGATGCCGATAATAACATTCTAAACTGTGAGTACGGATATTGCTTTTTAACTCACATTATCCTATGCTACACTAAGAGGAACTCCCTTTTTCCAGTAGGACAAACTATATAACAACTTGACTAAGGATATCTGTTGGAGATCATTATAAAGACCTGATATAACTCATCTTGCATTAGGACTTTTATTATCATCTTACACTCATTCCTTTAAGCACTTTTGAGACATTATTTACGTTAGTGTCAAACAATATTTTAGGTTTTTTGTTAAGATTTTTTTGTATTCCCATAAACAAAGTGTTTTACATTTTGGTATTAAAAAAAATGTTTAAATTGTTTTAACACTTAGTAGGTTGACCTAATAGTATATTGTGTTGATTATTATATGCATGTTAAATTTTATTAAATGATATATGAATTTTATGTAACCAGCACCTTCAATGAAGTTTGTTATTTATTGATATTTATTTTTATACACATTAAATTGGAATATATTAATTTATATTGTAACTTTATTTGATCAAATTACACTTGCGGTTTATCTTATACACTTGTAAATTTGATCATTAAGTTCATATTTATTCTCTGTTTTTTGTGTTACACTTAGGCTTTTTCTTAGTGCTCCCTAGTTCCCTTTTATATTTTTAATGGTTATTTATAGGGTCTTCCTTTGGCGCTGGTCACACCCTCTACTTTATTTTAACTCTGCTATCTAATACTGTATCTCTAGAAATTTCAGCCTAAAAATAAATCTTTATTTTAAAAAGGAGCTAGTGGTCTAAATCTTCATACAGACAAACTAAAAATATTTGCAAATAAAAATCTTTCAAGTCAAGTGTATCTATCAGGACGGCCTCTCTATGAAGGGTGTACCGCTGACTAAAAACCCAGTTACAGGCATAAAAGAACTCCGCTCCGTTCTCAGCCAGAGAACGAGGCGGAGTTACAGAAACTGCACTCGACAAGAGCCTAAAATGGCGGTGCTCCGTTCTCTGTAGAAAAAAGGAGGCGGGCCAGGAAAATGGCATGGAGATGAAGCGCAGTTGTTTTATTACATCACGCTTCATCCTGCCGCTTAGTATTGAGTAAACATGGATGCTGTATTTCCCTAAAAAAAAAAAAAAAAGTTTGCAGGAGAAGAAAACAAAAATAAGACACCGCTCTACCTTATTTCAAGAAGCGAAGGAAGGCACATCATACTCACCCTATAGGAATGGCGCTGTCAAAGAAAAAGCACGCTCTCCCAATAGACACAACTATAACTCTGTGAAACAAGAGACTTAGCGTGCTCCAAAGATTTGTCTTAACAAAAAAAAAAAAAATTATAGTGAGTGAAGATTTCATTTAATTCTGAGCCCCCAATGGTGACATGAAAAAAAGTTCCCAGTGGCGTCCGAGCAAGGAAAAATAAAGTGCCAGAAGAATGTTGTTTAAAACAAGTGAAAAAATGTTATTGAATTCTTCTTAAAAATGTCGGTGGTGGCAAACTCCATACAGAAAAATATGTGAGTTATCACAAAAACGTCTGACCGGTTTCAGCCATGTAGGCTGTAGTCAGACATAAAGCATGTTAACAGGTGTAAGTTACTATTTAAAAACCCTTAACTCCTCCCTTAGGAGGTACCTAAAAACATGTGCTCATATATATTAACCCTAAATGATGATGATGCTCGGTATACATACAATTATAAGTGCTCTGTTTATAAATAATGTGCTATGGTTAGTAATGGCACTTCAGCATATCATTACCATAATTATAAATGTAAGCTACATGCTAAGAACATATATATATGAGCCAAACATGTAGAATGTAATAAACGCAAAAAAGAAAATTTAAAATATCCAAGGAAATCAAAGGAAAACAATGAATGAGTAAATAAACAGAGAAATTAACAAATTAATACATCTTAATTGATTGTAACTCTAAGACTAGAAAACTCATAAATATAAGTAATATTGTTATAAGTGAATCTCACTCCTAAAATGTCTAAATGAAGTATACCTGAGCTGTAGATGGAGATAAGATAGACGCAAAGATACAATATATACTGTATATACATACGTAATGTTAGTAACACTATTAAAAAGAGTGCTATATATAGCTACAAAATATGGAAGCAGTTCAGACTTGGTGTAACCAAATCAGGGATGTGCAGTCACTAGAGGCAGGGCTTCACCTCTCATATGGGCAAAAAACATAATTTATGTAAGAACTTACCTGATAAATTAATTTCTTTCATATTAGCAAGAGTCCATGAGCTACTGACGTATGGGATATACATTCCTACCAGGAGGGGCAAATTTACCCAAACCTCAAAATGCCTATAAATACACCCCTCACCACACCCACAAATCAGTTTAACGAATAGCCAAGAAGTGGGGTGATAAGAAAAAAGTGCAAAAGCATAAAAAATAAGGAATTGGAATAACTGTGCTTTATACAAAAAAATCATAACCACCATAAAAAGGGTGGGCCTCATGGACTCTTGCTAATATGAAAGAAATGAATTTATCAGGTAAGTTCTTACATAAATTATGTTTTCTTTCATGTAATTAGCAAGAGTCCATGAGCTAGTGAAGTATGGAATATAAATACCCAAGATGTGGAACTTCCACGCAAGAGTCACTAGAGAGGGAGGGATAAAATAAAGACAGCCAATTCCGCTGAAAAATAATCCACAACCCAAAAAAGTGAAACAAACTGATTGAAACTATAAGCAGAAGAATCAAACTGAAACAGCTGCCTGAAGTACTTTTCTACCAAAAACTGCTTCAGAAGAAGAAAAAACATCAAAATGTTAGAATTAAGTAAAAGTATGCAAAGAAGACCAAGTTGCTGCTTTGCAAATTTGATCAACTGAAGCTTCATTCCTAAAAGCCCAGGAAGTAGAAACTGACCTAGTAGAATGAGCTGTAATTCTTTGAGGCGGAGTTTTACCCGACTCAACATAAGCATGATGAATCAAAGACTTTAACCAAGATTCCAGAGAAACGGCAGAGGCCTTCTGGCCTTTCCTGGAACCGGAAAAGATAACAAATAGACTAGAAGTCTTTCGGAAATCTTTAGTAGCTTCAACATAATATTTCAAAGCTCTAACTACATCCAAAGAATGCAACGATCTTTCCTTAGAATTCTTAGGATTAGGACATAATGAAGGAACCACAATTTCTCTACTAATGTTGTTAGAATTCACAACCTTAAGTAAAAATTTAAATGAAGTTCGCAACACCGCCTTATCCTGATGAAAAATCAGAAAAGGAGACTCACAAGAAAGAGCAGATAATTCAGAAACTCTTCTAGCAGAAGAGATGGCCAAAAGAAAAAAAACTTTCCAAGAAAGTAATTTAATATCCAGCGAATGCATAGGTTCAAACGGAGGAGCTTGAAGAGCCCTCAAAACCAAATTCAAAATCCAAGGAGGAGAAATTGACTTAATGACAGGTTTAATACGAACCAAAGCCTGTACAAAACAATGAATATCAGGAAGATAAGCAATCTTTCTGTGAAACAGCACAGAGAGCAGAAATTTGTCCTTTCAAGGAACTTGCAGACAAGCCTTTATCCAGACCATCCTGGAAAAACTGTAAAATTCTAGGAATACTAAAAGAATGCCAAGAAAAATGATGAGAAGAACACCAAGCAATGTAAGTCTTCCAGACTCGATAATATATCTTCCTAGACACAGATTTACGAGCCTGCAACATAGTATTAATTACGGAGTCAGAGAAACCTCTATGACTGAGAATCAAGCGTTCAATCTCCATACCTTCAAATTTAATGATTTGAGATCCTGATGGAAAAAAGGACCTTGCGAAAGATGAGAAGCCATCAGATCTATTTCTGGAAGTCCCCACATTTGAACAATCTGAAGAAAAACTTCTGGGTGAAGAGACCATTCGCCCGGATGTAACATCTGGCGGCTGAGATAATTTGCTTCCCAATTGTCTATACCTGGGATGTGAACCGCAGAAATTAGACAGGAGCTGGATTCCGCCCATACAAGTATTCGAGATACTTCTTTCCTGGCCAGAGGACTGTGAGTCCCTCCTTGATGATTGACATATGCCACGGTTGTGACATTGTCCGTCTGAAAACAAATGAACGATTCTCTCTTCAGAAGAGGCCACAACTGAAGAGCTCTGAAAATCGCACGGAGTTCCAAAATGTTGATTGGTAATCTCGCCTCCTGAGATTTCCAAACCCCCTGCGCTGTCAGAGACCCCCATACAGCTCCCCAACCTGTCAGACTCGCATCTGTTGAGATCACAGTCCAGGATGGAAGAACAAAAGAAGCCCCCTGAACTAGACAATGGTGGTCTGTCCACCACGTCAGAGAGTGTCGAACAATCGGATTTAAAGATATTAACTGTGATATCTTTGTATAATCCCTGCACCACTGGTTCAGCATACAGAGCTGAAGAGGTCGCATGTGAAAACGAGCAAAGGGGATCGCGTCCAATGCAGCAGTCATAAGACCTAGAATTTCCATGCATAAGGCTACCGAAGGGAATGATTGAGACTGAAGGTTTCGACAGGCTGAAACCAACTTCAGACGTCTTTTGTCCGTTAGAGACAGAGTCATGGATACTGAATCTATCTGGAAACCTAAAAAGGTTACCCTTGTCGGAGGAATCAATGAACTTTTTGGTAAATTGATCCTCCAACCATGTTCTTGAAGAAACGATATAAGTTGATTCGTATGAGATTCTGCTAAATGTGAAGACTGAACAAGTACCAAGATATCGTCCAAATAAGGAAATACCACAATACCCTGTTCTCTGATTACAGATAGCAGGGCACCGAGAACCTTTGTAAAAATCCTTGGAGCTATTGCTAGGCCGAATGGCAGAGCCACAAATTGGTAATGCTTGTCTAGAAAAGAGAATCTCAGAAACTGATAGTGATCTGGATGAATCGGAATATGCAGATATGCATCCTGCAAATCTATTGTGGACATATAATGCCCTTGCTGAACAAAAGGCAGGATAGTCCTTATAGTTACCATTTTGAATGTTGGTATCCTTACATAACGATTCAATATTTTTAAATCCAGAACTGGTCTGAAGGAATTCTCCTTCTTTGGCACGATGAATAGATTTGAGAAAAAACCCAGCCCCTGTTCCAGAACTGGAACAATTACTCCAGCCAACTCTAGATCTGAAACACATTTCAGAAACGCTTGAGCTTTCACTGGATGTAACGGAACGCGAGAAAGAAAAAATCTTCTTGCAGGAGGCCTTATCTTGAAACCTATTCTGTACCCTTGTGAAACAATGTTCTGAATCCAAAGACTGTGAATCGAATTGATCCAAATTTCTTTGAAAAATCGTAATCTGCCCCCTACCAGCTGGGCTGGAATGAGGGCCGCACCTTCATGTTGACTTGGGAGCTTGTTTTGGCTTTCTAAAAGGTTTGGATTTATTCCAGACCGGAGATGGTTTCCAAACAGAAACTGTTCCTGTAGAGGAAGGATCGGGCTTTTGCTCCTTATTCTGACGAAAGGAACGAAAACGATTAGCAGCCCTATATTTACCTTTAGATTTTTTTATCCTGCGGTAAAAAAGTTCCTTTCCCCCCAGTAACAGTTGAAATAATAGAATCCAACTGTGAACCAAACAATTTATTACCTTGGAAAGAGAGGGAAAGCAAAGTTGACTTAGAAGACATATCAGCATTCCAAGTTTTAAGCCATAAAGCTCTTCTAGCTAAAATAGCTAAAGACATATACCTGATATCAACCCTAATGATATCAAAGATGGCATCACAAATAAAGTTATTAGCATGTTGAAGAAGATGAACAATGCTCTGAGAATTATGATCTGTTACTTGTTGTGCTAAAGCCTCTAACCAGAAAGTTGAAGCTGCAGCAACATCTGCCAAAGATATAGCAGGTCTAAGAAGATTACCTGAACAGAAATAGGCTTTTCTTAGAAAGGATTCTATCTCCCTATCTAATGGATCCTTAAAGGAAGTACTATCTGCCGTAGGAATAGTAGTACGTTTAGCAAGAGTAGAGATAGCCCCATCAATTTTAGGGATTTTGTCCCAAAACTCTAATCTGTCAGATGGCACAGGATACAATTTTTTAAACCTTTTAGAAGGAGTAAAAGAATTACCCAGATTATTCCATTCCCTGGAAATTACTTCAGAAATGGCATCAGGGACAGGAAAAACTTCCGGAATAACCACAGGAGGTTTAAAAACCGTATTTAAACGTTTAGATTTAGTATCAAGAGGACCAGATTCCTCTATTTCTAATGCAATTAAGACTTCTTTAAGTAAAGAACGAATAAATTCCATTTTAAATAAATATGAAGATTTATCAGTATCAATCTCTGAAACAGACTCCTCTGAACCAGAGAAATTATCATCAGAAACAGAATCAGAATGGTGATGTTCATTTAAAAATTCATCTGAAAAATGAGAAGTTTTAAAAGACCTTTTACGTTTACTGGAAAGAGGAATAACAGACATAGCCTTCTTAATAGATTTAGAAACAAAATCTCTTATGTTAACAGGAACACCCTGAGCATTAGATGTTGAAGGAACAGCAACAGGTAATGGAACATTACTAAAGGAAATATTCTCTGCTTTAGCAAGTTTATCATGACATTTATCACAAACAACAGCTGGAGGGACAGTTACCACAAGTTTACAACAAATGCAATTAACTTTGGTAGATCCAGCATCAGGCAGCGAATTTCCAGAAGTAGCTTCTGATTCAGGGTCAACCTGAGACATCTTGCAATATGTAATAGAAAAAACAACATATAAAGCAAAATTTATCAAACTCCTTAAATGACAGTTTCAGGAATGGGAAAGAATGCCAATGAACAAGCTTCTAGCAACCAGAAGCAAATAAACAATGAGACTTAAATAATGTGGAGACAATAATGACGCCCATATTTTTTAGCGCCAAAAAAGATGCCCACATTATTTGGCGCCTAAATGCTTTGGCGCCAAAAATGACGCCACATCCGGCGACGCAGACATCTTTGGTGCAAAAAACGCCAAAAAAGTCAGCGCCAAGAATGACGCAATAAAATGAAGCATTTTCAGCCCCCGCAAGCCTAACAGCCTACAGGAAAAAAGTCAAATTTTTTAAGGTAAGAAAATTTTAATATTCAAATGCATTATCCCAAATAATGAAACTGACTGTCTGAAATAAGGAATATTGAACATCCTGAATCAAGGCAAATAAATGTTTGAACACATATATTTAGAACTTTTATATAAAAGTGCCCAACCATAGCTTAGAGTGTCACAGAAAATAAGACTTACTTACCCCAGGACACTCCTCTACATGCAGTAGATGGCCAAACCAGTACTGAAACGAGAATCAGTAGAGGTAATGGTATATATAAGAGTATATCGTCAATCTGAAAAGGGAGGTAAGAGATGAATCTCTACGACCGATAACAGAGAACCTTTGAAATAGACCCCGTAGAAGGAGATCATTGAATTCAAATAGGCAATACTCTCTTCACATCCCTCTGACATTCACTGCACACTGAGAGGAAAACCGGGCTCCAGCCTGCTGCGAAGCGCATATCAACGAAGAATCTAGCACAAACTTACTTCACCACCTCCAAGGGAGGCAAAGTTTGTAAAACTGATTTGTGGGTGTGGTGAGGGATGTATTTATAGGCATTTTGAGGTTTGGGAAACTTTGCCCCTCCTGGTAGGAATGTATATCCCATACGTCACTAGCTCATGGACTCTTGCTAATTACATGAAAGAAATATATTTTTTTTATTGGCTTTAAAAACAAAATTTAAAAAAAATTGCAAATTTTTTTTCCAAGCTACATGTTGTGCAATGGAGAGGCACAAGCAGGTATGCCCACCATTACACAACATGCTGTGCCATCTACTGGATGAAAGTGGTTAAGATCATTGCATGGCACATAACTGCTTATTTGAGGCAGTCCTATTTGGGCTGACCCAATCCAGTGAGAGGCATTAGTAAGTGGAACTTAGGGTTGGGGCTGGATGTTAAATCATATAAAACAAAGCAAAAACGGAAAAAAAGAACTTTCATTTATTTTGTTGCTGTCCTGTGATGCTGCCAGCTTTGCTAAAGTGAAAAAGAGAGTTCTGTACTTCCCCTCTAAGTGCAGTGGAATGTGCCACTGTCACTTCCTTACAGAGCAGGAAGAGATGCAGAGAGAGCAGTGTTTTAGCCACATTTTATTGAAGTAAGTGCTGCAACCATAGATTTTACTGAAAGGGATTCTGTTAGTGAAAATTATAATTTAATGAACGTGGTTTAGTGTTTTTTTTTTGTACTCTTTTACAGCAGTTTAAGGATCGTTTTTGTATTTTGTTTACTCAAAGTTTACACCACTACCTAAGCAGCTTGCCTCTGTACTTTACACTAATTTATAGTCTCACTTTCTGAACTCTCTGTAGCTCTGCTGTTTTATTACTTAAAAATGCAGTGGTCCCTCTCCCCCCCCCCCTTGTGTGTGTGTGTCTCTCTCTCTCTCTCAATCTATCAATCTCTCTCCTTATGTGTCGTTCTCCCCCATGGTCTCTTTCTCTCTCTGTCTCTCTTCCTCCCCCTCTGACTCTCTCATCCCTTATGTGTCTCTCTAACCCTCTGTGTGTGATTGTGTCTCTCTCTCTTTCTCTAACCCTCTGTGTGTGATTGTGTCTCTCTCTCTCTCTAACCCTCTGTGTGTGATTGTGTGTCTCTCTCTCTCTCTAACCCTCTGTGTGTGATTGTGTCTCTCACTCTTTCTCTCCCTCTCTAACCCTCTGTGTGTGATTGTGTCTCTCTCTTTTTCTCTCTCTCTAACCCTCTGTGTGTGATTGTGTCTCTCTCTTTCTCTCTCTCTAACCCTCTGTGTGTGATTGTGTCTCTCTCTCTTTCTCTCTCTCTCTCTCTAATCCTCTGTGTATGACTGTGTCTCTCTCTCTTTCTCTCTCTCTAACCCTCTGTGTGTGATTGTCTCTCTCTCTCTCTAACCCTCTGTGTGTGATTGTGTCTCTCTCTCTTTCTCTCTAACACTCTGTGTATGAATGTGTCTCCCTCTAACCCTCTGTGTGTGATTTTGTCTCTCTTTCTCTCTCTCTCTAACCCTCTGTGTATGAATGTGTCTCCCTCTAACCCTCTGTGTGTGATTGTGTCTCTCTTTCTCTAACCCTCTGTGTGTGATTGTGTGTGTCTCTCTCTCTCTCTCTCTCAAGCCCTCTGTGTGTGATTGTCTCTCTCTCTCTCTCTCTCTCTCTCTAACCCTCTGTGTGTGATTGTGTCTCTTTCTCTCTCTCTCTCTAACCCTCTGTGTATGATTGTGTGTCTCTCTCTCTCTAACCATCTGTGTGTGATTGTGTCTCTCTTTCTTTCACTCTCTCTCTAACCTTCTGTGTATGATTGTGTCTCTCTTTCTCTCTCTCTCTCTCTCTCTCTCTCTCTAACCCTCTGTGTGTGATTGTGTCTCTCTTTCTCTCTAACCCTCTGTGTGTGATTGTGTCTCTCTCTTTTTCTCTCTCTCTCTAACCCTCTGTGTGTGTCTCTCTCTTTCTCTCTCTAACCCTCTGTGTATGATTGTGTCTCTCTCTCTTTCTCTCTCTCTCTAACCCTCTGTGTGCGATTGTGTCTCTTTCTCTAACCCTCTGTATGTGATTGTGTCTCTCTTTCTCTAACCCTCTGTATGTGATTGTGTCTCTCTCTCTTTCTCTCTCTCTAACCCTGTGTGTGATTCCGTCTCTCTTTCTCTCTCTCTCTAACCATCTGTGTGTGATTGTGTGTCTCTCTCTTTCTCTCTCTAACCCTGTGTATGATTGTGTGTCTCTCTCTCTTTCTCTCTCTCTCTAACCCTCTGTGTGCGATTGTGTCTCTCTTTCTCTAACCCTCTGTATGCGATTGTGTCTCTCTTTCTCTAACCCTCTGTATGTGATTGTGTCTCTCTCTCTTTCTCTCTCTCTAAACCTCTGTGTGTGATTGTGTCTCTCTTTCTCTCTAACCCTCTGTGTCTCTCTCCCCCCGTCTCTCCCTCTCCCCCCGAGTGCTTTTCTGTGTTTCTGTCTACCTTTTATTTATTTAATTAATGAATTGGTAGTGCCATCTGATGGTGTGGCTTTATTTAAAGGGGTGGGGTCAAGCGGCCCACCATCTTTAAATTTCACCAGCCGCCACTGGATCAAGACATTTTAATAGTTACTGAATAATTATAGAATATATAATCATAATTTGCAGCATTAAAGTAAAAAGTATGTTTTAAACATATTTTAATGGGCATGGATTTCTAGATCTCATAATCAGAGCAAGCATGTTGTTATCTGGCAAGAGTTTCTGTTACAATCCTTTAGACTAAAATCAGATATTTACTAAGTTGACCAGTTTTCCAAGACACCATTTAAAAGCGACATGAAACCCATATGTTTTCTTTCATGATTTAGAAAGAGCATGCAATTTTAAATAACTTTCCAATTTACATCTAATATCTAATTTTCTTCATTCTTTTGATATCCTTTGTTGAAATCATATCTAAATATGCTTAGTAGCTGCTGATTGGTGGCTGCACATAGATACCTCATGTGATTGGCTCACCCATGTGCATTGCTATTTCTTCAACAAAGGATATTAAAGAATGAAGGTGTATCCTAGCCACTGCCTCACCATCCTCTGACGTCACTGCACATCACTGAACCAAATACATATATATATATATATATATATATATATATATATATATACACATACACACGACTTTTGAAGCCTTTTGAGCCCTTCAGAGATGTCCTGTATCATGCAGAAGGAAGCTGAATGTCTCTGTCTGTAATTTTAACTAGGCCCCTCCCACTCATATTACAACAGTGGAAAGCCTCAGGAAACTGTTTCTAGGCAAAAATCAAGCCAGCCATGTGGAAAAAAACTAGGCCCCAATAAGTTTTGTCACCAAACATATATAAAAACGATTAACATGCCAGCAAACGTTTTATATTACACTTTTATAAGAGTATGTATCTCTGTTAATAAGCCTGATACCAGTCGCTATCACTGCATTTAAGGCTTAACTTACATTAATCCGGTATCAGCAGCATTTTTCTAGCAAATTCCATCCCTAGAAATATGTTAACTGCACATACCTTATTGCAGGAAAACCTGCACGCCATTCCCCCTCTGAAGTTACCTCACTCCTCAGAATATGTGAGAACGGCAGTGGATCTTAGTTACTTCTGCTAAGATCATAGAAATCACAGGCAGATTCTTCTTCTAATGCTGCCTGAGATGAAACAGTACACTCCGGTACCATTTAAAAATAGCAAACTTTTGATTGAAGTTAAAAAAACTATAATACACCACTCTCCTCTTACTACGTCCATCTTTGTTGAGAGTTGCAAGAGAATGACTGGATATGGCAGTGAGGGGAGGAGCTATATAGCAGCTCTGCTGTGGGTGATCCTCTTGCAACTTCCTGTTGGGAAGGAGAATATCCCACAAGTAATGGATGATCCGTGGACTGGATACACTTAAGAGAAAAGGTTGTACCGTTAAAAAGGTACACTAAAGTCAGAATTAAACAAATAGAACATGCAATAAAAAAAATACCCTCACTTATTTTATGTTCACACTGAGGCACCAGCTCCTACTGAGCATGTGCAGGAGTTCACAGTATAATATGTATATGCATCTTATGATTGACTGATGGCTGTCACTTGAAAGTAACTTTTTAGTTTGCATTTCATGATTATTAAATTATACTGTAATTTATAGCCTTTTAAATTAGGAACTTTTAAAGAGACATTGCACTCAAAAAAATCTAATATAAATATGCAAAAACAAAATTATGTGGAAAAAGATTTAGAAAAAGCAGTTTCAATTTGTAGCAGAAGGCGTGAAAACTAATACACAGGTATCTATTGCTCACTGTCAGGGACAACTCCCACAGAAAATTGTGCTTTTTTCAGCCCAGAAACATCTATTTAAAAGAAGCATTAGGGGCCCTATAATATAATTTGAAATATTCTTCTTTAGATGAAACAGAAAAATGTTTTAGTGCAAACATCAGTAACTATGAAGACAGCTTACTTAAAGGCCAGCAGAATATCCTGTTGCTTATGGTAGTAAACAGATTTAGCCTCACCCCAACAAAGTAGGAAGTATAAACTCATTTTCAGATTACACTAAGCAACAAGAGCAGTTAAAGTGATGGTAAATCGTAGCGTGCCAGCCATAAGGCATCATTTTATTATACATCATGACCAGGGCCGCCATCAGGGGGTGACAGGGGTGACTCCTGTCAGGGGCCCAATGGGCTAGGGGGGCCCCATGAGGCAAGAACTGAAAAAAAAAAAAAACATAATTTATGTAAGAACTTACCTGATAAATTCATTTCTTTCATATTAGCAAGAGTCCATGAGCTAGTGACGTATGGGATATACATTCCTACCAGGAGGGGCAAAGTTTCCCAAACCTTAAAATGCCTATAAATACACCCCTCACCACACCCACAATTCAGTTTAACGAATAGCCAAGAAGTGGGGTGATAAGAAAAAAGTGCGAAAGCATATAAAATAAGGAATTGGAATAATTGTGCTTTATACAAAAAAATCATAACCACCACAAAAAAGGGCGGGCCTCATGGACTCTTGCTAATATGAAAGAAATGAATTTATCAGGTAAGTTCTTACATAAATTATGTTTTCTTTCATGTAATTAGCAAGAGTCCATGAGCTAGTGACGTATGGGATAATGACTACCCAAGATGTGGATCTTTCCACACAAGAGTCACTAGAGAGGGAGGGATAAAATAAAGACAGCCAATTCCTGCTGAAAATAATCCACACCCAAAATAAAGTTTAATGAAAAACATAAGCAGAAGATTCAAACTGAAACCGCTGCCTGAAGTACTTTTCTACCAAAAACTGCTTCAGAAGAAGAAAATACAACAAAATGGTAGAATTTGGTAAAAGTATGCAAAGAGGACCAAGTTGCCGCTTTGCAAATCTGATCAACCGAAGCTTCATTCCTAAACGCCCAGGAAGTAGAAACTGACCTAGTAGAATGAGCTGTAATCCTATGAGGCGGAGTCTTACCCGACTCAACATAGGCAAGATGAATTAAAGATTTCAACCAAGATGCCAAAGAAACCGGAAAAGATAACAAATAAACTAGAAGTCTTTCGGAAAGACTTAGTAGCTTCAACATAATATTTCAAAGCTCTAATAACATCCAAAGAATGCAACGATTTCTCCTTAGAATTCTTAGGATTAGGACAAAATGAAGGAACCACAATGTCTCTACTAATGTTGTTGGAATTCACAACTTAGGTAAAAATTCAAAAGAAGTTCGCAACACCGCCTTATCCTGATGAAAAATCAGAAAAGGAGACTCACAAGAAAGAGCAGATAATTCAGAAACTCTTCTAGCAGAAGAGATGGCCAAAAGGAACAAAACTTTCCAAGAAAGTAATTTAATATCCAATGAATGCATAGGTTCAAATGGAGGAGCTTGAAGAGCCCCCAGAACCAAATTCAAACTCCAAGGAGGAGAAATTGACTTAATGACAGGCTTTATACGAACCAAAGCTTGTACAAAACAATGAATATCAGGAAGAATAGCAATCTTTCTGTGAAAAAGAACAGAAAGAGCAGAGATTTGACCTTTCAAGGAACTTGCGGACAAACCCTTATCTAAACCATCCTGAAGAAACTGTAATATTCTCGGTATTCTAAAAGAATGCCAAGAAAAATGATGAGAAAGACACCAAGAAATATAAGTCTTCCAGACTCTATAATATATCTCTCTGGATACAGATTTACGAGCCTGTAACACAGTATTAATCACAGAGTCAGAGAAACCTCTTTGACCAAGAATCAAGCGTTCAATCTCCATACCTTTAAATTTAAGGATTTCAGATCCTGATGGAAAAAAGGACCTTGAGACAAAAGGTCTGGTCTTAACGGAAGAGTCCACGGTTGGCAAGAGGCCATCCGGACAAGATCCGCATACCAAAACCTGTGAGGCCATGCCGGAGCTACCAGCAGAACAAACGAGCATTCCTTCAGAATCTTGGAGATTACTCTTGGAAGAAGAACTAGAGGGCGGAAAGATATAGGCAGGATGATACTACCAAGGAAGTGATAATGCATCCACTGCCTCCGCCTGAGGATCCCGGGATCTGGACAGATACCTGGGAAGTTTCTTGTTTAGATGAGAAGCCATCAGATCTATTTCTGGAAGTTCCCACATTTGAACAATCTGAAGAAATACCTCTGGGTGAAGAGACCATTCGCCCGGATGCAACGTTTGGCGACTGAGATAATCCTCTTTCCAATTGTCCATACCTGGGATATGAACCGCAGAGATTAGACAGGAGCTGGATTCCGCCCAAACCAAAATTCGAGATACTTCTTTCATAGCCAGAGGACTGTGAGTCCCTCCTTGATGATTGATGTATGCCACAGTTGTGACATTGTCTATCTGAAAACAAATGAACAACTCTCTCTTCAAAAGAGGCCAAGACTGAAGAGCTCTGAAAATTGCACGGAGTTCCAAAATATTGATCGGAAATCTCACCTCCTGAGATTCCCAAACCCCTTGTGCCGTCAGATACCCCCACACAGCTCCCCAACCTGTAAGACTTGCATCTGTTGAGATTATAGTCCAGGTCGGAAGAACAAAGAAGCCCCCTGAACTAAACGATGGTGATCTGTCCACCATGTCAGAGAGTGTCGTAAAATCGGTTTAAAGATATTAATTGAGATATCTTTGAGTAATCCCTGCACCATTGGTTCAGCATACAGAGCTGAAGAGGTCGCATGTGAAAACGAGCAAAGGAGATCGCATCTGATGCAGCAGTCCTAAGACCCAACATTTCCATGCATAAGGCTACCAAAGGGAATGATTGTGACTGAAGGTTTTGACAAGCTGATATCAATGTAAAACTTCTCTTGTCTGACAAGGACAGAGTCATAGACACTGAATTTATCTAGAAACCTAAAAAGGTTACCCTTGTCTGAGGAATCAATGAACTGATTGGTAAATTGATCCTCCAACCATGAACTTGAAGAAACAACACAAGTCGATTCGTATGAGATTCTTCGAAAATGAGAAGACTGAGCAAGTACCAAGATATCGTCCAAATAAGGAAATACCAAAACCCTATTCTCTGATTACAGAAAGAAGGGCACCGAGAACCTTTGAAAAAAATTCTTGGAACTGAGGCTAGGCCAAACGGTAGAGCCACAAAACTGGTAATGCTTGTCTAAAAAGAGAATCTCAGACACTAAAAGTGATCTGGATGAATCGGAATATGCAGATACACATCCTGTAAATCTATTGTAGACATATAATGCCCTTGCTAAACAAAAGGCAGGATAGTCCTACAGTAACCATCTTGAATGTTGGTATCCTAACATAACGATTCAATAATGATAGATCCGGAACTGGTCTGAAGGAATTGACCTTCTTTGGTACAATGAAGAGATAAAATAAAACCCCAGCCCCTGTTCCAGAACTGGAACTGGCATAAATACTCCAGCCAACTCTAGATCTGAAACACATTTCAGAAATGCTGAGCCTTTGCTGTGTTAACTGGGACACGGGAAAGAAAAGAATCTCTTAGCAGGAGGCCTTAACTTGAAGCCAATTCTGTACCTTTCTGAAACAAAGTTTCTGAAACCAGAGATTAAGAACGGAATTGATCCAAATTTCTTTGAAGAAAACGTAATCTGCCCCATACCAGCTGAGCTGGAATAAGGGCCGCACCTTCATAGGTACTTAGGAGCTGGCTATAGGTTTCTATAAGGCTTGGATATATTCCAAACTGGAAATAGTTTCCAAACTGATACCGCTCCTGAGGATGAAGGATCAGGCTTTTGTTCCTTGTTGTGAGGAAAGGAACGAAAATGATTATTTACCCTGGAAAGAAAGGGAAAGCAAAGTTGACTTAGAAGACATGTCAGCATTCCAAGTTTAATCCATAAAGCTTTTCTAGCTAAAATAGCTAGAAACATATACCTGACATCAACTCTAATGATATCAAAAGATGGTATCACCAATAAAATTATTAGCATGTTATAGAATAATAATAATGCTATAAAATTATGATCTGTTACTTGTTGCGCTAAAGCTTCTAACCAAAAAGTTGAAGCTGCAGCAACATCCGCTAAAAATATAGCAGGTCTAAGAAGATTACCTGAACATAAGGAAGCTTTTCTTAGAAAGGATTCAATTTTCCTATCTAAAGGATCCTTAAATTAAGTACTATCTGCCGTAGGAATAGTAGTACATTAGCAGGAGTAGAGACAGCCCCATAACCTTAGGGATTTTTGTCCCAAAAAACTCTAATCAGTCAGATGGCACAGGATATAATTTGCTTAAACGTCTAGAAGGAGTAAATAAATTACCCAAATTATTCCATTCCCTGGAAATTACTTCAGAAATAGCATCAGGGAGATAAAACACTTCTGGAATAACTACAGGAGATTTAAAAACCTTATTTAAACGTTTACATTTAGTATCAAGAGGACCAGAATCCTCTATTTCTAATGCAAATAACACTTCTTTAAGTAAAGAACGAATAAATTCCATCTTGAACAAATACAAAGATTTATCAGCATCAACCTCTGAGACAGAAACCTCTGAACCAGAAGAACCATTATCAGTATCAGAATGATGATGTTCATTTAAAAATTCATCTGAAAAAAGAGAAGTTTTAAAAGACTTTTTATGTAAACTAGAAGGAGAAATAACAGACATAGCCTTCTTAATGGATTTAAAAAATAAAATCTCTTATGTTATCAGGAACATTCTGAAAATTAGATGTTGACGGAACAGCAACAGGTAATGTAACAGTACTAAAGGAAATGTTATCTGCATTAATAAGTTTGACATGACATGCAATACAAATAACAGCTGGAGAAACAGATACCAAAAGTTTATAGCAGATACACTTAGCTTGGTAGCTCCAGCACTGTGCAGTGATTTTCCTGAAGTATCTTCTGACTCAGTTGCAACGTGGAACATCTTGCAATATGTAAAAGAAAAAAACAACATATAAAGCAAAATTGATCAAATTCCTTAAATGACAGTTTCAGGAATGGGAAAAAAATGCCAGTGAACAAGCTTCTAGCAACCAGAAGCAATAAATAATGAGACTTAAATAATGTGGAGACAAAAATGACGCCCATATTTTTTAGCGCCAAAAAAGACGCCCACATTATTTGGCGCCTAAATGCTTTTGCTTTTGGCGCCAAAAATGACGCCACATCCGGAACGCCGACATTTTTGACGCAACTTCCGGCGACACGTATGACGCCGGAAACAGAAAAAAAAATTTGCGCCAAAAAAGTCTGCGCCAAGAATGACGCAATAAAATGAAGCATTTTCTGCCCCCGCGAGCCTAACAGCCCACAGGGAAAAAGTCAAATTTTTTAAGGTAAGAAAAAATGATTGAAACAAATGCATTTATCCCAAATATGAAACTGACTGTCTGAAAAATAAGGAATGTTGAACATTCTGAGTCAAGGCAAATAAATGTTTGAATACATATATTTAGAACTTTATAAACAAAGTGCCCAACCATAGCTTAGAGTGTCACAGAAAATAAGATTTACTTACCCCAGGACACTCATCTACATGTTTGTAGAAAGCCAAACCAGTACTGAAACGAGAATCAGCAGAGGTAATGGTATATATAAGAGTATATCGTCGATCTGAAAAGGGAGGTAAGAGATGAATCTCTACGACCGATAACAGAGAACCTATGAAATAGACCCCGTAGAAGGAGATCACTGCATTCAAATAGGCAATACTCTCCTCACATCCCTCTGACATTCACTGCACGCTGAGAGGAAAACCGGGCTCCAACTTGCTGCGGAGCGCATATCAACGTAGAATCTAGCACAAACTTACTTCACCACCTCCATCGGAGGCAAAGTTTGTAAAACTGAATTGTGGGTGTGGTGAGGGGTGTATTTATAGGCATTTTAAGGTTTGGGAAACTTTGCCCCTCCTGGTAGGAATGTATATCCCATACGTCACTAGCTCATGGACTCTTGCTAATTACATGAAAGAAATTAAAATTTTGGCAGCCACCAGTGGGTACTACAGCAGAGAGCTAATTGAGCATGGGAAATGTTATTACAAGGAGTAAAGTATCTGAGTGTGCACTAAACCACTATGCACAGTGTGAGACAGACTTGGTGCTTTGTTTGTAGAGTGTGTGCCTGAGTCAGACGGCTGATCACTCATTTGCAGAGGAGGTAGGGATTACTTAGCAAATGTTTTTTATTTCTTTGTGCACTTTAAGATTGTAACTTCAGTGTGGTAGTAGTTGTATGGTGGGGCCAGGGGTCCATAAAAACACTTTTTTTAGCAGCAGTGGATTATTTGACAATGCTGTAGAAATTCTATATTTAAAACCATGCAGAAATGTTTCCTCCTCAATACACAAATGATATATATTACATTCCAGTTTACTGCCCCTTTATGCAAGGACTTTCCAGATACAAGGAGGCATTTTATCTAAGATTTTTACATCTGCATAACATGTTATACTCTCATACTAAGATTGCTCAGTGTTGGAAATGAGACAGGTTAACTTAAAACTGTTCAGTTTACTCTACAGCTGACTTAATTTTGAAATGCATACCAACAAGCTTAAATCCTGCATTTAACCAGATCTAATGGTATGAGTACCACAGCTTATGGTTCCACCAAGACCATATAGAGTACAGCATTTTCAAAATCCACAAGTACAGCTGACAGATGGGAACATTTGTACACTATATTTGAAGTGGTGCTCTTGGTTGGGGAAAATATCAAACAAACATATGTCAACCTTTTAAAAGTACTTTTCTTCATCTAGCCATCTACCCAGATCATTAATGTACAATTTTGAATTCACAGAATTATTTTTTTTGCACATTTACAAATATGATTCTTTAAAAAGTGATCTCTTAATTTCTGCATTTTTTTATCATGCATGTCACACACTGATGATTTAGGGGATGCAAGGTGCATAAATGTTTTCCTCCTGAGTGTTTCTGTGGGTGTCTGTGTTTATGTCTCTATGATTGTGTATGTATTTTTTTTTGTTGGTATCTCTGTGAGGGTGTGTGCAATATGTCTTTGTGCATTTTCTGTGGATGTCTGAGGGTGTGTGCAATATGTCTTTGAGCTTTTTCTATGGGTGTCTCTGTGAGGGTGGTCGTGTGTTTGTCTTTGTGTATTTTCTCTGGATGCCTCTGTGAGGGTGGGTGTGTATGTCTGTGTTTTCTGTGGATGTCTCTGTGAGGGTGTGTGTGTGTGTTTGTATGTCTGTGTTTTCTGTGGATGTCTCTGTGAGGGTGTGTCTATGTCTTTGTGTGTTTTCTGTGGATGTCTCAGTGTGTGTGTATGTCTTTGTGTGTTTTCTGCGGCTGTCTCTGTTGGTGTTTCCTTGGGTGTATGTGCAAGTTTGAGTTTGTGTGTGTCCATTGTCTGTTCCTTTTTAGGACATTTTGACCTTACTACTGATTATTCACATCTTTCTAAAGACTTTGAGACTAACGAGACCTTTCCGGAAGTCACCAATCTAACATTTAACCTTTAAATTATTGTTTAAGCAGTTCAGGGCCCTTCCTTTCAGCCACTGCATGCTGTTGTCATCATTTAGTTGGCATCTTCCTTTACAAAAAGATAATCAGAACTCCATATTTTGTTTTCTAAATATCCTTTTTTTACAAAACTGTAGTTTACCTCATTACTTGTCAGGTCAATGTAAACAAGTGCTAAGTGTCTGTTTGGGTGTCTGTGTCTGAGTTTCTTTGCATGTTTGCTAGAGTGTCTATATGTGAATCCTTATGTGTGAGTGTGTGTGTTTCAGTGTATGTTACTACCTTTACAACATTTCCAAGTTGAAATAGACACTTAAGAATAAAGTGCATATATACGTTTTGGTCACTTGGTCAAAAATTGCACATGTCAAAGGTGGGGGGGGGGGCCCTGATCAATGGTTAAGTCAGGGGCCCCAACATTTCTAGTGGCGGCCCTGATCATGACTAAAAGTCCCCTTAATTTATAGCACTTGTTATGGTTTAAAAAGATAGATAATGCCTTTACTAACCATTTCCCAGCTTTGCACAACCAACATTGTTATATTAATATACTTTATAACATTTAAACCTCTAAATTTCTGCCTGTTTTAAAGACTCTATTAAAAGGGAAAAAAGTTCCAGCACTCCAGCTAGTAAATGTGTATATATTGCAAGTCATTTATGGGCCACTGTCCAAGATCCAAAACATAATAGAACAATACACAGGTGACAGCAAATCATTATTTATTTAAGGAGACAAAAAAGCAACGTTTCGGGGCAATATCTCTTATTCATGCCATGCCTTGGAAACACTAATCACACTTTTATATACCCTAATGCCACTAGGTGGCGCTAGCAATCATTAACTATTTCATTTAATTAACTGATACTTCATATCATTCTATTAATGATCAATACGAATACAATTAAATACATATGTATATACAGAGCAATACTATACATATATTCATTATTATATAACTATATAAGACAGAAAATAGCAAGAAGCAAACTAATTGTACATTATATTATTACTCATTGCACATAATAGTTTATAGAAAAACTGACAAATCCCATTCTTTGTTTAAACCCTTTGGTTCTAGCATTCCCAATTCATAAATCCAATAAGATTCTTTTTGCTTTAACAGCAACTCCCTATCACCTCCTCTACGTGGTTAAATTATGTGATCAATTATTTGAAACCTAAGTTGGCTTATAGAGTGACCATGTTTTAAAAAATGACTAGCTAATGGGGCTTTAAAGTTACCTGTGTGGATGTTTCTTTTATGCTTAACCCCTTAACGACCAAGGACGTGGCGTACGTCCTTGGTCTGGAAAGCAGCTGGAAGCGATCCTGCTCGCTTCCAGCTGCTTTCCGGTTATTGCAGTGATGCCTCGATATCGAGGCATCCTGCAATAACCCCCCGTGGCCATCCGATGCAGAGAGAGACACTCTGTGGCCCTCTCTGCACCGGACATCGGTGGCCGGTATCGTTGGTGGGTGGGAGCAAGTCTGGGAGGCGGGTGGGCAGCCATCGATGTGCCGAATGAAGTGGAGGGGGTCGGGATCGGGGGCAGGAGAGACGGGAGCGCGCGCGTGCCGGGGGGGTGGCGGGCGGGCGCGTGCACGGGGCGGGAGGGAACCGCTACACTTCAGAAAAATAAAGGGTGTTAAAAGTTAAAAAAAAACATTAAAATAAATAAACAAATAATCTAAGAGATCTGGAAGGGGTGGGGGGTTGATCTGGAGGGGGGAGGGGGGGAAGCTACAGAAAAGTCAATTAAATAAAAAAAAAGCACTTTTTTTTACTAAACTGGGTACCCAAGATGGCGCCCATTAAGGCAGAGGGGGAGGGTTAGAGATCTGTTTGGTGGGGGATCAGTGAGGTTGGGGGCTAAGGGAGGATCCTACACAGTAGCATATGTAAATATGCAAAGAAAAACCCCCCAAAAAACCCAAATATAGCTTTTATTTTAGTACTGGCAGAGTTTCTGCCAGTACTTAAGATGGCGGGGACAATTGTGGGGTGGGGGAGGGAAGAGAGCTGTTTGGGAGGGATCAGGGGGTCTGATGTTTCAGGTGGGAGGCTGAGCTCTACACTAAAGCTAAAATTAACCCTGCAAGCTCCCTACAAGCTACATAATTAACCCCATCACTGCTAGCCATAATACACATGTGATGCGCAGCGGCATTTGGCGGCCTTCTAATTACCAAAAAGCAACGCCAAAGACATATATGTCTGCTATTTCTGAACAAAGGGGATCCCAGAGAAGCATTTACAACCATTTGTGCCATAATTGCACAAGCTGTTTGTAAATAATTTCAGTGAGAAACCTAAAGTTTGTGAAAAAGTTTGTGAAATAGGGAACGTTTTTTTTTTATTATTTGATCGCATTTGGCGGTGAAATGGTGGCATGAAATATACCAAAATGGGCCTAGATCAATACTTTGTGTTGTCTACTACACTAAAGCTAAAATTAACCCTACAAGCTCCCTACAAGCTACAGAATTAACCCCTTCACTGCTGGGCATAATACACGTGTGGTGCGCAGTGGCATTTAGCGGCCTTCTAATTACCACAAAGCAATGCCAAAGCCATATATGTCTGCTATTTCTGAACAAAGGGGATCCCAGAGAAGCATTTACAACCATTTGTGCCATAATTGCACAAGCTGTTTGTAAATGATTTCAGTGAGAAACCTAAAATTGTGAAAAATGTAACGTTTTTTTAATTTGATCGCATTTGGCGGTGAAATGGTGGCATGAAATATACCAAAATTGGCCTAGATCAATACTTGGGGTTGTGTACTACACTACACTAAAGCTAAAATTACCTCTAAAAGCTCCCTACATGCTCCCTAATTAACCCCTTCACTGCTGGCCATAATACATGTGTAGTGCGCAGTGGCATTTAGCAGCCTTCTAATTGCTAAAAAGCAATGCCAAAGCCATATATGTCTGCTATTTCTGAACAAAGGGGATCTCAGAGAAGAATTTACAACCATTTAAGCCATAATTGCACAAGCTGTTTGTAAATAATTTCAGTGAGAAACCAAAAGTTTGTGAAAAAATTAGTGAAAAAGTGAACAATTTTTTGTATTTAATCGCATTTGGCGGCGAAATAATGGCATGAAATATACCAAAATGGGCCTAGATCAATACTTTGGGATGTCTACTAAAAAAAAATATATACATGTCAAGGGATATTCAGAGATTCCTGAAAGATATTAGTGTTCTAATGCAACTAGCGCTAATTTTGAAAAATAATGGTTTGGAAATAGCAAAGTGTTACTTGTATTTATGGCCCTATAACTTACAAAAAAAGCAAAGAAGATGTAAACATTGGGTATTTCTAAACTCAGGACAAAATTTAGAAACTATTTAGCATGGGTGTTTTTTGGTGGTTGTAGATGTGTAACAGATTTTGGGGGTCAAAGTTCGAAAAAGTGTGTTTTTTTTCAATTTTTTCCTCATATTTAGTAAATTATAAGATATGATGAAAATAATGATATCTTTAGAAATTCCATTTAATGGCGAGAAAAACAGTATATAATATGTGTGGGTACAGTAAATGAGTAAGAAGAAAATTACAGCTAAACACAAACACCGCAGAAATGTAAAAATAGCCTTGGTCCCAAAGGGACAGAAAATGGAAAAGTGCTGTGGTCATTAAGGGGTTAATGATATGATCCTTAGCACTTCTAGTCGATTCCCTGATGTGTACCCCCCCCTTGGACATTTAACCATATAAATAACATAGGTAGTCAAACAGGTATAAAACCCTTTAATATTGTATTTCTTACTGGTGTGGGGATGAAAAAAGGCACATCCTTTGGTCATATTAGTACAGCATGAACAGCTAAAGCAAGGGAAATATCCCAAATTGTTGGAACCAATTTACCTATCTCCCTTTTTAATATAAGTCCCAATACCCGCATTTACCAACTTAGTTTGTACATTAGGACCTCTTTTATAGGCCGGCATGGGGTATTTTTTGAAAGCTTGTATATTCTGGTTACATTCAGACAATATTCCCCAGTGTTTCCTAACAATACGCTGTATTTCAGTACTCAGACTAATATTTGTAACAGAATATAACTATCATATTTTCCTTTCTTTTGGGGATTCACATTGGTACTCTTAAAGGGACAGTAAACACCAAATTTTTTCTTATTTAAAAAGATAGATAATCCCTTTATTAACCATTCCCCATTGCTGCACAGTTATATTAATATACTTTTTACCTCCGTGATTACCTTGTATCTAAGCCTCTGCAGACAGCCTCCTTATCTAAGTGCTTTTGACAGACATGCAGTGTAGTCAATCAGTGAAGACTCCTAAATAACTTCACAGGAGTGAGCACAATGTTATCTATATGACACACATGAACTAACACTGTCTAACTATGAAAAACTTTCGAAATGCTAAGATTCGGTTTTCAACGGTTTAGAAATCAGTTTGAGCCTAGCTAGGTTTAGCTTTTCAAAAATACCACCAAGGGAACAAAGCAAATTTGATGATAAAAGTAAATTGGAAAGTTGTTTAAAATTGCATGCCCTATCTGAATCATGAAAGTTTAGTTTTGACTTTACTGTCCCTTTAAGTTTCAATAAGTCAGATCTAAGAATAAGTTTCACTTTATTTATTTCTTCTTCAATTAGTGTATCGGGATAACCCCTCTCTTTAAATCTAGCTCCCATCTCTTCCAATCTTATATTTAACAAATTCTCATTAAAAACTATTTTTCTTACTCTTCACATTTGGCTATGGGGGAGGCTTTTAATTAATGAAGGGGATGGGCACTCTCATATCTTAAAAGGCTATTGCGGTCTGTATCCTTTTTAAAAAAATCTATTTCAGAAGACCTTTTTTAATACCCTAACATCTAAAAAAAATCAATGAATTCCTCACTCCAGGTAAGTTTCAATTTGATATGTCTTGTAGCTATATTAAGCTCATTTACAAACATCTCCAGGGTTCCAACGTCGCCCCACCATACCCCAAAAATATTGTCGATATACCACCACCAGGTGGCGCCATATCGAGTAAATAAATGGTTAGAAAACACATATCTTCATATAAATTCATAAAAATATTGGCATAATTGGGGGCGACGTTGGAACCCATGGCAGTCCCTTGGAGCTGGAGGAAAATGTCATCCTGACAAAGAAAATAATTACCATAGAGGATCACAGATAGTAGCTGCAAGAAAAACCCAATCTGGGCCGAATTAAACTTATTATTAGATAGCAAAATTGTCTTAACGGAATCCAATCAGCTAGAATGCTTAATATTGGTGTATAAACTTAATACATCAAGGCTGAACATAATGAATTTATCTGAGGTTAAGTCTAGAGAGTCAAGCTTTAACAAAAAATCCCCTGTATCTTTAACAAAAGAATTTGTTATCTCTACATATGGGCGTAATATTTTGTCTAGAAAAATAGAAATATTAGTACTTGTCACTATGGGGCAGCCAGGGGGGTCGATTAAACGTTTATGTACTTTAGGTAGCGTGTACATAACTGGAGAACATGGATTTGTAATTTTCAAAAAGAGATACCTCTTTACTAACGAGATTGTTTTTCACAGCATTAGACACAATGTTGTCAATTTCTTTTTGTATTAAAAATAGTGTATTATATGAAAGTTGTTTACACACATTAACATCCCACGGTTGTTTTTTTAATTTCTTGTATATATTGATTTTTATCTTGTACAACAACTGAGCCGCCTTTATCAGCCCTTTTTAAAATATTTTATTTATTTTGTAAATTACGAAGGGTAGTATGATGTTTCTCTGATAGATTCTTAACAAATGATTCATATTTATTACCTCTATTTCTATACTTTTTCTGTCTCAATTGTAATTTAGCTACATCTGATTGAACTAGAGTAGCAAACATTTCAATACTATGATTAACTGCACTAGGAATAAAAACAAAATTTATGCTTACCTGATAAATTTATTTCTTTTGTGGTGTATCCAGTCCACGGGTTCATCCATTACTTGTGGGATATTCTCCTTCCCAACAGGAAGCTGCAAGAGGACACCCACAGCAGAGCTGTCTATATAGCTCCTCCCCTAACAGCCACCCCCAGTCATTCGACCGAAGACAAGCAAGAAAAAAAGGAGAAACTATAGGGTGCAGTGGTGACTGTAGTTTAAAAAACATAATTTATGTAAGAACTTACCTGATAAATTCATTTCTTTCATATTAGCAAGAGTCCATGAGCTAGTGACGTATGGGATATACATTCCTACCAGGAGGGGCAAAGTTTCCCAAACCTCAAATGCCTATAAAATACACCCCTCACCACACCCACAAATCAGTTTAACGAATAACCAGTGGGGTGATAAGACAAAAGTGCGAAAGCATAAAAAATAAGGAATTGGAATAATTGTGCTTTATACAAAAAAATCATAACCACCACAAAAAAGGGTGGGCCTCATGGACTCTTGCTAATATGAAAGAAATGAATTTATCAGGTAAGTTCTTACATAAATTATGTTTTCTTTCATGTAATTAGCAAGAGTCCATGAGCTAGTGACGTATGGGATAATGACTACCCAAGATGTGGATCTTTCCACGCAACAGTCACTAGAGAGGGAGGGATAAAATAAAGACAGCCAATTCCGCTGAAAATAATCCATACCCAAAACAAAGTTTAAATCTTATAATGAAAAAAACTGAAATTATAAGCAGAAGAATCAAACTGAAACAGCTGCCTGAAGTATTTTTCTACCAAAAACTGCTTCAGAAGAAGAAAACACATCAAAATGGTAGAATTTAGTAAAAATATGCAAAGAAGACCAAGTTGCTGCTTTGCAAATCTGATCAACCGAAGCTTCATTCCTAAACGCCCCGGAAGTAGAAACTGACCTAGTAGAATGAGCTGTAATCCTTTGAGGCAGAGTTTTACCCGACTCGACATAAGCATGATGAATTAAAGATTTCAACCAAGATGCCAAAGAAATGGCAGAGGCCTTCTGACCTTTCCTAGAACTGGAAAAGATAACAAAAAGACTAGAAGTCTTTCGGAAATTCTTAGTAGCTTCAACATAATAATTTCAAAGCTCTAACTACATCCAAAGAATGCAATGATCTCTCCTTAAAATTCTTAGGATTAGGACATAATGAAGGAACCACAATTTCTCTACTAATGTTGTTAGAATTCACAACCTTAGGTAAAAATTTAAAAGAAGTTCGCAACACCACCTTATACTGATGAAAAAAATCAGAAAAGGAGACTCACAAGAAAGAGCAGATAATTCAGAAACTCTTCTAGCAGAAGAGATGGCCAAAAGAAACAAAACTTTCCAAGAAAGTAATTTAATGTCCAGAGAATGCATAGGTTCAAACGGAGGAGCTTGAAGAGCCCCCAGAACCAAATTCAAACTCCAAGGAGGAGAAATAACAAGTTTTATACAAACCAAAGCTTGTACAAAACAATAAAAATCAGGAAAACTAGCAATCTTTCTGTGAAAAAGAAAAGAAAGAGCAAAGATTTGTCCTTTTAAGGAACTTGCAGACAAAACTTATCCAAACCATCCTGAAGAAACTAAAATTCTAGGAATTCTAAAAGAAAGCCAAGAAAAATGATGAGAAAAACACCAAAAAATGCAAGTTTTCCAGACTCGATAATATATCATCCTAGATACAGATTTACGAGCCTGCAACATAGTATTAATTACGGAGTCAGAGAAACCTCTATGACTGAGAATCAAGCGTTCAATCTCCATACCTTCAATTTAAGGATTTGAGATCCTGATGGGAAAAAAGGACCTTGTGATAGAAGGTCTGGACTTAACGGAAGAGTCCACGGATGGCAAGGAGCCATCCGGACAAGATCCGCATACCAAAACCTGTGAGGCCATGCTGGAGCCACCAGCAGAATAAACGAACGCTCCTTTAGAATTTTGGAAATCACTCTTGAAAGAAGAACTAGAGGCGGAAAGATATAGCAGGATGATATTTCCAAGGAAGTGACAATGCATCCACTGCTTCCGCCTGAGGATCCCTGGATCTGGACAGATACCTGGGAAGCTTCTTGTTTAGATGAGAAGCCATCAGATCTATTTCTGGAAGTCCCCATATTTGAACAATCTGAAGAAATGCCTCTGGGTGAAGAGACCATTCGCCCGGATGTAGCATTTGGCGACTGAGATAATCCGCTTCCCAATTGTCTATACCTGGGATATGAACCGCAGAAATTAGACAGGAGCTGGATTTCGCCCATACAAGTATTCGAGATACTTCCTTTATAGCCAGAGGACTGTGAGTTCCTCTTGATGATTGACATATGCCACATTTGTGACATTGTCCGTCTGTAAACAAATGAACGACTCTCTCTTTAGAAGAGGCCACGACTGAAGAGCTCTGAAAATTGCACGGAGTTCCAAAATGTTGATTGGAAATCTCACTTCCTGAGATTCCCAAACCCCTTGTGCTGTCAGAAACCCCCATACAGCTCCCCAACCTGTCAGACTTGCATCTGTTGAGATCACAGTCCAGGTTGGAAGAACAAAAGAAGCCCCCTGAACTAAACGATGGTGGTCTGTACCACGTCAGAGGGTGTCGAACAATCGGTTTTAAAGATATTAAATGAGATATCTTTGTATAATCCTTGCACCACTGGTTCAGCATACAGAGCTGAAGAGGTCGCATATGAAAATGAGCAAAGGGGAACACGTCCAATGCAGCAGTCATAAGAACCTAGAATTTCCATGCATAAAGCTACCGAAGGGAATGATTGAGACTGAAGGTTTCGATAAGCTGAAACCAAATTCAGACGTCTCTTGTCCGACAGAGACAGAGTCATGGACACTGAGTCTATCTGGAAACCTAAAAAAGGTTACTCTTGTCTGAGGAATCAACAAACTGATTGGTTAATTGATCCTCCAACCATGTTCTTGAAGAAACAACACTCATAAAAAGCTGGAAAGGATCTTTCCATTGAAAATGAGCAAAGGGAATTGAATCCAATGCTGTTAAAACTTCTATGCATATATAGCAACTGAAGGAAATAATAGAGACTAAAGGTACCAACAGACGGAACCCAATACAAATTGTCCCTTGTCCGATAGAGACAAAGACAGTGACATAAACCATCTGGAAACCTAAAAAAAGGTGACCCTTACGTGAGGAATCAAGAACTTTTGAAAAAAAGATCCTCTAACTATGTCCTGAAGAGCAAAGTGAATCATATGAGATTCTGCATCCTCAGGAAATTATCTGAATGAAAACAGAAAAATGAAAAATATGCATTTATTGTATCTAATGAAAACAAATAATGCTATCAGTGACCATAAAAAGGCAGAATAGTTTGAATAAAACTCCAAAACCCAGTTCCTAAAAAAGGAACTGGAAGAAATACCCCAGAAGATTCCAGGTCTGAGCAGCGCTTGAACCCCATGGGTGCTCAGCCATGCTTCAACAGTATCCAAAATATATAGGACAGAAACACACTTAAAGAAAGTGTTAGCCTTACTGGAATAAAATCAAAGAAATTTCGACAAAATAGAACCAAATAAATTTCAAAGAAGTCTTAACCTGCCCCTTACCAGCCAAGCTGGAATACGGCACGTACATCGCAATATTAGGGAGCTGATTTCGAACCCCAATTAAAAACATGTTACTTGGGAAAGAACTCAGGAATTTGTTCCTTAATAAGAACAACCAAACTAGTATAAGCTTAAAGTTTAGTCTTAGAACTCAATCTTGAAGCCCATAGTAACAGTTAAGAATTGAATCCAATTATAAAACAAATAATTGATTATCTTAGAACAAAAGAAATATGAATTATTTTTTTTATTTTTATTTTTAAATCACAAAATTCTATCTAGCTAAAATAGCTAAAGACATAGATTAACCGTCATTTGCGAATATATTCAATAAAATGAAGACACAAATGAAATCATTAGCATGATAGTCCAGTTTAAAGGACCAGTCAAAACAGAGGACTTGCAAAATGCAAAACAACAAGACAAATGCAACAGCACCTAGTCTAGTAAATGTTGTCCCTTTAACAATGCTAAAATAAATCATAATCTGATACTTGATCTTAAAGTAAACAGAAAAAATGAAGCAATTGCAATATCACAGGACCAAGAAAAGTACCTGAAACTAAATAATTTTCCATAAATAAGATACAACTATATAAAGGAAAATAAATATTATTTTGCTATAGAAAGAATAGCATAATTAGTAGGAGTAAAGATAGCCCCAATAAATTGGAGAACCCTCCAAATTGAATTTAACTGCTGACAAAGAATATAGTTTAAAACCTTTGAAGAAGGAATAAAAGAGAATTCTCAGCCTATTCCATTCCCTAGTATGGGGAATTGGAAAGAAAACCTCTGAAATCACAGAAGAATAAAAAGGCAGAAATAGTGTCAGCTAGTCTTAAAGAACTAGTTACCTTAATATCCAAAATAATCAACACCTCTTCAACAAAGAACAAATGTACTTTAATAAAAAAAATTATAAAAAAGTAGATTTGTTAGTGTCAATATCTGATGAAGAGAATTTTCTGAAAGAGAAAAAATCATCATCAGAGAAGGATAAATCAGTATGTTGTTGGTCATTTGAAACTTCAATAATTAAAAAAGAAGTGAAAAAGACCTAAAAATTGTATTAGAAGGCACGAAGTCAGACAAAGCCTTAATCAGAAAAAATATTTCTTATAAATCTTCAAAACATTTCTTGTACTTAAGAATGGAAATGTATAAAGCATAAATACTAATGGAATCTGCATGTAAAAGTATATCATAATAACTTATTACAAACCATAGCTAAAGATAAACATTTATAACATTTAAAATAAATGAACTTAGCTTTGGTAGAACTGAAACTCAGTTAAGCATTTTTCCAGAAGTGGCTTCTGACTCAGGGTCAATCGTAGACATCTTGCAATATGTAATAGAAAAAACAACATATAAAGCAAAATTGATCAAATTCCTTAAATGACAGTTTCAGGAATGGGAAAAAATGCTAGTGAACAAGCTTCTAGCAACCAGAAGCAATAATTAATGAGACTTAAATAATGTGGAGACAATAGTGACGCCCATATTTTTTAGCGCCAAAAAAAGACACCCACATTATTTGGCGCCTAAATGCTTTTTGGCGCCAAAAATGACGCCACATCCGGAACGCCGACACTTTTGGTGCAAAAAAACGTCAAAAAAATGACGCAACTTCGGGCGACACGTATGACGCCGGAAACAGAAAAAAAATTTTGCGCCAAAAAAATCCGCGCCAAGAATGACGCAATAAAAAACAGAATTTATGCTTACCTGATAAATTACTTTCTCCAACGGTGTGTCCGGTCCACGGCGTCATCCTTACTTGTGGGAATATCTCTTCCCCAACAGGAAATGGCAAAGAGTCCCAGCAAAGCTGGCCATATAGTCCCTCCTAGGCTCCTCCCACCCCAGTCATTCGACCATCGGACAAGAGGAAAAATATAGGAGAAACCATATGGTACCGTGGTGACTGTAGTTAGAGAAAATAATTCACCAGACCTGATTAAAAAACCAGGGTGGGCCGTGGACTGGACACACCGTTGGAGAAAGTAATTTATCAGGTAAGCATAAATTCTGTTTTCTCCAACATTGGTGTGTCCGGTCCACGGCGTCATCCTTACTTGTGGGAACCAATACCAAAGCTTTAGGACACGGATGAAGGGAGGGAGCAAATCAGGTTACCTAAACGGAAGGCACCACGGCTTGCAAAACCTTTCTCCCAAAAATAGCCTCCGAAGAAGCAAAAGTATCAAATCTGTAA
The DNA here is from genome assembly GCF_027579735.1 of Bombina bombina. Taxonomy (NCBI): domain Eukaryota; kingdom Metazoa; phylum Chordata; class Amphibia; order Anura; family Bombinatoridae; genus Bombina; species Bombina bombina. The sequence goes on from NC_069503.1 coordinate 331,559,790, forward strand.
AATTTAGCAAAAGTGTGCAGTGAAGACCAAGTCGCTGCCTTACATATCTGATCAACAGAAGCCTCGTTCTTGAAGGCCCATGTGGAAGCCACAGCCCTAGTGGAGTGAGCTGTGATTCTTTCAGGAGGCTGCCGTCCGGCAGTCTCATAAGCCAATCGGATGATGCTTTTAAGCCAAAAGGAAAGAGAGGTAGAAGTTGCTTTTTGACCTCTCCTTTTACCAGAATAGACAACAAAAAGAGAAGATGTTTGTCTGAACTCTTTTGTAGCTGCTAAGTAGAATTTTAGATCACGGACTACATCTAAATTGTGTAACAAACGTTTCCTTCTTTGAAACTGGATTCGGACACAAAGAAGGTACAACTATCTCCTGGTTAATATTCTTGTTGGAAACAACCTTTGGAAGAAAACCAGGCTTAGTACGCAAAACAACCTTATCTGAATGGAACACCAGATAGGGCGGAGTACACTTCAGAGCAGATAACTCTGAAACTCTTCTAGCAGAAGAAATAGCAACCAAAAACAAGACTTTCCAAGATAATAACTTAATATCTATGGAATGTAGAGGTTCAAATAGAACCCCTTGAAGAACTGAAAGAACTAGATTTAGACTCCAGGGAGGAGTCAAAGGTCTGTAAACAGGCTTGATCCTAAACAGAGCCTGAACAAATGCTTGAACATCTGGCACAGCTGCCAGTCGTTTGTGTAGTAAGACAGATAAAGCAGAAATCTGTCCTTTTAGAGAACTCGCAGATAATCCTTTATCCAAACCTTCCTGCAGAAAGGAAAGAATCTTAGGAATTTTTATCTTATTCCATGGTAATCCCTTGGATTCACACCAACAGATATATCTTTTCCATATTTTATGGTAAATTTTTCTAGTCACTGGTTTTCTGGCCTGAACCAGAGTATCTATCACAGAATCTGAAAACCCACGCTTTGATAGAATCAAGCGTTCAATCTCCAAGCCATCAGCTGGAGGGAGACCAGATTTGGATGTTCGAATGGACCCTGAACAAGAAGGTCCTGTCTCAAAGGTAGCTTCCATGGTGGAACCGATGACATATTCACCAGGTCTGCATACCAAGTCCTGCGTGGCCACGCAGGAGCTATCAAGATCACCGAGGCCCTCTCCTGTTTGATCCCGACTACCAGCCTGGGAATGAGAGGAAACGGTGGAAACACATAAGCTAGGTTGAAGGTCCAAGGTGCTATTAGTGCATCCACTAGAGTCGCCTTGGGATCCCTGGATCTGGACCCGTAGCAAGGAACCTTGAAGTTCTGACGAGACACCATCAGATCCATGTCTGGAATGCCCCATAATTGAGTCAACTGGGCAAAGATCTCCGGGTGGAGTTCCCACTCCCCCGGATGGAATGTCTGACGACTCAGATAATCCGCTTCCCAGTTTTCCACACCTGGGATGCGGATCGCAGATAGATGGCAGGAGTGATCCTTCGCCCATTGTATTATTTTGGTCACTTCTTTCATCGCTAGGGAACTCCTTGTTCCCCCCTGATGATTGATATACGCAACAGTCGTCATGTTGTCTGATTGGAATCTTATGAATCTGGCCTTTTCAAGCTGAGGCCAAGCCCTGAGAGCATTGAATATCGCTCTTAGTTCCAGAATGTTTATCGGGAGAAGAGACTCTTCCCGAGACCATAGTCCCTGAGCTTTCAGGGGTTCCCAGACCGCGCCCCAGCCCACTAGGCTGGCGTCGGTCGTGACAATGACCCACTCTGGTCTGCAGAAGCTCATTCCCTGGGATAGATGGTCCAGGGTCAGCTACCAACGGAGTGAATCTCTGGTCTTCTGATCTAATTGAATCACTGGAGACAAGTCTGTATAGTCCCCATTCCACTGTTTGAGCATGCACAGTTGTAATGGTCTTAGATGAATTCGCGCAAAAGGAACTATGTCCATTGCTGCAACCATCAACCCTACTACTTCCATGCACTGAGCTATGGAAGGACGTGGAACAGAGTGAAGAACTTGACAAGCGCTTAGAAGTTTTGACTTTCTGACATCTGTCAGAAAGATCCTCATTTCAAAGGAATCTATTATTGTTCCCAAGAAGGGAACTCTCGTTGACGGAGACAGAACTTTTTTCTATGTTCACCTTCCATCCGTGAGATCTGAGAAAGGCCAGAACGATGTCTGTATGAGCCTTTGCTTTTGAAAGGGACGACGCTTGTATTAGAATGTTGTCCAAGTACGGTACTACTGCAATGCCCCTCGGTCTTAAAATCGCTAGAAGGGACCCGAGTACCTTTGTGAAAATCCTTGGAGCCGTGGCTAACCCGAATGGGAGGGCCACAAACTGGTAATGTTTGTCCAGAAAGGCGAACCTTAGGAACAGATGATGTTCTTTGTGTATAGGAATATGTAGGTACGCATCCTTTAGATCCACGGTAGTCATAAATTGACCTTCCTGGATAGTGGGTAGAATCGTTCGAATGGTTTCCATTTTGAACGATGGTACCCTGAGAAATTTGTTTAGGATCTTTAAATCCAGAATTGGTCTGAAGGTTCCCTCTTTTTTGGGAACTACGAACAGATTTGAGTAAAATCCCATTCCTTGTTCCGTCCTTGGAACAGGGTGTATAACTCCCATCTTTAACAGGTCTTCTACACAATGTAAGAATGCCTGTCTCTTTATTTGGTTTGAGGATAAGTGAGACATGTGGAACCTTCCCCTTGGGGGTAGTTCCCTGAATTCCAGAAGATAACCCTGAGAAACTATTTCTAGTGCCCAGGGATCCTGAACATCTCTTGCCCAAGCCTGAGCGAAGAGAGAGAGTCTGCCCCCTACTAGATCCGGTCCCGGATCGGGGGCTACTCCTTCATGCTGTTTTGTTAGCAGCAGCAGGCTTTTTGGCCTGCTTACCCTTGTTCCAGCCTTGCATAGGTTTCCAGGCTGGTTTGGGCTGTGAGGCATTACCCTCTTGCTTAGAGGATGCAGAATTAGAGGCCGGTCCGTTCCTGAAATTGCGAAAGGAACGAAAATTAGACTTATTCTTGGCCTTGAAAGGCCTATCTTGTGGAAGGGCGTGACCCTTTCCCCCAGTGATATCTGAGATAATCTCTTTCAATTCTGGCCCAAAGAGAGTTTTACCTTTGAAAGGGATGTTAAGCAATTTTGTCTTGGATGATACATCTGCTGACCAAGACTTTAGCCAAAGCGCTCTGCGCGCCACAATTGCAAACCCTGAATTTTTCGCCGCTAATCTAGCTAATTGCAAAGCGGCATCCAAAATAAAGGAGTTAGCCAACTTAAGTGCGTGAACTCTGTCCATAACCTCCTCATATGGAGTCTCTCTACTGAGCGACTTTTCTAGTTCCTCGAACCAGAACCACGCTGCTGTAGTGACAGGAACAATGCACGAAATGGGTTGTAGAAGGTAACCTTGCTGTACAAAAATCTTTTTAAGCAAACCTTCCAATTTTTTATCCATAGGATCTTTGAAAGCACAACTATCCTCGACAGGAATAGTAGTGCGCTTGTTTAGAGTAGAAACTGCCCCCTCGACCTTAGGGACTGTCTGCCATAAGTCCTTTCTGGGGTCGACCATAGGAAATAATTTGTTAAATATAGGGGGGGGAACAAAAGGTATGCCGGGCTTCTCCCACTCCTTATTCACTATGTCCGCCACCCGATTGGGTATAGGAAAAGCGTCGGGGTGCACCGGAACCTCTAGAAACTTGTCCATCTTGCATAATTTCTCTGGAATGACCAAGTTGTCACAATCATCCAGAGTAGATAACACCTCCTTAAGCAGTGCGAGGAGATGTTCTAATTTAAATTTAAATGTCACAACATCAGGTTCAGCTTGTTGAGAAATTTTTCCTGAATCTGAAATTTCCCCATCTGACAAAACCTCCCTCATGGCCACTTCAGATTGGTGTGAGGGTATGACAGAACAATTATCATCAGCGCCCTCCTGCTCTTCAGTGTTTAAAACCGAGCAATCGCGCTTTCTCTGATATGCAGGCATTTTGGATAAAATATTTGCTATGGAGTTATCCATTACAGCCGTCAATTGTTGCATGGTAATAAGCATTGGCGCGCTAGATGTACTAGGGGCCTCCTGCGTGGGCAAAACTGGTGTAGACACAGTAGGAGATGATGTAGTATCATGTCTACTCCCCTCATCTGAGGAATCATCTTGGGCAATTTCATTATCTGTGGCAGTACTGTCCTTACTTTGTTTGGACGCTATGGCACAATTATCACACAATTTTGAATGGGGAGACACATTGGCTTTCATACATATAGAACATAGCTTATCCGAAGGCACAGACATGTTAAACAGGCTTAAACTTGTCAATAAAGCACAAAAAAACGTTTTAAAACAAAACCGTTACTGTCACTTTAAATTATAAACAGAGTACACTTTATTACTGAATATGTGAAAAAGTATGAGTATTACCAAAATTTCACCACAGTGTCTTAAAGCATTAAAAGTATTGCATACCAATTTTCAAAGCTTTAACCCTTAAAATAACGGAACCGGAGCCGTTTACAAAATTAACCCCTATACAGTCCCAGCTACAGTCTTTGCTGTGACCTAACCAAGTCCAGAGGGGAATATGATACCAAATGACGCCTTCTAGAAACTTTTCCAACTATTTTCAGGTCCTCACACATGCATCTGCATGTCTTGCTCTCAAAAACAACTGCGCAGTAATGGCGCGAAAATGAGGCTCAGCCTACAACTGGGAAGGCCCTTCCTGACTGGAAAAGGTGTCTAACATAGTGCCTGACGTTAAAAAACGTTCCCCAAGTTTATAAGTGTGAATTATCAGCATTAACATGTATAAAATGTCCAAATAAAGCAATCGATTTAGCCCATAAAAGTGTGTACCAGTTTTATAGCCCATATTAAGCCCTTTATTCTGTTTGAAACTAAGAAAATGGCTTACCGGTCCCCATGAGGGGAAATGACAGCCTTCCAGCATTACACAGTCTTGTTAGAAATATGGCTAGTCATACCTTAAGCAGAAAAGTCTGCTGTTTCCCCCAACTGAAGTTACTTCATCTCAACAGTCCTATGTGGAAACAGCAACCGATTTTAGTTACTGTCTGCTAAAATCATCTTCCTCTCACAAACAGAAATCTTCATCCTTTTCTGTTTCAGAGTAAATAGTACATACCAGCACTATTTTAAAATAACAAACTCTTGATAGTAGAATAAAAAAAAAAACTACATTTAAACACCACATACTCTTAACCATCTCCGTGGAGATGTTGCCTGTGCAACGGCAAAGAGAATGACTGGGGTGGGCGGAGCCTAGGAGGGACTATATGGCCAGCTTTGCTGGGACTCTTTGCCATTTAATGTTGGGGAAGAGATATTCCCACAAGTAAGGATGACGCCGTGGACCGGACACACCAATGTTGGAGAAATGAAGCATTTTCAGCCCGCGCGAGCCTAATAGCCCACAGGGAAAAATTCAAATTTTAAGGTAAGAAAAAAATTGATTAATTCATATGCATTATCCCAAATATGAAACTGACTGTCTGAAATAAGGAACGTTGAACATCCTGAGACAAGGCAAATAAATGTTTGAACACATATATTTAGAACTTTATATAAAAGTGCCCAACCATAGCTTAGAGTGTCACAGAAAATAAGACTTACTTACCCCAGGACACTCATCTACAAGTAGTAGAAAGCCAAACCAGTACTGAAACGAGAATCAGTAGAGGTAATGGTATATATAAGAGTATATCGTCGATCTGAAAAGGGAGGTAAGAGATGAATCTCTACGACCGATAACAGAGAACCTATGAAATAGACCCCGTAGAAGGAGATCATTGAATTCAAATAGGCAATACTCTCCTCACATCCCTCTGACATTCACTGCACGCTGAGAGGAAAACCGGGCTCCAACCTGCTGCGGAGCGCATATCAACGTAGAATCTAGCACAAACTTACTTCACCACCTCCATAGGAGGCAAAGTTTGTAAAACTGATTTGTGGGTGTGGTGAGGGGTGTATTTATAGGCATTTGAGGTTTGGGAAACTTTGCCCCTCCTGGTAGGAATGTATATCCCATACGTCACTAGCTCATGGACTCTTGCTAATTACATGAAAGAAAAACACCTGCCTTAAAATGACAGGGCGGGCCGTGGACTGGATACACCACAAGAGAAATAGATTTATCAGGTAAGCATAAATTTAGTTTTCTCTTGTAAAGGTGTATCCAGTCCACGGGTTCATCCATTACTTGTGGGATACCAATACCAAAGCTTTAGGACACGGATGAAGGGAGGGACAAGGCAGGAACTTAAACGGGGGGCACCTGTAAGACCTTTCTCCCAAAAATTGCCTCCGAAGAAGCAAAAGTATCATATTTATAGAATTTTGAAAAGGTATGAAGCGAAGACCAAGTCGCCGCCTTACAAATCTGTTCAACTGATGCCTTATGTTTAAAAACCCATGAGGAAGCTACTGCTCTAGTAGAATGAGCTGTAATTCTTTCAGGAGGCTGCTGGCCAGCAGTCTCATAAGCTAAGCGTATTATACTTCTTAGCCAAAAAGAAAGAGAAGTTGCCGAAGCCTTTTGGCCTCTCCTCTGTCCAGAGTAGATAACAAACAAAGCAGATGTTTGACGAAAATCCTTCGTAGCTTGTAAATAAAACTTTAAAGCACGAACCACATCAAGATTGTGTAATAGACGTTCCTTCTTTGAAGAAGGATTAGGACATAGTGAAGGAACAACAATCTCCTGATTGATATTCTTATTAGATACCACCTTAGGAAGAAACCCAGGTTTGGTACGTAACACTACCTTATCTGCATGGAAAATCAGATAAGGGGAATCACATTGTAAAGCAGATAACTCCGAAACTCTTCGAGCCGAGGAGATAGCTACTAAAAACAGAACTTTCCAAGATAAAAGCTTAATATCTATTGAATGAAAAGGTTCAAAAGGAACCCCTTGAAGAACTTTAAGAACTAAATTTAAACTCCATGGCGGAGCAACAGGTTTAAAAACAAGCTTGATTCTAACTAAAGCCTGACAAAACGCCTGAACGTCTGGAACCTCAGCTAGACGTTTGTGCAAAAGAATAGACAGAGCAGAAATTTGTCCCGTTAATGAACTAGCTTACAATCCCTTCTCCAATCCTTCTTGGAGAAAAGATAATATCCTAGGAATCCTGACCTTACTCCATGAGTAACCCTTGGATTCACACAAGTGAAGATATTTACACCATATCTTATGATAGATCTTCCTGGTGACAGGCTTTCGAGCCTGAATTAAGGTATCAATTACCTATTCGGAAAAACCACGCTTTGATGGAATCAAGCGTTCAATCTCCAAGCAGTCAGACGTAGAGAAAATAGATTTGGATGTTTGAAGGGACCTTGAAGTAGAAAGTGCTGCCTTAGCGGCAGAGTCCATGGTGGAAAAGATGACATGTCCACCAGATCTGCATACCAAGTCCTGCGTGGCCACGCAGGGGCTATCAAGATCACTGAAGCTCTCGCCCTGCTTGATCTTGGCAATCAGACGAGGGAGCAGAGGAAACTGTGGAAACACATAAGCCAGGCTGAAGGACCAGGGCGCTGCTAGAGCATCTATCAGCGCTGCCTTGGGATCCCTGGACCTGGACCCGTAACAAGGAAGCTTGGCGTTCTGACGAGATGCCATGAGATCCGGTTCTGGTTTGCCCCATAGTTGAACAAACTGGGCAAATACCTCCGGATGGAGCTCCCACTCCCCCGGATGAAAAATCTGCCTCCCAGTTCTCTGCTCCTGGGATATGGATAGCTGAGAGATGGCAAGAGTGAACCTCTGCCCATAGAATTATCTTTGAAACCTCCAACATTGCCAGGGGGCTCCTTGTTCCCCCCTGATGGTTGATATAGGCTACAGTCGTGATGTTGTCTGACTGAAATCTGATGAACCTGACCGCAGCTAGCTGAGGCCAAGCCTGAAGAGCAGTGACTATCGCTCTTAGTTCCAGAATGTTTATCGGAAGGAGGGCCTCCTCCTGAGTCCACAAACCCTGAGCCTTCAGGGAGTTCCAGACTGCACCCCAGCCCAGAAGGCTGGCAGCTGTCCCAAGATAGCCACCAGAGAAGAGTATCCCTGGTCTCTTGATCCAGATTTAGTAGAGGGGACAAATATGTGTAATCCCCATTCCACTGATTGAGCATGCAAAGTTGCAGTGGTCTGAGATGTAGGCGGGCAAACGGAACTATGTCCATTGCCGCTACCATTAATCCGATTACCTTCATACACTGAGCCACTGACGGATGAGAAGTGGAATAAAGAGCACGGCAGGAAGTTAGAAGTTTTGACAACCTGACCTCTGTCAGATAAATCTTCATTTCTACTGAGTCTATCAGAGTTCCTAGGAAGGAAACTCTTGTGAGAGGGGAGAGAGAACTCTTTCCTTCATTCACTTTCCACCCGTGAGACTTCAGGAATGCGAGAACAATGTCCGTATGGGACCTGGCGATTTGAAAAGTCAGGATGTCGTCTAGGTAAGGGGCCACTGCTATACCCCGCGGCCTTAGAACCGCCAGAAGGGACCCTAGAACCTTCGTAAAGATTCTTGGTGCCGTGGCTAACCCGAAGGGAAGAGCCACAAACTGGTAATGCCTGTCTAGGAAGGCGAACCTGAGAAACCGATGATGATCTCTGTGTATCGGAATGTGGAGATAAGCATCCTTTAAATCCACGGCAGTCATATATTGACCCTCCTGGATCATAGGTAAGATGGTTCAAATAGTCTCCATCTTGAAAGATGGGACCCTGAGAAATTTGTTTAGGATCTTGAGATCCAAGATTGGTCTGAAAATTCCCTCTTTTTTGGGAACTATAAACAGATTTGAATAGAAGCCCTGCCCCTGTTCCTCCTTTGGAACTGGGTGGATCACTCCCATAACTAGTAGGTCTTGAAAGCAATGTAAGAATGCCTCTCTCTTTATCTGGTTTGCAGATAATTGTGAGAGATGAAATCTCCCCTTTGGAGATGAAGCTTTGAAATCCAGAAGATATCCCTGAGAAACAATCTCCAGAGCCCAGGCATCCTGGACATCTCTTGCCCAAGCCTGGGCGAAGAGAGAAAGTCTGCCCCCCACTAGATCCGGTCCCGGATCGGGGGCTACTCCTTCATGCTGTCTTGGAGGCAGCAGCAGGCTTTTTGGCCTGTTTCCCCTTGTTCCAAGCCTGGTTAGGTCACCAGACTGGCTTGGACTGGGCAAAATTTCCCTCTTGTTTTGTAGAAGAGGAAGATGAAGCTGCGCCACTCTTGAAGTTTCGAAAGGAACGAAAATTAGTCTGTTTGGTCCTTAACTTGTTGGACCTATCCTGGGGAAGGGCGTGGCCTTTTCCTCCAGTAATATAAAAAATGATCTCCTTCAGTCCAGGCCCAAATAGGGTCTGCCCATTGAAGGGGATATTGAGAAGTTTAGACTTTGAAGTGACATCAGCTGACCAGGATTTAAGCCATAGCGCCCTACGCGCCTGAATGGCAAAACCTGCATTTTTAGCCGTTGCTTGGTTAAATGAAAAACTGCGTCAGAAATAAATTAATTGGCTAACTTAAGAGCTTTAAGCCTATCAAGGATATCATCCAATGGGATTTCTACCTGTAGAGCCTCCTCCAGAGACTCGAACCAGAAAGCCGCTGCAGCAGTGACTGGGGCAATGCATGCAAGAGGCTGGAGAATAAAACCTTGTTGTATAAAGATTTTCTTAAGGAAACCCTCTAATTTCTTATCCATAAGATCTAGGAAAGCATAACTGTCCTCGACAGGAATAGTTGTACGCTTAGCTAGGGTAGAGACTGCTCCCTCCACCTTAGGGACCATCTGCCACAAGTCCCGTGTAGCGGCATCTATAGGAAACATCTTTTTAAAAGCAGGAGGGGGAGAGAACGGCACACCTGGTCTATCCCATTCCTTAGTAATAATTTCTGAAAACCTCTTAGGGATTGGAAAAATGTCAGTGTAAACAGGCACTGCAAAGTATTTGTCCATTTTACACAATTTCTCTGGGACTACAATGGTGTCACAGGCATCCAGTCTCGCTAAAACCTCCCTGAGCAACACGCAGAGGTGTTCAAGCTTAAATTTAAATGCTGTCATTTCAGAGTCAGACTGAAGTAACGCCTTCCCTGAATCAGAGAAGTCACCCACAGATAGAAGCTCTCCTGCTTCAACTTCTGCACATTGTGAGGGTATATCAGACATAGCTACTAAAGCGTCAGAGAGCTCTGTATTTGTTCTAGCCCCAGAGCTCTTTCGCTTTCCTTGTAACCCTGGCAGTTTGGACAATACCTCTGTGAAGGTATGATTCATAACTGCCGCCATGTCTTGTAAGGTAAACGCATTGGACGCGCTAGATGTACTTGGCGTCCCTTGAGCGGGAGTTATAGGTTCTGACACGTGGGGAGAGCTAGATGGCATAACCTCCCTTTTGTCGGTCTCAGAAACCTCAGGTGATAAATCTTTAAAAGTCATAATATGATCTTTATAAAACTTATAGAAAGGTCAGTGCATTTGGTACACATTCTAAGAGGGGGTTCCACAATGGCTTCTAAACATAATGAACAAGGAGTTTCCTCTATGTTAGACATGTTTAACAGACTAGTAATGAGACCAGCAAGCTTGGAAAACACTTTAATAAATGTGAAAAAAGCAATAATATAAAAACGGTACTGTGCCTTTAAGAGAAAAAAACTACCACATAAACTGCAAAACAGTGATAAAAAGTAGTAAACTCTACAAAATTTTTACAGTGTGTATAAGGGACTAAAGCAGCATTGCACCCACTTGCAAATGGATGATTAACCCCTCAGGCCCAAAAACGAATTAGAAAAACATTAAAACTGCTAACAAACAGTCAAACACACTCCTACCTGCCCTTAAAAACGATTTTTGCAGGAACAAAACCCTCTATAGAGGTCCTATAAGCCAGAGGACTCCTTCAGGGAAGCTGGATGTCTCAGACTGAAAATCAACTGCACATTTAGAGCTTGAAAATAGGCCCCTCCCTACCATGCACTCAAAGTCAGAGGGTCTTAAAAAAGTACCCCTAGGAGTAATCTAACAAGCCATGTGGAAAACTAGGCCCCAAATAAAGATTTATCACCCTCAGAGAAAAAACTTTTTTATTTTTATAAATCATGCAAACGTTTTTACACTAAGTAATATAAGTATTAACATGAATATTACCCTTATTTGCTAGCATGATCCCAGTTGTTGTTAAATCACTGTATCGGGCTTACCTTAAATATACCAGGCACTGTCAGCATTTTCTAGACCTTATCTCTTTAGAAAAAAAATATACTGAACATACCTCAAAGCAGGCAATCTGCAGACCGTCCCCCCAACTGAAGTTTTCTTTCCATACTCTTTAATTATGTGTGAGAACAGCAATGGACCTTAGTTACAAACTGCTAAGATCATCAAAACCTCCAGGCAGAATTCTTCTTCCAATTTCTGCCTGAGAGTAAAAACAGTACAACGCCGGTACCGTTTAAAAATAAACTTTTGATTGAAGGTAAAAACTACACTAAGTCACCACATCTCTCTTGATACTTCCTTTCTTGTCAAGAGCTGCAAGAGAATGACTGGGGGTGGCAGTTAGGGGAGGAGCTATATAGATAGCTCTGCTGTGGGTATCCTCTTGCAGCTTCCTGTTGGGAAGGAAAATATCCCACAAGTAATGGATGAACCCGTGGACTGGATACACCTTTACAAGAGAAAGTGCTTTTTTTCTTAAGACCTGCTTTAAATGAATCACTGGACTCATTTAGGGATAAATATTTTTCTTCCCAATGTATGGTTTTTAATTTTAGAGTTCTAGAGAACCTAAATAAGTCCTTCTGCAGTTCTTTCCTGGGCAAAGAGACAACCCTTTCCTTAATAGTTCTAATTTATCATTAGTAAGGGTATGTTCAGAGATGTTAAGAACGTTATTGGGTAATGTTTCATTTCTTACGGTTACAAGGATCCGCTGACCCTTAACTTGCACTACATGCTGAAAGCAGGGCTGCTCAGATTCTAATTGCGTCGACTCGACCGGAGTTGTCCGTCACTTGTTTTCCTTACTCCTCGATTTATGTTTGTGGCCGCCTCTCCTTTTTCTCCGTCCGATTCCCCCAAAGGCTCTATTGACAGCCTCTTAAAGGGCCATGATACCCAAATGCTGAAACACTTGAAAGTGATGCAGCATAGCTGTAAAAAACATAATTTATGCTTACCTGATAAATTTATTTCTCTTGTAGTGTAGTCAGTCCACGGGTCATCCATTACTTATGGGATTATATCTCTTCCAACAGGAAGTTGCAAGAGGATCACCCAAGCAGAGCTGCTATATAGCTCCTCCCCTCACATGTCATATCCAGTCATTCGACCGAAACAAGACGAGAAAGGAGAAACCATAGGGTGCAGTGGTGACTGAAGTTTAATTAAAATTTAGAACTGCCTTAAAAGACAAGGCGGGCCGTGGACTGACTACACTACAAGAGAAATAAATTTATCAGGTAAACATAAATTATGTTTTCTCTTGTTAAGTGTAGTCAGTCCACGGGTCATCCATTACTTATGGGATACCAATACCAAAGCTAAAGTACACGGATGAAGGGAGGGACAAGGCAGGAACTTTAAACGGAGGGAACCGCTGCCTGAAGTACCTTTCTCCCAAAAATAGCCTCCGAAGAAGCAAAAGTGTCAAATTTGTAAAATTTTGAAAAAGTGTGAAGTGAAGACCAAGTTGCAGCCTTGCAAATCTGTTCAACAGAGGCCTCATTTTTAAAGGCCCAGGTGGAAGCCACAGCTCTAGTAGAATGAGCTGTAATTCTTTCAGGAGGCTGCTGTCCAGCAGTCTCATAGGCTAAACGTATTATGCTACGAAGCCAAAAGGAGAGAGAGGTAACCGAAGCCTTTTGACCTCTCCTCTGTCCAGAGTAAAAGACAAACAGGGAAGAAGTTGCCTGCAAATAGAACTTCAGGGCACGGACTACGTCCAGATTATGTAAAAGTCGTTCCTTCTTTGAAGAAGGGTTAGGACACAAAGATGGAACAACAATCTCTTGATTGATATTCCTGTTAGAAACTACCTTAGGTAAGAACCCAGGTTTAGTACGCAGAACTACCTTGTCTGAATGAAAAATCAGATAAGGAGAATCACAATGTAAGGCAGATAACTCAGAGACTCTTCGAGCCGAGGAAATAGCCATCAAAAACAGAACTTTCCAAGATAACAGCTTGATATCAATGGAATGAAGGGGTTCAAATGGAACGCCTTGCAGAACGTTAAGAACTAAGTTTAAGCTCCACGGCGGAGCAACAGTTTTAAAACACAGGCTTAATCCTAGCCAAAGCCTGACAAAAGGCCTGAACTTCTGCCAGACGCTTGTGTAGAAGAATAGACAGAGCAGAAATCTGTCCCTTTAACGAACTAGCGGATAAGCCCTTTTCTAAACCCTCTTGTAGAAAACACAATATCCTAGGAATCCTAACCTTACTCCATGAGTAACTCTTGGATTCCCACCAATATAAATATTTACGCCATATCTTATGGTAAATTCTTCTGCTAACAGGTTTCCTAGCCTGTATTAAGGTATCAATAACCGACTCCGAGAAGCCACGCTTTGATAGAATCAAGCGTTTAATCTCCATGCAGTCAGCCTCAGAGAAATTAGATTTGGATGGTTGAAAGGACCCTGAATTAGAAGGTCCTGCCTCAGAGGCAGAGACCATGGTGGACAGGATGACATGTCCACTAGGTCTGCATACCAGGTCCTGCATGGCCACGCAGGCGCTATCAGAATCACCGATGCTCTCTCCTGTTTGATCTTGGCAATCAGTAGAGGAAGCATCGGAAATCGTGGAAACACATAAGCCATGTGGAAGACCCAAGGGGCTGTCAGAGCATCTATCAGCACCGCTCCCGGGTCCCTGGACCTGGATCCGTAACAAGGAAGCTTGGTGTTCTGGCGAGACGCCATGAGATCCAGATCTGGTTTGCCCCAACGATGAATCAGTTGGGCGAAGACCTCCGGATGAAGTTCCCACTCCCCCGGATGAAAAGTCTGGCGACTTAGAAAATCCGCCTCCCAGTTCTCCACGCCTGGGATGTAGATCGCTGACAGGTGGCAAGAGTGAGACTCTGCCCAGCGAATTATCTTTGAGACTTCCAACATCACTAGGGAACTCCTGGTTCCCCCTTGATGGTTGATGTAAGCCACAGTCGTGATGTTGTCCGACTGAAATCTGATGAACCTCAAAGTTGCTAACTGAGGCCAAGCTAGAAGAGCATTGAATATTGCTCTTAACTCCAGAATATTTATTGGGAGGAGTGTCTCCTCCTGAGTCCACGATCCCTGAGCCTTCAGGGAATTCCAGACTGCGCCCCAACCTAGAAGGCTGGAGTCTGTTGTTTCAATCGTCCAATCTGGCCTGCGAAAGGTCATCCCCTTGGACAGATGGGGCCGAGAAAGCCACCATAGAAGAGATTCTCTGGTCTCTTGATCCAGATTTAGCCGAGGGGACAAATCTGAGTAATCCCCATTCCACTGACTTAGCATGCACAATTGCAGCGGTCTGAGATGCAGGCGCGCAAATGGTACTATGTCCATTGCTGCTACCAATAAGCCGATTACTTCCATGCACTGAGCTACTGACGGGTGTGGAATGGAATGAAGGGCACGGCAAGCATTTAGAAGTTTTGATAACCTGGCCTCCGTCAGGTAAATTCTCATCTCTACAGAATCTATAAGAGTCCCTAGGAAGGGAACCCTTGTAAGTGGTAATAGAGAACTCTTTTCCACGTTCACCTTCCACCCATGCGACCTCAGAAATGCCAGAACTATTTCTGTATGAGACTTGGCAGTTTGAAAACTTGACGCTTGTATCAGAATGTCGTCTAGGTACGGAGCCACCGCTATGCCTCGCGGTCTTAGTACCGCCAGAAGTGAGCCCAGAACCTTTGTAAAGATTCTTGGAGCCGTAGCTAACCCGAAGGGAAGAGCTACAAACTGGTAATGCCTGTCTAGGAAGGCAAATCTTAGGTACCGATAATGATCCTTATGAATCGGTATGTGAAGGTAGGCATCCTTTAAGTCCACTGTGGTCATGTACTGACCCTCTTGGATCATGGGTAGGATGGTTCGAATAGTTTCCATTTTGAATGATGGAACTCTTAGGAATTTGTTTAGGATTTTTAAGTCCAAGATTGGGCTGAAGGTTCCCTCTTTTTTGGGAACCACAAATAGATTTGAAAAGAATCCTTGCCCGTGTTCCGTCCGCGGAACTGGGTGGATCACCCCCATTAGTAAGAGGTCTTGTACACAGCGTAGAAACGCCTCTTTCTTTATTTGGTTTGCTGATAACCTTGAAAGATGAAATCTCCCTTGTGGAGGAGAAGCTTTGAAGTCCAGAAGATATCCCTGAGATATGATCTCCAACACCCAGGGATCCTGGACATCTCTTGCCCAAGCCTGGGCAAAGAGAGAAAGTCTGCCCCCCACTAGATCCGTTTCCGGATAGGGGGCCCTCTCTTCATGCTGTCTTAGGGGCAGCAGCAGGTTTTCTGGCCTGCTTGCCCTTGTTCCAGGACTGGTTAGTTTTCCAGCCCTGTCTGTAACGAGCAACAGCTCCTTCCTGTTTTGGAGCGGAGGATGTTGATGCTGCTCCTGCCTTGAGGTTACAAAAGGCACAAAAATTAGACTGTTTGGCCTTTGATTTGGCCCTGTCCTGAGGCAGAGCATGGCCCTTACCTCCCGTAATGTCAGCGATAATTTCTTTCAAGCCGGGCCCGAATAAGGTCTGCCCTTTGAAAGGAATATTAAGCAATTTAGATTTAGAAGTCACGTCAGCTGACCAGGATTTAAGCCATAGCGACGGCATCAGAAACAAATGCGTTAGCTAGCTTAAGTGCTTTAAGCTTGTTCATAATTTCATCCAATGGAGCTGTGCGAATGACCTCTTCCAGAGACTCAAACCAGAATGCCGCCGCAGCAGTGACAGGCGCAATGCATGCAAGGGGCTGTAAAATAAAACCTTGTTGAACAAACATTTTCTTAAGGTAACCTTCTAATTTTTTATCCATTGGATCTGAAAAGGCACAACTATCCTCCACCGGGATAGTGGTACGCTTAGCCAAAGTAGAAACTGCTCCCTCCACCTTAGGGACCGTCTGCCATAAGTCCCGTGTGGTGGCGTCTATTGGAAACATTTTCCTAAATATAGGAGGGGGGGAAAAGGGCACACCGGGTCTATCCCACTCCTTGCTAATAATTTCTGTAAGCCTCTTAGGTATAGGAAAAACGTCAGTACACACCGGTACCGCATAGTATCTATCCAGCCTACATAATTTCTCTGGAATTGCAACCGTGTTACAATCATTCAGAGCCGCTAATACCTCCCCTAGCAATACGCGGAGGTTTTCAAGCTTAAATTTAAAATTAGAAATCTCTGAATCCAATCTCCCTGGATCAGATCCGTCACCCACAGAATGAAGCTCTCCGTCCTCATGTTCTGCAAATTGTGACGCAGTATCGGACATGGCTCTCCCATCATCAGCGCACTCTGTCCTTAACCCAGAGCAATCACGCTTGCCTCTTAATTCTGGCAATTTAGATAATACTTCTGTCATAACAGTAGCCATGTCTTGCAAAGTGATTTGTATGGGCCTCTCTGATGTACTTGGCGCCACAATATCACGCACCTCATGAGCGGGAGGCGAAGGTACTGACACGTGAGGAGAGTTAGTCGGCATAACTTCCCCCTCGTTGTCTGGTGATAATTTCTTTACATGTAAAGATTGACTTTTATTTAAAGTGACATCAATGCATTTAGTACACAAATTTCTATGGGGCTCCACATAGGCCTTCAAACATAGTGAACAAAGAGATTCATCTGTGTCAGACATGTTTAAACAGACTAGCAATGAGACTAGCAAGCTTGGAAAATACTTTCAACTAAATTTACAAGCAATATAAAAAACGCTACTGCGCCTTTAAGAAGCACAAAAAGCTGTCACAGTTGAAATAACAATGAACCAAATTAGTTATAGCAACCAAATTTTCACAGTAAATGTATTAAGTTAGCAAAGGATTGCACCCACCAGCAAATGGATGATTAACCCCTTAATACCCAAAAACGGATAACAATTTAATAATTAACGTTTTTATCACAGTCAAACACACTGTCACAGGTCTGCTGTGACTGATTACCTCCCTCAAAATGAATTTTGAAGACCCCTGAGCTCTCTAGAGACGTCCTGGATCATGGAGGATGAAGTAGGAAGATTGTGACTGAAATTTTACTGCGCAAAAAAGCGCTAAAATAGGCCCCTCCCACTCATATTGCAACAGTGGGGAAGCTCAGTTAACTGTTTCTATGCAGAAACAAAAGTTAGCCATGTGGTAAAAATCATGCCCCAATAAGTTTTATCACCAAGTACATCACAAAAAACGATTAACATGCCAGTAAACGTTTTGAACATACATTTTAAAAGTTATGAAGTGTTATTAATAAGCCTGCTACCAGTCGCTGTTACTGCAGTTAAGGCTCATACATTACTTCAGTATTAACAGTCAAATTCCATTCCCTAGAAAAATACTTCAGTGTACACACACTCATCAGCCTAATACCAGTCGTTACCACTGCATTTAAGGCTGAACTTACATTACATTGGTATCAGCAGTATTTTCTCAGTCAATTCCATTGCTTAGAAAAATAATTTACTGCACATACCTCGTTTGCAGGGGGGCCCTGCATGCTATTCCCCTTTTCTGAAGTTACCTCACTCCTCAGAATGTGCGAGAACAGCCAGTGGATCTTAGTTACGTCTGCTAAGATCATAGAAAACGCAGGCAGATTCTTCTTCTAATGCTGCCTGTGAAACAAACAGCACACTCCGGTGCCATTTAAAATAACAAACTTTTGATTAAAGAAATAAACTAAGTTTAAAAACAACACAGACCTCTCACAACGACCTATCTTTAGTTAGGTTGCAAGAGAATGACTGGATATGACATGTGAGGGGAGGAGCTATATAGCAGCTCTGCTTGGGTGATCCTCTTGCAACTTCCTGTTGGGGAAGAGATATAATCCCATAAGTAATGGATGACCTGTGGACGGACTACACTTAACAAGAGAAAGCTGACTAGAAAATATCACCTGAACATCTCTATGTAAAAAAGAAATATATTTTACCACAAAAAGTTCCTCAGTAGCCACATCCTATTGTAAAGGAATTCTAAGCAGCAAATCAGTATGTCTGTCCCAGGACAGGCAAAGGAGTGAGCTTTATTTCCCCAATCAGTTTAAGGAAGTTTACTATGAATTCTCATGAGATCACAGTAAAAGAGTTTATGACCTGAGCACTGTTGATGCTGATTCTTGCTGTTCATTTCTTCATTTATTTTTTTTTACTTTTTTTTTCCCTGCAACTGGACAGCAGTTGAAGTATAACTTTTTACACAAAACTTACTCTGCTGAGCTGGGGAGATTGTGAGGTAAAATATCTTCCTTTTTTTTACATAGAGATGCTCAGGTGATATTTTCCTGTCAGCTGTCTACAGTTATACTGCATCAGTTTTAAGTGATTTAGCATATGAGTATTATGTCCCTTTAATCACATGCCTTTGTATTTGCTTTTACAGGAGACTGCTAGTTCATGTGGGCCATACAGATAACAAATGTGTTCACGCCTGGGAAGTTATTTAAGAGTCAGCACAACACAGTACCAAATGCAACTCAATTGATTTTAAATAATCAGTCATGTGATTAGGGGGCTGTCAGAAAATGCTTAGATACAAGGAAATCACAGAGGTAAAAAGTATATTAATATAACTGTGTTGGTTGTGCAAAACTGGGGAATAGTTAATACAGGGATTATCTATCATTTAAAACAATACAAATTCTATTGTAGACTGTCCCTTTATAGTGATGGTAAATCCGAGCGTTTAAAAAAACGCAAGGATTTACCATCACTAAAAAGGAAATTTATGCTTACCTGATAAATTGATCTTCTACGATACGACGAGTCCACGGATTTCATCCTTACTTGTGGGATATTATCCTCCTGCTAACAGGAAGTGGCAAAGAGCACCACAGCAGAGCTGTATATATAGCTCCTCCCTTCCCCTCCACCTCCAGTCATTCGACCGAAGGTTATAGGAAGAGAAAGGAAAAGCTAAAAGGTGCAGAGGTGACTGAAGTTGTAAATAATAAAAACTTTAATTGGTCTTAAATTGTCAGGGAGGGCCGTGGACTTGTCGTATCATAGAAGAAAGCAATATATCAGGTAAGCATAAATTTCCTTTTCTTCTACAAGATACGTCGAGTCCACGGATTTCATCCTTACTTGTGGGATACAATACCAAAGCAACAGGACACGGATGAAAGGGACGGACAAGACAGAGACCTAAATGGAAGGCACCGCTTGAAGAACTTTTCTCCCAAAAACCCCCACAGAAGAAGCAAAAGTATCAAATTTGGAAAATTTGGAAAAAGTATGAAGGGACGACCAAGTCGCAGCTTTACAAATCTGTTCAACAGAAGCATCGTTTTTAAAAGCCCATGTGGAAGCCACAGCCCTAGTAGAATGAGCCGTAATTCTTTCAGGAGGCTGCTGTCCAGCAGTCTCATATGCCAGGCGGATGATACTTCTCAACCAAAAAGAAAGAGGTAGCCGTAGCTTTCTGACCCCTACGCTTTCCAGAATAAACAATGAATAAAGAAGATGATTGACGGAAATCCTTAGTTTCCTGTAAGTTATACTTTCCGGCACGGACCAATCCAGATTATGCAACATACGCTCCTTCTTAGAAGAAGCATTAGGTCACAAGGAAGGAACAACAATTTCCTGATTAATATTCTTATTCGAAACAACCTTAGGAAGAAATCCAGGTTTGGTATGTAAAACCACCTTATCAGAATGAAAAATGAGATAAGGCAAATCACACTGTAATGCTGAAAGCTCAGAAACTCTTTGAGCAGAAGAAATAGCAACCAAAAACAGAACTTTCCAAGCTAACAATTTAATATCTATGGAATGCATAGGTTCAAACGGAACCCCTTGAAGAACACAAAGAACTAAATTCAAACTCCAGGGAGGAGTAATAGGTCTAAATACAGGCTGAATTCTAGATAGAGCCTGACAAAAAGACTGAACATCTGGCACATCTGCCAAACTTTTGTAAAACAAAATTGACAAAGCAGAGATTTGTCCCTTTAAGGAACTTGCTGATAACCCTTCCTCCAATCCTTGTATTCACACCAATAAAGATATTTACGTCATATCTTATGATAGATTTTTCTAGTGACAGGCTTTCTAGCCTGTATCAAAGTATTGATGACCGAATCAGAGAATCCTCGCTTTGATAAAATCAAGTGTTCAATCTCCATGCAGTCAGCTTCAGAGAAATTAGATTTGGATGTTGGAAAGGACCCTGAATGAGAAGGTCCTGTCTCAAAGGAAGTTTCCACGGTGGCAGAGAGGACATGTCCACTAGATCCGCATACCACGCAGGCGCTATCAGGATTACTGAAGCTCTCTCCTGTTGCATTCAAGCAATCACGCATGGAAGGAGAGGAAACAGTGGAAACACATAAGCTAGGCTGAACGACCAAGGCACTGCCAAGGCATCTATCAGTTCGGCCTGAGGATCCCTTGACCTGGATCCGTATCTTGGAAGCTTGGCATTCTGTCGAAATGCCATCAGATCCAATTCCAGTCTGCCCCATCGGACAATCAGTGAGGCAAACACTTCAGGGTGGAGTTCCCACTCCCCCGGATGAAAAGTCTGTCGACTTAGAAAATCCGCTTGTTATCTGTCCGATTGCTGACAGATAACAAGAGTGGGCCTCCACCCATTGGATTATCTTTGATACTTCTATCATTGCTAAGGAACTTCTTGTTCCCAACTGATGATTGATATATGCCACAGTAGTGATGTTGTCCGACTGGAATCTGATGAATTTGGCCAAAGCCAACTGAGGCCACGCCTGAAGCGCATTGAATATTGCTCTCAGTTCCAGAATATTGATTGGAAGTAGAGACTCCACCTGAGTCCAAACACCCTGAGCCTTCAGGGAATTCCAGACTGCACCCCAGCCCAGAAGGCTGGCGTCCGTTGTCAGTATTACCCACGAGGGTCTGTGGAAACAAGTCCCCTGGGACAGATGATCCGGCGACAACCACCAAAGAAGAGAGTCTCTGGTCTCTTGATCCAGATTTATCTGAGGAGATAAATTTGCATAGTCCCCATTCCACTGTCCGAGCATGCACAGCTGCAGTGGTCTGAGATGAAAGCGAGCAAACGGAATGATGTCCATTGCCGCTACCATTAATCCAATTACCTCCATACACTGAGCCACTGATGGCCGAGGAATGGACTGAAGTGCTCGGCAAGTATTTAGAATCTTTGATTTTCTGACCTCCGTCAGAAATATTTTCATGTCTACCGAATCTATCAGAGTTCCCAAGAAAGGAACCCTTGTCTGTGGAACTAGTGAACTTTTCTCTATGTTCACCTTCCAACCGTGAGTTCTCAGGAAAGACAACACTGTATCAGTGTGAGATTTTGTCAGTTGATACATTGACGCCTCTATCAGAATATCATCCAGATAAGGCGCCACTGCTATGCCTCGTGGTCTGAGAAACGCCAGAAGAGACCCTAGAACCATTGTGAAGATTCTGGGTGCTGTGGCCAACCCGAAGGGAAGAACCACAAACTGATAATGTTTGTCCAGGAAGGCAAACCTTAGAAACGGATGATGATCCTTGTGAATAGGAATATGAAGGTAAGCATCCTTCAAATCCACGGTAGTCATATATTGACCCTCCTGGATCATTGGTAAGATTGTTCGTATAGTCTTTATCTTGAACGATGGGACTCTGAGAAACTTAAGACACTTGAGATCTAAAATGGGTCTGAAAGTTCCCTCTTTTTTGGGAACCACGAAAAGATTTGAGTAAAACCCCTGTCCCGGTTCCGGTTTTGGAACGGGACAAATTACTCCTATGGTAGAGAGGTCTTTCACACAGCATAAGAACGCCTCTCTTTTTATCTGGTCTACAGATAATCTTGAAAGATGAAATCTCCCTCTTGGGAGAAAATCCTTGAATTCCAGTTGATACCCGTGGGTCACGATTTCCAGCGCCCAAGGGTCCTGAACATCTCTTGCCTGAGCAAAGAAAGAAAGTCTGCCCCCTACTAGATCCGGGCTCAGATCGAGGACCGCCCCTTCATGCTGTCTTAGTAGCAGCAGCGGGCTTCTTGGATTGTTTACCTTTATTCCAAGTGTGGTTGGGTCTCCAGACTGACTTAGATTGGGCAAAATTCCCTTCCTGCTTTGTGGAGGAAGAGGAAGCCGAGGGTCCTCCTTTATAATTCCGAAAGGAGCAAAACTTATTTTGTTTACCCCTCATCTTAACAGACTTATCCTGAGGTAGGGCATGGCCTTTACCTCCTGTAATGTCAGAAATGATTTCCTTCAATTCAGGCCCGAAAAGGGTCTTACCTTTAAAAGGAAATAGCCAAAAGCTTAGTTTTTGATGACACATCAGCAGACCAGGATTTGAGCCATAACGCTCTATGCGCTAGAATAGCAAATCCTGCATTTTTCGCCGCTAATTTAGCAATTTGAAAGGCAGCATCAGTAATGAAAGAATTAGCTTAAGAGCATTAATTCTATCCAAAATGTCATCTAACGGAGTCTCAACCTTTAGAGACTCTTCCAGAGCCTCAAACCAAAAAGCCGCTGCAGTAGTTAGTGGAACAATGCAGGCCGTAGGTTGTAAAAGAAAACCCTGCTTAATAAATAAATTTCTTTAGAAGACCCTCTAACTTTTTATCCATAGGGTCTTTGAAAGCACAACTGTCCTCGATGGGTATAGTTGTACGCTTAGCCAGAGTAGATATAGCTCAATCTACCTTAGGGACCGTTTGCCACGAGTCCCGAATGGTGTCTGATATGGGAAACATTTTCTTAAAATTAGGAGGGGGAGAAAACGGTATACTTGGTCTATCCCATTCCTATTTTATAATTTCCGAAATTCTTTTAGGAACCGGAAAAACATCAGTGTAAGTAGGCACCTCTAGATATTTGTCCATTTTACACAATTTCTCTGGTGGTATCACAATAGGGTCACAATCATCCAGAGTTGCTAAAACCTCTCGAAGTAACAGGCGGAGGTGTTCAAGTTTAAATTTAAAGGACATAACATCCGAATCTGTCTCAGGTAACACATTCCTTGAGTCTGAAAGTTCTCCCTCAGACAGCAATTCCCTGACCCCCAACTCAGAACACTGTGAGGGTTCATCGGAAATAGCCAATAAAGCATCAGAGGATTCAGTATTCACATTAATACCTGACCTACTGCGTTTACCCTGTAACACTGGTAATTTAGATAATACCTCTGTAAAAGTAGTTGACATAACTGCAGCCATCTCCTGCAGAGTAAAAGAATTAGACGCACTAGAGGTACTTGGCATCGCTTGTGTGGGCGTTAAAGGTTGTGACACTTGGGGAGAATTGGATGGCATATCCTGATTCTCTTCAGACTGAGAATCATCCTTAGGCAACACTTTCTTGACCTAAAATATGGTCTTTACAATGTAAGCACACACAAAGGAAAAAACCCAAACACTGCAGGTTAAGGTAAGCCACACCGGGCTATACTAATAATATAGGAACCCAAACATATGACTCCAGGTGAAGTGGAAAATCTTCCGTATATCACTAGTAATAGAGAAAATGCAAAGTCACTCACCACAGCACTTCAGAGCTGTATTTCAAATGCCAGCGCTGCTACCTGATGTGTAACGACCCCTGTGCCGCTCCGAAGATCCCAGCTTCAAATCGTGCGGCTCACAGGGTCTCCGCTGTATGGCTTGTATGGGGGTGTGGACTTCTTGCGTCACCGGTAATCCACCAATGGAAGGCACTCCTCTCCGGAGAAACAAAAGCTTGGGTCTGCTTCAAAACACAGCTACAGCTGATGTGTCAGAGAGAACTGGAGTAGATAATATCAAAAGAACAGAGTTCCGACATCCATCATGTTAGGTAAAAGCAGGAAACTTTATTAGTTGCACTTAAAAGTTGAACATAGCAAAGTATAGACAAAAGAGTCAGACGTGGGCGCAGCATACAGGCATACGCGTTTCGGTAAGACATTCCGTAGTCACAGTCTGATGTGCTGACCCACACACCTGTTTAAAAACCTTTTAGGCAAGTATGATAGGTTAAAACAAAACAACACCCTTATGACTCTAGCCAATAATAAGAGAAAACAGACTTAATTTACATCCTATATATTCTCTGTTATTCGTACTAAATATAACAAAGTTGCATGAAACACAAAAATGAACATTAACCCTATACTCACTAGATCATAGCAAGTTACAATGTAAGGCCCTTTCAGTACAAGAGGTACACAATGTAAGGGGGGGGTTCAACAATAGCTTCTAAACACATAGAGCATTGAGATTCCTCCATGTCAGACATGTTGAACAGACTAGTAATAACCACAGAAGTCGTTTAAACACTTTATTATTGCTTTAAATACATTTTTTAAAAACGTGTACTGCGCCTTTAAGAAGTAAAAAGCGCACAATTTTTCCAAAACTGCTTTAAGAACGTTAATTTGCCTTAAAAATTAACTTAAACTTATTGATTGCTCCAAAAATTATTGCACCCCAGGAGTAAGGGGAGAAATAAAACTCTAAAGTTAACTTAGATAAAAAAAAATATGTAAGTATTCACAAGAATACCCCCTGCGCCTACCTGCCCCCAGGGTACTTCGAAATGACTTGTCAACACTCCGGACCAGAGAATCACTGTCCAGGAGCAACCAGAGTTACTGCTTGCTGCTTCTCAGTCAGAAGGAAGTGCGCATCTGAGCGTGCGAAAACAAGCCCCGCCCCTTATGGTGAAGCGGTTTTGCAGACAAAACTAAGTGGAACAATAAACACCCCAAACACATCCCAGCAAGTCATACTGGTTAACTGATGAAATAAACTCCTTCAACCATATTTGCCTCTCCCAGAGTGTCATAATGCTCACTATAATGTCAACTTAGAAAAATAAAAACAAGGGACTCCAGTCACACCCCTCTGTATAATAGGTCTACTGCTTACCCCATTCCCTTACAGGGAAATTAATGCCAGCCAGTTCTGATATATCAAGTCTCCTCAGAAATAAAGGGCTGCACATACCTTAATGCTGCTTGTAGCATGAAACCATTCTCCACACTGAAGATGTCTCTTGTGTTACCTTCAGAAGTATTGTGGGAACAAATATGGATCTTAGTTACAGCTGCTAAGATCACCAACCTCAGGGCAGAAATCTTCCATATCCCCCTGAGGAAAATAGTACACACCGGTACCATTTAAAATAAAAAACTTCTTGATTGAAGAAACTAACACTAACACCTCTACTTTACCTCTTCCTAGTATAACACAGGCAAAGAGAATGACTGGGGGTGGAGGGGAAGGAAGGAGCTATATATACAGCTCTGCTGTGGTGCTCTTTGCCACTTCCTGTTAGCAGGAGGATAATATCCCACAAGTAAGGATGAAATCCGTGGACTCATCGTATCTTGTAGAAGAAAATATATCAGTGTTTCACCGATTAAGAAACGTCACCTCATTGAGCGAAGAGCGATGTGCCTTGGGCGGCTGGAGGCTCTGACTTTACTGAAGTGCCGCAGAACAGACAGAATGATCAATGAAAGTCCAGTTTATTTTTAGCGATGGTAAATCCTAGTATTTTTTTTTTTTTTTTAAACGCTTGGATTTACCATCACTTTAATAAAGTGGAAAAAAATGCACAGTGGATAGCAGATTGATAATAACTTGCAAAATTCATTAAATTGTGCATAAAATATTCTAGGCTGCAACATTTAAAAGGATTGGAAAAACAAAATTAAACTTGCATGATTCAGATAGAGCATGTCATTTTAAGACACTTAAATTCACTTCTACTTTCAAAATGTGCTTTGTTCTCTAGGTATCCCTTGTTAAAAAAAAATGTGCACATATCCTACACTAGTGGGAGCTAGCTGCTGATTGGTACATGGACTCACTTGTCTCATGTGATTGGCTAATTAGATGTGTTCATATAGCTGCCAGTAGAGAAATGCTGTTCCTTCATCAAAAGGATAAGAGAATTAACCCAATTTGATAATAGAAATAGATTGGTTTAAAATTGAATGTTCTATTTAAATCATGAAAGAAAATGTTAGGGTTTCCTGTCCCTTTAACAAACAAGAATACTTGAAAACCACACCAACACTTACAACATACACATTTTTTACAACTCTTACAAGTAATGTGCCTGTACAATTCTATTAGGATTAACCTTGCTATAATATCTTAAGGTATCATTTTACATTTCTTTCCTTGGAGAAAATACTTACTCAGTCAGTAAGATCTAGCTAATGCTAAACCGTGACACACACACAAATAGTTTATAGGTACACAAACAAATCTATAACTGCAATCAATCTGGATGTGTTCTTTCAATTAAAGGGCCGTAGTAGTAAAAAAAAAAAAACTAATTCGTTAGAGCATGTCATTTTAAAAACATAATTTATGATAACCTGATAAATTGTATTCATGGTGGTGAGAGTCCACAGGAATTACTCATCTCTACCATTAGGAGGAGGCAAAGATTTCCAAACCCTAAGAGCTCTATAAAACCCCTCCCACATACCTTAGTCTAATGTATAGCCAAGCAAAGTGAGGTATGAAAAAAAAAATAAGCCATAAAAGGAGCAGGGGGGAAAAAAGAGTGTTGAAGAAAAATCTAACCCAAAAAACGTAAGGGTGGTGTCTTGTGGATTCTCACCAGCACAAAATAAAATTACAAAATAAATTAGTCCTGGGAACTAATACCAAGCTGTAGAGTGCACAAGTAATAACATAAAGGGAGAGTTTTAAAAACATTACTTCACTGAGAAATTAAATCCACAATTCCAATTATTTTTTTTTTAATGCACTTAAAAGGGACAGTCTAGGCCAAAATAAACGTTCATGATTCAGATAGAGCATGTAATTTTAAACAATTTTCCAATTTACTTTTATCACCAATTTTGCTTTGTTCTCTTGGTATTCTTAGTTGAAAGCTTAACCTAGGAGGTTCATATGCTAATTTCTTAGACCTTGAAGCCCACCTCTTTCAGATTGCATTTTAACAGTTTTTCACCACTAGAGGGTGCTAGTTCACGTATTTCATATAGATAACACTGTGCTCGTGCACGAGAAGTTATCTGGGAGCAGGCACTGATTGGCTAGACTGCAAATCTATCAAAAGAACTGAAAAAGGGGCAGTTTGCAGAGGCTTAGATACAAGATAATCACAGAGGTTAAAAGTATATTAATATAACTGTGTTGGTTATGCAAAACTGGGAAATGGGTAATAAAGGGATTATCTATCTTTTAAAACAAGAAAAATTCTGGTGTGGACTGTCCCTTTAAAATAAATCAAACAGACACAAATTAAAACTGAGGCAGCTGCCTGAAGATCCTTTCTACAAAAGGTTGCTTCAGAAGAAGCAAAAACATAAAAATGGTAGAATTTAGTTGTGCAAAAATGACCAAAGTAGCTGCTTTGCAAATCTGATCAACTGAAGCTTCATTCTTGAAACCCCAAGAAGTGGCAACTGACCTAGTAGAATGAGCTGTAATCCACTGCGGTGGAGGCTCACCTGCCTCCAAGTAAGCCTTGTACATCAAAAGTTTCAACCAAGAGGCCAAAGAAACGGCAGAAGCTTTTACCCTTTCTAAGACCAGAAAAAAGAATAAACAAAACGAGAAGTTTGTATGAAGTAGAATGTAATATTTAAATACCCTAACAACATCCAAAGAATGCAAATATCTCTCTGAAGCATTCTTAGGATTAGGACACAAAGAAGGAACAAAAATCTCTATTAATGTTTTTAAAAGAAACAACCTTGGACAAAAAAAAATAATCGAATTGAAGATCGTAAAACAGCCTTATGATGAAAAAAATCAGAT
Source organism: Bombina bombina (assembly GCF_027579735.1). NCBI lineage: Eukaryota > Metazoa > Chordata > Amphibia > Anura > Bombinatoridae > Bombina > Bombina bombina. The sequence continues at coordinate 331,587,792 of NC_069503.1, forward strand.
AAGGAGGATCACAAAACCAGAGCAGAAAACTCAAACTCTACTAGCAAAATTGAAAAAAATACTTTTCAATAAAAGTAGTTTAATATCCATCTTATGCAGGAGTTCATAAAGTGGAACCCAGGTGAAATAATTAGCTGATCGTTAACACCATGGTTACTAACCTGTTCTCACCCATCAATTGATTATTTCACCTGTGCACTGGTTCAGCTTTATTAAAAACCTGGCCTATTGAGGGTACTTGAGGACTGCAGTTGAGAAACAATGCCTTAAAGGGCCACTGTAAGTAAATATTTTCTATGCCTGTTACTAACTAACTACCCCAAATACGCTTTTTATCAATAGAATTTCATTAACATATCTCTACCGTATATCAGAAATCTTGTCTGCAAATTTAATTGTTTTCCAAACCCACTCTGTGGGTATCCTTTGCTCTGTACCAATCCGTTTACAATACCTAGGTTTCAAAATGGCGCTTTAAACACAAAGTTATTGGTTTAAGTATTTTGAACACGCAGTGCTGAAAATAGTGGGCAGGATAACGTGACATCATCAGCGAATAAAAGATATAACTTTTAGAACGTTATGAAACTTCGTTTTGGAGAAAATATAGGTCAGTAGGTTTTAATTAATGTTTATTAACTTTAATATGTTAGTTGTTTAGCTTAAAAATTATAACAGAAAGTAATCCTTTAAGCCATTCCCTAGAAATCAGAGACAGCATCAGGAACAGGGAAAACCTCAGGAAATTAACAACAGTCTTAAAAACTGAATTTAAACGATAACAAGGTTAATCAGAAACTTTAGGATCTTTAAAGCCTAAAGTAATTAAGACCTCCTTTAAAGAAGAATGAATATGTTCACCGTTAAACAAAAAAAAGAGGAAATATTAGGTTTAACATCAGATGAAGATTCCTCATTACCAGAGGAAAAGCATAACAGTATACCTGGTCTCAGGGCACATAGTACTTGTAGATGGTATAATCTGAAATTCTGAATTGACCTTTAACGCTTGTTTGAAGGCGGGAGAAAAGCCAGCACCTCAGAAACTGCAGCCTTGAGAATGTTTTTCACATTAGGTGAAACCAAGTGAGTATTCTACAGTAATGAACAAACAGTAGGTGCATTAATACCCAAATAAACAGCTGGCCGAGGCGCGAGTGAACTACAGAAAGACTAAAGGGTTGTGAGTCAGGATCCAGCAGTCAATATGTCTCCAACCTCCGGGGTGCACTTCAAAAAGTAATACACTATAGAAATAGAGAAAGCAGTTCAATGGAATCCTCTTGGATTCCATTGAACTGATCAAGCTGCTAAAAACCTGGCAAAATGTTGGAGCTATTGATATTCTGGTCAAACAGGATGTGACCAGTCTATACAACATTTTTCCACACACTCAGGGGATGGCAGCAGTGTCTTTTCTCCTCAAATACCCCTATGTGGGTCCTCCAATGTTATTCTTGAGTTGTTGGATTTTTGTTTGAGATGTAATTATTTCAAATTTGAAAAAGAATTCTTCCTGCGAACATTAGGGACTGCGATGGGGTCCAATGTGGCTCCATCATATGCAAATCTTTTTATGGCACAGTTTGAAACTGAAGAAATAGATACCTTCAAGGATAATAGAGTGAAACTGTACAGGAGATATATAGATGATCTGCTGGTGATATGGGGGGCACCCCTGAAGAACTCTTATCCTGGTTTGAAATCCTAAATAGTGTAAATCCTCAGGTACGCTTTAAGTTAACCTTCAACACAGAGAATATCGATTTCTTGGATTTGAGGATCTATAAAGACAACATGAACTTATGTACCACTTTGTTTCAGAAAGAAACAGAAAGAAATTCACTGTTGGATGTTACTAGTTGCCACCCCCTTGGCTTAAAGAAGGCCTTGCCTAGGTCACAATTTAAGCGGGTGGTCCGTAACAACACTGATGAAGTGAACAAGGAATGTCAACTAGTTGCCATGCAGAATAAATTTGAACAACGGGGCTATGGCTCCACACAGCTAAGACCAGCACTGGCTGAGTCAGCATCTATGACCCAAGAACAGGCACATTTTTACCACCACATTCTCCCCAGAGAAACAGGATTTTTCAAAAACCCTGAAGGAACATTGGGACATCTTATCCAGTGATAACTAACTGCCTTTTGGCACAATGGAAACACCTATGGTGGGATTTAAGAAAGGAAGATCCTTTAAGGATATGCTATTGAGACCTGATAATACGGACAGCTATATGCCAACTACTTGGTTAAGTACCACTAAAAATGGTTGTTTCCGATGTAGTGGATGCATTACCTGCAGTGGCTTAACACAGAGCAATGTTTTCACGCATCCTTGGTCTAACAAAAAATTCTATATTCAACACAGGGTGTCATGGGATTCCTTTGCTGCTCACTGTGTCTTTAATTCTTAACTCTCTCCCTATAAAAGTATCCTCCTCCCAACTTCCTATGCTTAGTAATTTGTTCAGCTGTGAACTGCTGTTCACAGTCTCGCTGCAGCCTGTGATTCTCTAAGCCTTTTGCACATCCTCCCTGGGATTTCGCTCACTGGGGACACCGCTCCTACTTGTGGATAGCAGCATCAGCCGCCCTAAAACTCTCAATACAAGGATGCCGTTTCTTGTTTACCTTTAAAACAGTGAGTTATCTTCTTTCTGATTCCACAGACTTGCTTACGTCATCTTGAACGAAGGACTACTTCCTTCCGCAAAGTAAAAAAACACCCTCTCTAGCCCATCTGCACCTTCCGGTGACTGAGAGGAGAAGCACCGCTCACTGCCTCCACTGACATCCTCACATGGACTCGCAGCTACAGATATCAGGTACTGATATGATAAACTTTTACTAACCAGCGATCACGCATTAACCTGCTGATACTTACAATACTGCTTGCCTAAAACGGAACTTTGTAAGCTTGCTTTTGGACTGTCAGCTGTACGGTTGTTTTTGGACTGTCAGTTTAATCCACACTGTTCCTGCTCTTAAATGTACAGCCTGCATGTACAGCCTGCATGGGGTTTCTGATTTGAGGTACATCATAATAGATCATATCCCTAAATGTCCTAGAGGAGGTGATAGGGCTAAACGTCTACTTCAAAAAGTTGTCCCAGTGGATTTTTAACTTGGATACTATGTATCCAAAGGGGCTTAATGTGCATTTGGATTATCATTGCTTTTTGTAGTGGAGGTTTTGCCATATTTATTATGGCAGTGTATAAACCCATATGGGTGCAATAATATCCTGACACTAGGTATCCCACTATTAACACCCTGATGGTGGGTGTATGGATGTAGGGATGGCAGTGGGCATAAGTAAACAAGCTTGAGATATATACGCTGCCTACATTAATAACTGTCTTTATGTCTAGGGATATATTTTTGTTCCAGGCTAGCCTATCCCCTGATATTCCTGGCATCAGGATTAATGTGGTGGATAATATGTGGATGACTCCATATGCAGTTGTTGGTACCATGGGAGTTTTGGCCTTATAGTCCAAAGACTTAGCGCTAGATAACGCAGTATTAGCCTTTAGTGATGGGGAGATTCACTTAGTAATAAGCTGTCAGGTATTAGGAGTATTAGCGACTGATCTAATTTATGTGCTAGCTGTACTCGTTTTGTAGAGAGAGGATGGTATTTCCCAATAGGCTGTAAATATAGGTCCGATTATAGGGACTGTATTTGAATTAGTATGTATGTCATGTAGTTTGTTAAGTCACTATGTGTTTACATTTTGCTTTTTTAGATTTTTCCTTGTCGTCTCTCCGTCTGCGCATGTGCAGTACGGACGCTCCGGAATCTGGCGATGTCTGTGCATGGTGGAGGTAGTAGGTGTTAAATGGTGAGGACCGGGGAGACCCCGAACACGTTTACTGTTCATTAAAGTTATTGTTGTCAAAACGGCGAGTGCCTTCTCTCTCTCTCTTTCAATAAGCAGTGCTAGTCGCATGAATCAGCTGCTGACTTGGTGAGCTGCAATTTATACTTGGGACCAGCAAGTGGTCTGTGGGTCCTGAGCTGTATTTCTACTCAGTGTTTAACCCCTTTGAGATCTAACAAATTAGAGCATATCATTTTTGACTAGTTTGGCCCTTTCATTATCTTTATTTGTAACATGCCAACAGATTCTTCAAAAAGGTATGCAGGGGGTACAATAAATAACGACAAGACAGGAAATGCAGAATAGGACAAAAAGAGAGTTTGCAATTTAATTGTGTTTAATTACTAGTTCAGTAATCTGAATACAGCGCACAGTATGTTGAAAAACATAGTTTATTATAAAGAAATAAAACTTGATTATCAAAAATTCAATTTGTAATTTCTATCTAGAAGCTGTAGCAGAAAAGTGAATCGCACATGAAAAGTGACAACAAATGTACTCGCTACCCACACATTTTATGCAGTGTTAGTTCCCATTTCTGCAGTGTTAAACCATAGCTATGCATCAGAGTTTAGAACTTGAGAATTTGTGGCGGAACACAAACATTTTTTGTAAAGACACTGATATGCTGCCTACACTTTAGGAATCTAAAATGTAGGTAGTTTTCATTTATATTAAACAACAATATATAAAATATAGGAGCAAAACACTAGAGTTACACAAACAAGAGACTGGCACTCAACGTAAGCTGTTTAACATCATATAAAGGTAATTAAGCCATATAGAAACAACATATTATTCACATAATAAAATTCCTGCATGTATCTTACCTAAAAATGCTTAAAGTGATAGTAAATACAAGTGTGTTTTTGAAATGCTAGGATTTACCAGTGCTATAAATAAGGGGGACTTTCAGTCATGAAGTATAAAATACTTCATGCTGAAAGTACCTTCATTTGCCTGCAAGTTTATGAAGAGCTGATAACCTCTGGATGCCCAAGCAAAAGGTTATTTTTTCAATGAGGTGACGTTTCCACCTCTTAGTCAATAACCGTGGTAGCCGATCAGCATTATGCCATATAGCTAGAATGCTATTAGCCAAGAGCTGGAAACATTACCTAATTGGGAAAATAGTGTTTTGCTGTGGACGGCCGGAGACGCTCAGCTCGGCATAAAGTTGCAGGTAAATAAAGGTACTTTCAGCATGATGTTTTTTTATACTTCTTGACTGAAAGTCCCCTTTATTTATAGCACTGGTAAATCCCAGGGTTTCAAAAATGCTAGGATTTACCATCACTTTAAAGAATAGAAAGCACTGCATAGTAAGACATAATCAAATGCAATGATGATAAAGTAGCTTTTGTGCAATTGGTTCTCAACCCCAGAAACAAATAAATTAACGAAGCACAACAAGGACAGGTCTGATCTTTTAAGTGAGTGCTTACAAAGGCAGTATTTAGTGTTTAAAGAGCTCACATCTCAGTTTCAGTAAGACAAGTAAGGCACAACACATCTAATAACTTGGCTGAGCATCTAAACATTTTTTTATTTAAAAAACCCACCACCAGTAAAGATAAATCACAATGTTTAATATGAAATGCTACTTCCTACTCTTCCACCATACCTAGTTTTCCACTATGTTGCTTTTTAGAAAAAAATCTTTGATTAGGAGGAAAGCTAAAAAGATCAAATTTTATTTAAAGGGACACTGAACCCAAATTTTTTCTTTCATGATTCAGATAGAGCATGCAATTTTAAGCAACTTTCTAATTTACTCCTATTATCAATTTTTCTTCATTCTCTTGCTATCTTTATTTGAAAAGCAAGAATGTAAGTTTAGAGGCCGGCCCATTTTTGGTTCACAACCTGGGTTGTCCTTGCTGATTGGACAGCACCAATAAACCAGTGCTGTCCAGTGTCCTCAACCAAAATCGACTACGATAGCAAGAGAACAAAGAACATTTGATAATAAGAGTAAATTAGAAAGTTGCTTAAAATTGCATGTTCTATCTGAATCATGAAAGAAAAAAATTTGGGTTTAGTTTCCCTTTAAAGAAACTAAAGTATATTTTGTTTCATCAATATCCTTGTGCATCTTAAAGGGAAAATAAAGTCATGCTTCAAATTTACTTTATTCTCTTAGTATACTTTGATAAGAGTAAATCTAGGTAGCTCAGTAGCGAAAGGGCACTACTGGAAGCAAGCTCAACACATCTGGAGAGACAATAATGAGTATATATGCACAGCCACCAATCATTAGCAAAGGATACTAAGAGCACAAAGCAAATTTGATAACAGAAATAAATTGGAAAGTTGTTAAAATTTGTATGCTCTAAATGAAACATGAAATGTTTAGCGCTGCAGAATCTGTTTGCGCTCTACAGATAATATTATTATTATTATTATTATCATCATCCGTTAAGTATGACTTTACTATCCATTTAAGATAATACGAGTATATATTTACAGACACCAATCACCAGCAAGCTCCCGGTACTGCACTGCTCCTCCTGAGCCTACTTAGGTATGCTCTTCAACAAAGTATACCAAGTGAACAAAGCAAATTTTGATTTGAAACATGGAAATATAATTTTGATCTTCTGATTGGGTTAAGCTATCCGTGCTCAATTTAAGGCAACAATATGAGCATCTACAACCCAGGGGATTGGTGGGCAAGTGCACATTTCACTTGGGGAGGGCTGTGGATCCACAAGAGAAAGATTACTATAGATAAGGGGATTTGTGGACAAGTCAACATTTCAACTGGGAGCCCTGTGACATTTCTCACCAATTAAAGACTTTGCACTGCATGGCTGTTGTCTCCTTATCTACCCCTCTGAATGATAGGTTACTGCAAGGAGGAACTGGGCCTCAGATCGGTTAGAGGCTATTCTTTCAACAACAAGGAGATCTACACTTGTTGTTGAAAGGGGGGGGGGGGATTTGCCACACGTGATGACTTATGAACCCTCACCATCTCATTAAAGATAATTTATTAAAACAGCTTGTAATAAAAATGCTGGTCACAAAGGTGAGACCATCCTCGCCTAGAATAATGAATAAAACAGCTTGTAATAAAAATGCTGGTCACAAAGGTGAGACCATCCTCGCCTAGAATAATGAATAAAACAGCTTGTAATAAAAATGCTGGTCACAAAGGTGAGACCATCCTCGCCTAGAATAATGAATAAAACAGCTTGTAATAAAAATGCTGGTCACAAAGGTGAGACCATCCTCGCCTAGAATAATGAATAAAACAGCTTGTAATAAAAATGCTGGTCACAAAGGTGAGACCATCCTCGCCTAGAATAATGAATAAAACAGCTTGTAATAAAAATGCTGGTCACAAAGGTGAGACCATCCTCACCTACAATGATGAATAAAACAGCTTGTAATAAAAATGCTGGTCACAAAGGTGAGACCATCCTCACCTACAATGATGAATAAAACAGCTTGTAATAAAAATGCTGGTCACAAAGGTGAGACCATCCTCGCCTAGAATAATGAATAAAACAGCTTGTAATAAAAATGCTGGTCACAAAGGTGAGACCATCCTCACCTACAATGATGAATAAAAAAAAAGAGGCCAACGCAATAAATCTATAGTGAAAGGATAAATTGGTTACAAAACTTTATTTGTAATGTGCTCTTGAGCCTACCTAGGTATACTTTCCAATGAAGAATGATAAAGAAAACAAAGTTAATTGTATACTGTATTATCATTTCTGGTTTGCATTTGAGAATACATTATATATACTACTTCTAAACAGTTTAAGACAAGAGTATAGTGTTTAATGTGCACACCCCCAGCTGCTTTCACTGCCCCCCCCCCCCCCCCCCCGCTAAAATATAAACCAATATTAAGCTTAAATTAGCATACATTGGGTTTTTTAAATGTTTTTTGTTCAAGTTATCATTAAATGAACAGTAAAATGAAAATTAAACTTACATGACTCAGACAGAGCATGTCATTTTAAACTACTTTCGGATGTATTTCTATTATATAATTAGCTTTGCTCTCTTGGTATGCCTTGTTGAAAAGCATACCTAGGTAGGCTCAAAAGCAGCAATGCACTACTGGGAGCTAGCTGCTGACTAGTTGCTGCAACTATTTGACTCTTGTTATTGGTGCACCAGATGTGTTCAGCTAGCTCCAAGTAGTTTATTGCTGCTCCTTCAACAAAGAATACCAAAGAAAGAAACACAAATACTATAATGTGGAAAGTTGTTTGAAATTGTATGTCCCTTTAAATCAATATATGTAAATTGTGCAATTAATGTGTGCTTAACATTTATAAAAAAAAGAAAATGTTAAATAATTGCATCGCATTGTACATGGTCCCCATCCAGCACTTCATAATACCACCCTGCTGGCAACATTTTCTGTGGAGAACACTGTGGTGTATGCATTTTATAAAAGATGTTCAAGATTTAGCCTTCATTCAGAGCTCTTCCCAGAGGGATAAAAATCAGATGAAAAATTAGAGTGCAGCTAAACTAAAATGTAAGAAGTTTGACATTATAAAACACATAGGTTTACTAGCATTTTAATGACTATACTTCAAACAGAGCAGTATGTAGAACATCCTCTGGGTAACGACAGCTGTCAGACTAAAACAACGTCTACAGCAGTGATTTTTAACCTTTTTTTTGCCGTGGCACACTTTTTTACATTAAAAAATCCTGTGGCACACCACCATCCCAAAATTAAAAAAAAAAAAAAAATCACACATTGTAGCCTAATACAGCATATATATATACACACATACACACAAACACACACATACTGTATGTATTGTGCTGTTATGCCATGCCTCCTACAAACTAGCCCTGCACTGGGAGTAAAAAACAAGCAAAGTTTAAAAAATATGTCACACTGTTGTAAGTCTGCCGTGGCACACCTGAGGATCTCTCACGGCACACTGGTTGAAAAACACTGGTCTACAGTATCCCAACAAGGCAGACAATTTCCCTTACGGACAGAGTAATGGATATGGAGGGATGGGAAAACTAAAACAACCTGTCTCCCACTGGCTTTCTATGAGGTTTCTTAATAGTGTTTTGTCAAATACTCAGTTGGTATTAAAACTAGAAAAAAAAAAAAATATTATCGACTAGACTCCTTTTACAGGGACTTCGCCGGCATTCTTAAATTAGAAACAGCATCTACGCTTTTATAGTAAACATTTTGCCTTTCATACAACTATAGTTGTGACAATGTAGAAGCCCAGGATCCACATGCAACCTTTAACCTTTTCTCAAGCAAGAAAAATATCTTCTCTTTCACCAAACCACACAGTCTACTATAAAGGACACACAGTAAATTCAAATACTTTTGTGGTAGGTATAATAAAAAAAACTTAAAGTACAGCATAGCCACACTAAAGACTGAGGGTCAAGTATGTAGCTTTATGAATGGCAATGGTCCCCAACCTTGACACAAGCACGTTGTTCCAAGTTCCTCCTTAAAGAAAAACTATCCTAAGCACAATTCAACAAATTGTGTATTAAATGTTTCTTATAAATGTCCACATCATCCTATTTTCTATCCTCCTTTCTTCCTCATCAATATGGAGCAAGTATCTTCACTATATTATCGTTGGCATGTTTGTTCACTCAGTCTGTTCTATTGTTTTGTGAATGACAGTTTTCAACTAGATCAAAGATGTAGCAGACTGCAGTCAGCAAAGTACCACCTGAGCTGCACTATAATATTTCCATATTTCCAAAAGGGATAAAAAACATAATGGAGTAATGTCCTACAGGAAGATATTTGTATACATCACTTTCAAATTCTTTGAAGAGTGTAGATTAATAATTAATTGAATATAACTCTGACATGAAATTAAAATGATGCATTTACTTTCTTTTAACAGCTGAAAAACTATTAAAAAATAAATCATTAAAACTGTTAATAATAGAGTTTCAGATGCCTAACAAATTGTGTTCACATTTATATAAATCAATTAGAAGTTGTGATGAGGTTTATGATTTTCCCCAAGAAAAGCTCACATTATTTGCACTTAGGAGCTTTATAACATTTTAACTAGACTATTGTAATGGTTATGTCTGAAGGCTAAGCTCATTAAAACAGAATTTATGCTTACCTGATAAATTACTTTCTCCAACGGTGTGTCCGGTCCACGGCGTCATCCATTACTTGTGGGAATATTCTCTTCCCCAACAGGAAATGGCAAAGAGCACAGCAAAAGCTGTCCATATAGCCCCTCCTTGGCTCCGCCCCCCCAGTCATTCGACCGACGGTTAGGAGAAAAAAAAGGAGAAACTATAGGGTGCCGTGGTGACGGTAGTGTATAGAGAAAGAAATTTTTCAAACCTGATTAAAAAAAAACCAGGGTGGGCCGTGGACCGGACACACCGTTGGAGAAAGTAATTTATCAGGTAAGCATAAATTCTGTTTTCTCCAACATTGGTGTGTCCGGTCCACGGCGTCATCCATTACTTGTGGGAACCAATACCAAAGCTTTAGCACACGGATGAAGGGAGGGAGCAAATCAGGTTACTTAAACGGAAGGCACCACGGCTTGCAAAACCTTTCTCCCAAAAACAGCCTCCGAAGAAGCAAAAGTATCAAATTTGTAAAATTTGGCAAAAGTGTGCAGAGAAGACCAAGTCGCTGCCTTACATATCTGATCAACAGAAGCCTTGTTCTTGAAGGCCCATGTGGAAGCTACAGCTCTAGTGGAGTGAGCTGTGACTCGTTCAGGAGGCTGCCGTCCGGCAGTCTCATAAGCCAATCGGATAATGCTTTTCAGCCAGAAAGAAAGAGTGGTAGCTGTAGCTTTTTGTCCTCTCCTCTTACCAGAGTAAACGACAAACAAAGATGAGGTTTGTCTAAAATCCTTAGTTGCTTCTAAATAGAACTTTAAAGCACGAACTACATCTAAATTGTGTAACAAACGTTCCTTCTTTGAAACTGGATTCGGACACAGAGAAGGAACAACTATTTATTGGTTAATATTCCTGTTGGAAACAACCTTCGGAAGAAAACCAGGCTTGGTACGCAAAACAACTTTATCTGAATGGAACACCAGATAGGGTGGATCACACTGCAAAGCAGATAATTCAGAAACTCTTCTAGCAGAAGAAATAGCAACCAAAAACAGAACTTTCCAAGATAGCAACTTGATATCTATGGAATGTAAGGGTTCAAACGGAACCCCCTGAAGAACTGAAAGAACTAAATTTAGACTCCAAGGAGGAGTCAAGGGTCTGTAAACAGGCTTGATTCTGACCAAAGCCTGTACAAAAGCTTGTACATCTGGCACAGCTGCCAGTCGTTTGTGTAACAAGACAGATAAAGCAGAAATCTATCCTTTTAGAGAACTCGCTGACAATCCCTTATCCAAACCTTCTTGGAGAAAGGAGAGGATCTTAGGAATTTTAATCTTACTCCAGGAGAATCCTTTGGATTCACACCAACAGATATATATTTTCCATATTTTATGGTAAATCTTTCTAGTCACAGGTTTTCTGGCTTGGACCAGAGTATCTATCACTGAATCTGAAAACCCACGCTTGGATAAAATCAAACGTTCAATTTCCAAGCAGTCAGCTGCAGAGAAACTAGATTTGGATGTTCGAATGGACCTTGTACTAGAAGATCCTGTCTCAAAGGTAGCTTCCATGGTGGAGCCGATGACATATTCACCAGGTCTGCATACCAAGTCCTGCGCGGCCACCCAGGAGCTATCCGAATTACCGAGGCCTTCTCCTGTTTGATCCTGGCTACAAGCCTGGGGAGGAGAGGGAACGGTGGAAACGCATAAGCTAGGTTGAACAACCAAGGCGCCACTAATGCATCCACTAGAGTCGCCTTGGGATCCCTGGATCTGGACCCGCAGCAAGGAACCTTGAAGTTCTGACGGGACGCCATCAGATCCATGTCTGGAATGCCCCATAATTGAGTCAACTGGGCAAACACCTCCGGGTGGAGTTCCCACTCCCCTGGATGGAAAGTCTGACGACTCAGATAATCCGCCTCCCAGTTGTCTACTCCTGGGATGTGGATTGCAGATAGGTGGCAGGAGTGATCCTCCGCCCATTTGATGATTTTGGATACCTCTCTCATCGCCAGGGAACTCCTTGTTCCCCCCTGATGGTTGATGTAAGCTACAGTCATCATGTTGTCTGACTGGAATCTTATGAATCCGGCCTTCGCTAGTTGAGGCCAAGCCCGGAGCGCATTGAATATCGCTCTCAGTTCCAGGATGTTGATCGGGAGAAGAGACTCTTCCCGAGACCATAAACCCTGAGCTTTCCGGGAATCCCAGACCGCGCCCCAGCCTAATAGACTGGCGTCAGTCGTGACAATGACCCACTTTGGTCTGCGGAAACTCATTCCCTGAGACAGGTGATCCTGGGACAACCACCAACGGAGTGAGTCTCTGGTTATCTGGTCTACTTGAATCTTTGGAGACAAGTCTGTATAATCCCCATTCCACTGCTTGAGCATGCACAGTTGTAATGGTCTTAGATGAATTTGAGCAAAAGGAACTATGTCCATTGCTGCAACCATCAACCCTACTACTTCCATGCACTGAGCTATGGAAGGCTGCAGAATAGAGAGAAGAACTTGACAAGCATTTAGAAGCTTTGACTTTCTGACTTCTGTCAAGAAGATCTTCATTTCTAAAGAATCTATTATTGTTCCCAAAAAGGGAACTCTTGTCGACGGAGACAGGGAACTCTTTTCTACGTTCACCTTCCACCCGTGAGATCTGAGAAAGGCTAGAACAATGTCTGTATGAGCCTTTGCCTTGGAAAGAGACGACGCTTGAATTAGAATGTCGTCCAGATAAGGTGCCACTGCAATGCCCCTTGGTCTTAGAACCGCTAGAAGGGACCCGAGCACCTTTGTGAAAATTCTGGGAGCAGTGGCTAGTCCGAATGGGAGAGCCACGAACTGATAATGTTTGTCCAAAAGGCGAACCTTAGGGACTGATGATGATCTTTGTGGATAGGAATATGTAGATACGCATCCTTTAAATCCACGGTAGTCATATATTGACCCTCCTGGATTGCAGGTAAAATTGTTCGAATGGTTTCCATTTTGAACGATGGAACTCTGAGAAATTTGTTTAGAATTTTTAAATCCAGAATTGGTCTGAAAGTTCCCTCTTTTTTGGGAACTACAAACAGATTTGAGTAAAACCCCAGACCTTGTTCCACAGTTGGAACTGGGTGTATCGCTCCCATCTTTAACAGGTCTTCTACACAATGTAATAATGCCTGTCTCTTTATTTGGTTTGAAGATAAGTGAGAAATGTGGAACCTTCCCCTTGGGGGTAGTTCCTTGAATTCTAGAAGATAACCCTGAGAGACTATTTCTAGTGCCCAGGGATCCTGAACATCTCTTGCCCAAGCCTGAGCAAAGAGAGAGAGTCTGCCCCCTACTAGATCCGGTCCCGGATCGGGGGCTACCCCTTCATGCTGTCTTGGTAGCAGCAGCAGGCTTCTTGGCCTGTTTACCCTTGTTCCAGCCTTGCATTGGTTTCTAAGCTGGTTTAGTCTGGGAAGCGTTACCCTCTTGTCTAGAGGCTGCAGAGTTGGAAGCCGGTCCGTTCCTGAAATTGCGAAAGGAACGAAAATTGGACTTATTCTTAGCCTTGAAAAGCCTATCTTGTGGGAGGGCATGGCCCTTTCCCCCAGTGATGTCTGAAATAATTTCTTTCAATTCTGGCCCAAAAAGGGTCTTACCTTTGAAAGGGATATTAAGCAATTTTGTCTTGGAAGATACATCCGCCGACCAAGACTTTAGCCAGAACGCTCTACGCGCCACAATTGCAAACCCTGAATTTTTCGCCGCTGATCTCGCTAACTGCAAAGCGGCGTCTAAAATAAAGGAATTAGCTAACTTAAGTGCGTGAATTCTGTCCATGACCTCCTCATATGGAGTCTCCCTACTGAGCGACTTTTCCAGTTCCTCGAACCAGAACCACGCCGCTGTAGTCACAGGAATAATGCACAAAATAGGTTGAAGGAGGTATCCTTGCTGTACAAAAATCTTTTCAAGCAAGCCCTCCAATTTTTTATCCATAGGATCTTTGAAAGCACAATTGTCCTCAATGGGAATGGTCGTGCGTTTGGCTAGTGTAGAAACCGCCCCCTCGACCTTAGGGACTGTTTGCCATGTGTCCTTCCTGGGGTCGACCATGGGGAACAATTTCTTAAATATAGGAGGAGGGACAAAAGGTATGCCTGGCTTCTCCCACTCCTTATTCACTATGTCCGCCACCCTTTTAGGTATTGGAAAGGCATCAGGGTGCACCGGGACCTCTAGGAACTTGTCCATCTTGCACAATTTTTCTGGGATGACCAGATTGTCACAATCATCCAGAGTAGATAGCACCTCCTTAAGTAATGTGCGGAGATGCTCTAATTTAAATTTAAATGTCACAATGTCAGGTTCTGCCTGCTGAGAAATTCTTCCTGTATCAGAAATTTCCCCATCTGACAAACCCTCCCTCACTGCCACTTCAGACTGGTGTGAGGGTATGACAGATAAATTATCATCAGCGCCCTCCTGCTCTACAGTGTTTAAAACTGAGCAATCGCGCTTTCTCTGAAATCCTGGCATTTTGGATAAAATATTAGCTATGGAGTTATCCATTACTGCCGTCAATTGTTGCATAGTAACAAGCATTGGCGCGCTAGAAGTACTAGGGGTCGCCTGCGCGGGCATAACTGGTATAGACACAGAAGGAGAGGATGCAGAACTATCCCTACTTCCTTCATCTGAGGAATCATCCTGGGCAACCTTACTAAATGTGACAGTACTGTCCTTACTTTGTTTGGAGGCCATGGCACAATTATCACAAACATTTGAAGGGGGAACCACCTTGGCCTCCATACATACAGAACATGATCTATCTGAAGGTACAGACATGTTAAACAGGCTTAAACTGGTTAATAAAGCACAAAAACCGTTTTTAAACAAAACCGTTACTGTCTCTTTAAATGTTAAACAGGGCACACTTTATTACTGAATATGTGAAAAACTATGAAGGAATTATCCAATATTTACCAAATTTTCACCACAGTGTCTTAATGCATTCAAAGTATTGCACCCCAATTTTCAAGTTGTTAACCCTTAAAATGCGGAAACCGGAGCCGTTTGCAATTTAACCCCACTACAGTCCCAGCCACAGCCTTTGTTGCGACTTCACTTATCCCAGGGGGGTATACGATACCAATTTCAGCCTTCTAGGAACGTTTACAGTGGATAGCAGACCCTCTCACATGCAGCTGTATGCACTGCACTTAAAAGAAACTGCGCAATAATGGTGCGAAAAACAGAATTTATGTTTACCTGATAAATTACTTTCTCCAACGGTGTGTCCGGTCCACGGCGTCATCCTTACTTGTGGGATATTCTCCTCCCCAACAGGAAATGGCAAAGAGCCCAGCAAAGCTGGTCACATGATCCCTCCTAGGCTCCGCCTTCCCCAGTCATTCGACCGACGTAAAGGAGGAATATTTGCATAGGAGAAATCATATGATACCGTGGTGACTGTAGTTAAAGAAAATAAAATATCAGACCTGATTAAAAAACCAGGGCGGGCCGTGGACCGGACACACCGTTGGAGAAAGTAATTTATCAGGTAAACATAAATTCTGTTTTCTCCAACATAGGTGTGTCCGGTCCACGGCGTCATCCTTACATGTGGGAACCAATACCAAAGCTTTAGGACACGGATGAAGGGAGGGAGCAAATCAGGTCACCTAGATGGAAGGCACCACGGCTTGCAAAACCTTTCTCCCAAAAATAGCCTCAGAAGAAGCAAAAGTATCAAATTTGTAAAATTTAGTAAAAGTGTGCAGTGAAGACCAAGTCGCTGCCTTACATATCTGATCAACAGAAGCCTCGTTCTTGAAGGCCCATGTGGAAGCCACAGCCCTAGTAGAATGAGCTGTGATTCTTTCAGGAGGCTGCCGTCCGGCAGTCTCGTAAGCCAATCTGATGATGCTTTTAATCCAAAAAGAGAGAGAGGTAGAAGTTGCTTTTTGACCTCTCCTTTTACCAGAATAAACAACAAACAAAGAAGATGTTTGTCTAAAATCCTTTGTAGCATCTAAATAGAATTTTAGAGCACGAACTACATCCAAATTGTGCAACAAACGTTCCTTCTTTGAAACTGGATTCGGACACAAAGAAGGCACGACTATCTCCTGGTTAATGTTTTTGTTAGAAACAACTTTCGGAAGAAAACCAGGTTTAGTACGTAAAACCACCTTATCTGCATGGAACACCAGATAAGGAGGAGAACACTGCAGAGCAGATAATTCTGAAACTCTTCTAGCAGAAGAAATTGCAACCAAAAACAAAACTTTCCAAGATAATAACTTAATATCAACGGAATGTAAGGGTTCAAACGGAACCCCCTGAAGAACTGAAAGAACTAAATTGAGACTCCAAGGAGGAGTCAAATGTTTGTAAACAGGCTTGATTCTAACCAGAGCCTGAACAAAGGCTTGAACATCTGGCACAGCTGCCAGCTTTTTGTGAAGTAACACAGACAAGGCAGAAATCTGTCCCTTCAAAGAACTTGCAGATAATCCTTTCTCCAAACCTTCTTGAAGAAAGGATAGAATCTTAGGAATTTTTACCTTGTCCCAAGGGAATCCTTTAGATTCACACCAACAGATATATTTTTTCCATATTTTGTGGTAGATTTTTCTAGTTACAGGCTTTCTGGCCTGAACAAGAGTATCAATGACAGAATCTGAGAACCCTCGCTTTGATAAGATCAAGCGTTCAATCTCCAAGCAGTCAGTTGGAGTGAGACCAGATTCGGATGTTCGAACGGACCTTGAACAAGAAGGTCTCGTCTCAAAGGTAGCTTCCATGGTGGAGCCGATGACATATTCACCAGGTCTGCATACCAAGTCCTGCGTGGCCACGCAGGAGCTATCAAGATCACCGATGCCCTCTCCTGATTGATCCTGGCTACCAGCCTGGGGATGAGAGGAAACGGCGGGAATACATAAGCTAGTTTGAAGGTCCAAGGTGCTACTAGTGCATCTACTAGAGTCGCCTTGGGATCCCTGGATCTGGACCCGTAGCAAGGAACCTTGAAGTTCTGACGAGAGGCCATCAGATCCATGTCTGGAATGCCCCACAATTGAGTAATTTGGGCAAAGATTTCCGGATGGAGTTCCCACTCCCCCGGATGAAATGTCTGACGACTCAGAAAATCCGCTTCCCAATTTTCCACTCCTGGGATGTGGATTGCAGACAAGTGGCAGGAGTGAGTCTCCGCCCATTGAATGATTTTGGTCACTTCTTCCATCGCCAGGGAACTCCTTGTTCCCCCCTGATGGTTGATGTACGCAACAGTCGTCATGTTGTCTGATTGAAACCGTATGAACTTGGCCTTTGCTAGCTGAGGCCAAGCCTTGAGAGCATTGAATATCGCTCTCAGTTCCAGAATATTTATCGGGAGAAGAGATTCTTCCCGAGACCAAAGACCCTGAGCTTTCAGGGGTCCCCAGACCGCGCCCCAGCCCACCAGACTGGCGTCGGTCGTGACAATGACCCACTCTGGTCTGCGGAAGCTCATCCCCTGTGACAGGTTGTCCAGGGACAGCCACCAACGGAGTGAATCTCTGGTCCTCTGATCTACTTGTATCGTCGGAGACAAGTCTGTATAGTCCCCATTCCACTGACTGAGCATGCACAGTTGTAATGGTCTTAGATGAATTCGCGCAAAAGGAACTATGTCCATTGCCGCTACCATCAAACCTATTACTTCCATGCACTGCGCTATGGAAGGAAGAGGAACAGAATGAAGTATTTGACAAGAGTTTAGAAGTTTTGATTTTCTGGCCTCTGTCAGAAAAATCCTCATTTCTAAGGAGTCTATTATTGTTCCCAAGAAGGGAACCCTTGTTGACGGAGATAGCGAACTTTTTTCTACGTTCACTTTCCACCCGTGAGATCTGAGAAAGGCCAGGACAATGTCCGTGTGAGCCTTTGCTTGTGGAAGGGACGACGCTTGAATCATTATGTCGTCCAAGTAAGGTACTACTGCAATGCCCCTTGGTCTTAGCACCGCTAGAAGGGACCCTAGTACCTTTGTGAAAATTCTTGGAGCAGTGGCTAATCCGAACGGAAGTGCCACAAACTGGTAATGCTTGTCCAGGAATGCGAACCTTAGGAACCGATGATGTTCCTTGTGGATAGGAATATGTAGATACGCATCCTTTAAATCCACCGTGGTCATGAATTGACCTTCCTGGATGGAAGGAAGAATTGTTCGAATGGTTTCCATTTTGAACGATGGAACCTTGAGAAACTTGTTTAGGATCTTGAGATCTAAGATTGGTCTGAATGTTCCCTCTTTTTTGGGAACTACGAACAGATTGGAGTAGAACCCCATCCCTTGTTCTCCTAATGGAACAGGATGAATCACTCCCATTTTTAACAGGTCTTCTACACAATGTAAGAATGCCTGTTTTTTTATGAGGTCTGAAGACAATTGAGACCTGTGGAACCTCCCCCTTGGGGGAAGCCCCTTGAATTCCAGAAGATAACCTTGGGAGACTATTTCTAGTGCCCAAGGATCCAGAACATCTCTTGCCCAAGCCTGAGCGAAGAGAGAGAGTCTGCCCCCCACCAGATCCGGTCCCGGATCGGGGGCCAACATCTCATGCTGTCTTGGTAGCAGTGGCAGGTTTCTTGGCCTGCTTTCCTTTGTTCCAGCCTTGCATTGGCCTCCAGGCTGGCTTGGCTTGAGAAGTATTACCCTCTTGCTTAGAGGGCGTAGCACTTGGGGCTGGTCCGTTTCTGCGAAAGGGACGAAAATTAGGTTTATTTTTGGCTTTGAAAGACCTATCCTGAGGAAGGGCGTGGCCCTTGCCCCCAGTGATATCAGAGATAATCTCTTTCAAGTCAGGGCCAAACAGCGTTTTCCCCTTGAAAGGAATGTTAAGCAATTTGTTCTTGGAAGACGCATCCGCTGACCAAGATTTTAGCCAAAGCGCTCTGCGCGCCACAATAGCAAAACCAGAATTTTTCGCCGCTAACCTAGCCAATTGCAAAGTGGCGTCTAGGGTGAAAGAATTAGCCAATTTGAGAGCATGAATTCTGTCCATAATCTCCTCATAAGAAGAAGAATTATTATTGAGCGCCTTTTCTAGTTCATCGAACCAGAAACACGCTGCTGTAGTGACAGGAACAATGCATGAAATTGGTTGTAGAATGTAACCTTGCTGAACAAACATCTTTTTAAGCAAACCCTCTAATTTTTTATCCATAGGATCTTTGAAAGCACAACTATCTTCTATGGGTATAGTGGTGCGTTTGTTTAGAGTAGAAACCGCCCCCTCGACCTTGGGGACTGTCTGCCATAAGTCCTTTCTGGGGTCGACCATAGGAAACAATTTCTTAAATATGGGGGGAGGGACGAAAGGTATACCGGGCCTTTCCCATTCTTTATTTACAATGTCCGCCACCCGCTTGGGTATAGGAAAAGCTTCGGGGGGCCCCGGGACCTCTAGGAACTTGTCCATTTTACATAATTTCTCTGGAATGACCAAATTCTCACAATCATCCAGAGTAGATAACACCTCCTTAAGCAGAGCGCGGAGATGTTCCAATTTAAATTTAAATGTAATCACATCAGGTTCAGCTTGTTGAGAAATTTTCCCTGAATCTGAAATTTCTCCCTCAGACAAAACCTCCCTGGCCCCCTCAGACTGGTGTAGGGGCACTTCAGAACCAATATCATCAGCGTCCTCATGCTCTTCAGTATTTTCTAAAACAGAGCAGTCGCGCTTTCTCTGATAAGTGGGCATTTTGGCTAAAATGTTTTTGATAGAATTATCCATTACAGCCGTTAATTGTTGCATAGTAAGGAGTATTGGCGCACTAGATGTACTAGGGGCCTCCTGTGTGGGCAAGACTGGTGTAGACGAAGGAGGGGATGATGCAGTACCATGCTTACTCCCCTCACTTGAGGAATCATCTTGGGCATCATTTTCTCTAAATTTTGTGTCACATAAATCACATCTATTTAAATGAGAAGGAACCTTGGCTTCCCCACATACAGAACACAGTCTATCTGGTAGTTCAGACATGTTAAACAGGCATAAACTTGATAACAAAGTACAAAAAACGTTTTAAAATAAAACCGTTACTGTCACTTTAAATTTTAAACTGAACACACTTTATTACTGCATATGTGAAAAAGTATGAAGGAATTGTTCAAAATTCACCAAAATTTCACCACAGTGTCTTAAAGCCTTAAAAGTATTGCACACCAAATTTGGAAGCTTTAACCCTTAAAATAACGGAACCGGAGCCGTTTTTATATTTAACCCCTTTACAGTCCCTGGTATCTGCTTTGCTGAGACCCAACCAAGTCCAAAGGGGAATACGATACCAAATGACGCCTTCAGAAAGTCTTTTCTATGTATCAGAGCTCCTCACACATGCATCTGCATGTCATGCTTCCCAAAAACAAGTGCGCAATAGAGGCGCGAAAATGAGACTCTGCCTATGATTAGGGAAAGCCCCTAGAGAATAAGGTGTCCAATACAGTGCCTGCCGGTTATTTTACATAGTTCCCAAGATTAAAATAATTCCTCAAGGCTATGGAGTATAAAATATGCTTATATATAAATCGTTTTAGCCCAGAAAATGTCTACAGTCTTAAAAGCCCTTGTGAAGCCCTTTTTTTCTCTTTATGTAATAAAAATGGCTTACCGGATCCCATAGGGAAAATGACAGCTTCCAGCATTACATCATCTTGTTAGAAATGTGTCATACCTCAAGCAGCAAAAGTCTGCTCCCTGTTTCCCCCAACTGAAGTTAATTCCTCTCAACAGTCCTGTGTGGAAACAGCCATCGATTTTAGTAACGGTTGCTAAAATCATTTTCCTCTTACAAACAGAAATCTTCATCTCTTTTCTGTTTCAGAGTAAATAGTACATACCAGCACTATTTTAAAATAACAAACTCTTGATTGAATAATAAAAACTACAGTTAAACACCAAAAAACTCTAAGCCATCTCCGTGGAGATGTTGCCTGTACAACGGCAAAGAGAATGACTGGGGAAGGCGGAGCCTAGGAGGGATCATGTGACCAGCTTTGCTGGGCTCTTTGCCATTTCCTGTTGGGGAGGAGAATATCCCACAAGTAAGGATGACGCCGTGGACCGGACACACCTATGTTGGAGAAATGAGGCTCTGCCTACTACAGAGAAAGGCCCTTCCTGACTGGGAAGGTGTCTTAGCTAGTGCCTGGCGATAAAAACGTTCCCCAAGTAGTAAAAAGTTTGAAATCCACTTCAAAACTTTAAATAATAACATAAATAAACAATCGATTTAGCCCTTAAGAGTGTCCACCAGTTAAAAGCCCATAATAAGCCCTTTATTCTTTTTGAGTCTATGAAAATGGCTTACCGATCCCCATGAGGGAAAATGACAGCCTTCCAGCATTACACAGTCTTGTTAGAAAAATGGCTAGTCATACCTTGAGCAGAAAAGTCTGCAAACTGTTCCCCCCAACTGAAGTTCTCTGGGCTCAACAGTCCTGCGTGGGAACAGCAATTGATTTTAGTTACTGCTGCTAAAATCATACTCCTCTTTTAAACAGAACTCTTCATCTCTTTCTGTTTCAGAGTAAATAGTACATACCAGTACCATTTCAAAATAACAAACTTTTGATAGAAGAATAAAAAACTACAACTAAACACCACATACTCTTCACCATCTCCGTGGAGATGCTACTTGTTCAGAGCGGCAAAGAGAATGACTGGGGGGGCGGAGCCAAGGAGGGGCTATATGGACAGCTTTTGCTGTGCTCTTTGCCATTTCCTGTTGGGGAAGAGAATATTCCCACAAGTAATGGATGACGCCGTGGACCGGACACACCAATGTTGGAGAAAATAAAATTAGAAAGCGTTATTCTTATCTCATATCCCTAGGAACCCATCCAACACTCTTGTTTGCATCAACTAAAAGTTTATACCAAACCTAAAAAGATATTGTAGGGTTTTCCAATGTATTTTTATATATCCACTCCCTATATTCTCAAAATGTAATTCATGTTTCTAAACTAGACACAGTCCATTATTTGCTGATTTACAAAGAGCTACCAGTATATACTATAAATGGCTGCAACACACTAGAGAAGCATATGACTATTCAATATTTATAGTGCTTGCCCACGTAAATCATCTGTGAAGTTCTAAGATTGATGAGAACTTGCTGATGTTTATTTCTATACTTGAAAAGATGTTGAGTGTGCCTATGTTTTACACAAAAGACAATTTAGAAAAAAATAAAAATTACCAGCCCAACTTGTCATTTATTTTTTATTTTTGGGAGAGTAAGACAATAAAGACAATGACAAGATGTATTACTGAGGCAGCAATATCACGGTCATAGGAAATGTTTCAGTGGTCTTTGACACACATGCAATAGTACATCAGTAATTCCCTTTGCAAAAAAATTAAGGGGACACTAAACCCATTTTCTTTCATGTTATTGGCAAGAGTCCATGAGCTAGTGACATATGGGATATACAATCCTACCAGGAGGGGCAAAGTTTCCCAAACCTCAAAATGCCTATAAATACACCCCTCACCACACCCACAATTCAGTTTTACAAACTTTGCCTCCTATGGAGGTGGTGAAGTTTGTGCTAAGATTTCTACGTTGATATGCGCTTCTCAGCATTGTTGAAGCCCGATTCCTCTGAGAGTACAGCGAATGTCAGAGGGACGTGAAGGGAGTATCACTTATTTGAATACGATGATTTCCCTAACGGGGGTCTATTTCATAGGTTCTCTGTTATCGGTCGTAGAGATTCATCTCCTACCTCCCTTTTCAGATCGACGATATACTCTCAATTTACCATTACCTCTACTAAAAACTGTTTTAGTACTGGTTTGGCTATCTGCTATGTGTGGATGGGTGTCTTTGGGTAAGTATGTTTTTATTACTTAAGACACTCTCAGCTATGGTTTGGCACTTTATGCAATTATATAAAGTTCTAAATATATGTATTGTACTTATATTTGCCATGAGTCAGGTTCATGTATTTCCTTCTGCAGACTGTCAGTTTCATATTTGGGAATGTAAACACTTTAAGAAATGTATTTCTTACCTGGGGTTTAGTCTTTTTTTCAATTTGACTACTTTTTGCAATTGCGGGTGTTAAGCCTGCGGGTGCGTCAAATGCTAGACTTTATTGCGTCATTTTAGGCGCGAACTTTGGCGCGAAAAAATACGTTTCTGACGCAACTTCGTCATTTCCGGCGTCATACGTGACGCCGAGACCTTTCACACGGCGGCGTCATTAGTGACGCAAGTGTGACATTTCCGGTCATTTTTGGCGCCAAAAAAGTTTACGTTACATTGTGCGTCATACTTGGCGCCAAATTTTTTTCATTATTTCAATACCCCATTGATGTTTGCCTCCTGCTTTCTTCTCTATCAAGAGGCCTATGCTTTTGCATTTTTTCCCATTCCTGAAACTGTAATTTAAGGAAATAGATAATTTTGCTTTATATGTTGTTTTTTATTTTACATTGAGCAAGATGTCCCAATCCGATCCTGTCTCTGAAGTTTCTGCTGGAACATTGCTGCCTGATATCGGTTCTACCAAAGCTAAGTGCATTTGTTGTAAAATTGTAGAAATTATTCCACCGAATGTCATTTGTAATAGTTGTCATGATAAACTTTTACATGCAGATAGTGTTTCTATCAGTAATAGTACATTGCCAGTTGCAGTTCCTTCAACTTCTAATGTGCATGATATACCTGTAAATTTTAAAGAATTTGTTTCTGAATCTATTATGAAGGCTTTGTCTGCATTTCCACCTTCTAATAAACGTAAAAGGTCTTTTAAAAACTTCTCATTTAGCTGATGAAATTTCAAATGACCAACAACATAATAATTCATCCTCTTCCGATGAGGATCTATCTGAAACAGAAGATCCTTCCTCAGATATTGACACTGACAAATCTACTTATTTATTTAAAATAGAGTATATGCGTTCTTTATTAAAAAAAGTGTTAATTACTTTGGATATTGAGGTAACCAGTCCTATTGACGTTCAGTCTAATAAACGTTTAAATGCTGTTTTTAAAACTCCTGTGGTTTCCCCAGGTGTTTTCCCCATTCCTGAGGCTATTTCTGATATGATTTCTAGGGAATGGAATAAGCCAGGTACTTCCTTTATTCCTTCTTCAAGGTTTAAGAGATTGTATCCTTTACCAGCAAAATCTATAGAGTTTTGGGAAAAGATCCCCAAAGTTGATGGGGCTATTCCTACTCTTGCTAAACGTACCACTATTCCTATGGAAGATAGCACTTCCTTTAAGGATCCTTTAGATAGGAAGCTTGAATCTTATCTAAGGAAGGCCTATTTATATTCAGGTCATCTTCTCAGACCTGCTATTTCTTTGGGTGATGTTGCGGCTGCATCAACTTTCTGGTTGGAAAATTTAGCGCAACATGAATTGGATTCTGACATATCTAGCATTGTCCGCTTACTGCAACATGCTAATCCATTTTATTTGTGATGCCATTTTTGATATTATCAAAATTGATGTTAGATCCATGTCTTTAGTGTATTAGCTAGAAGAGCTTTGTGGCTTAAATCTTGGAATGCTGATATGACATCTAAATCTAGATTACTATCTCTTTCTTTCCAAGGTAATAATTTATTTGGTTCTCAGTTGGATTCTATTATTTCAACTATCACTGGAGGAAAAGGAGTTTTTTTGCCTCAGGATAAAAAACCTAATGGTAAATCTAAGGCTTCTAACCGTTTTCGTTCCTTTCGTCAGAATAAGGAACAAAAATTCAATCCTCCTCCCAAGAAATCTGCTTCCAGTTGGAAGCCTTCCTCAAATTGGAATAAATCCAAGCCATTTAGGAAACCAAAGTCTGCCCCTAAGTCCGCATGAAGGTACGGCCCTCATTCCAGCTCAGCTGGTAGGGGGCAGATTAAGGTTTTTCAAGGATTTTTGGATAAAATCTGTCCAAAATCATTGGATTCAGAGCATTGTCTCTCAAGGGTATCAAATAGGATTCAAAGTAAGACCTCCTGTGAGAAGATTTTTTCTCTCACACATTCCTGTAAATCCAGTAAAAGCTCAGGCTTTTCTGAAGTGTGTTTCAGACCTGGAGTCTTCAGGGGTAATCATGCCAGTTCCTCCTCAGGAACAAGGTTTAGGGTTTTATTCAAACCTATTCATTGTACCAAAGAAAGAAAATTTGTTCAGACCAGTTCTGGATCTGAACATTTTGAATCGTTATGTAAGAGTACCAACTTTCAAGATGGTGACTATAAGGACTATTCTGCCTTTTGTTCAGCAAGGACATTATATGTCCACAATAGACTTGCAGGATGCATATCTTCATATTCCGATTCATCCAGAACACTATCAGTTTCTGAGATTCTCTTTTCTAGACAAGCATTACCAATTTGTTGCTCTTCCATTTGGCCTAGCAACAGCTCCAAGAATCTTTTCAAAGGTTCTGGGTGCCCTACTATCTGTAATCAGAGAACAGGGCATTGCAGTGTTTCCTTATTTGGACGATATCTTGGTACTAGCTCAGTCTTTACATACTGCAGATTCTCACACGAATCAACTAGTGTTGTTTCTTCGGAAACATGGTTGGAGGATCAATTTACCAAAAAGTTTCTTGATTCCTCAGACAAGGGTCACCATTTTAGGTTTCCAGATAGATTCAGTGTCCATGACTCTGTCTCTAACAGACAAGAGACGTTTAAAATTGGTCGCAGCATGTCGGCTCCTTCAGTCTCAGTCATTCCCTTCAGTGGCTATGAGCATGGAAATTTTAGGTCTCATGACTGCAGCATCGGACGCAATCCCCTTTGCTCGTTTTCACATGAGACCTCTACAGCTTTTTATGCTGAATCAATGGTGCAGGGATTATACAAAGATATCACAATAAATATCCTTGAATCCCAATGTATGACACTCTCTGACATGGTGGATAAATCACCATCGTTTGGTTCAAGGGGCTTCTTTTGTTCGCCCAACTTGGACTGTGATCACAACAGATGCGAGTCTTTCAGGTTGGGGAGATGTTTGGGGGTCTCTGACAGCACAAGGGGTTTGGAAATCTCAAGAGGCGAGATTACCAATAAATATTTTAGAACTTCGCGCAATTCTCAGGGCTCTTCAGTTCTGGCCTCTGCTAAAGAGAGAACCGTTCATTTGTTTTCAGACAGACAATATCACAACTGTGGCTTATGTCAATCATCAGGGTGGGACTCACAGTCCCCAAGCTATGAAAGAAGTATCTTGGATACTTGTTGCGCAGAATCCAGCTCCTGTCTAATCTCTGCGGTACATATCCCAGGTGTAGACAATTGTGAGGCGGATTATCTCAGCCGCCAGACTTTACATCCAGGGGAGTGGTCTCTCCATCCAGATGTATTTTCTCAGATTGTTCAGATGTGGGGGCTTCCAGAGATAGATCTCATGGCCTCTCATCTAAACCAGAAACTTCCCAGATACCTGTCCAGGTATGTTCAGGCGGAAGCAGTGGATGCGCTGACACTTCCTTGGTGTTATCAACCTGCTTACATCTTCCCGCCTCTAGTTCTCCTTCCAAGAGTGATTTCCAAAATCATCATGGAACAGTCTTTTGTGTTGCTGGTGGCTCCAGCATGGCCACACAGGTTTTGGTATGCGGATCTGGTTCGGATGTCCAGTTGCCCGCCTTGGCCACTTCCGTTACGGCCGGACCTACTATCTCAAGGTCCGTTTTTCCATCAGGATCTCAAATCATTAAATTTGAAGGTATGGAAATTGAACGCTTAGTTCTAAGTCATAGAGGTTTCTCTGATTCAGTAATTAATACTATGTTACAAGCTGGTAAATCTGTCCCTAGAAAGATTTATTATAGAGTTTGGAAGACTTACATTTCATGGTGTTCTTCTCATAAATTCTCCTGGCATTCTTTTAGAATTCCTAGAATTTTGCAGTTTCTTCAGGATGGTTTGTATAAGGGTTTGTCTGCAAGTTCCTTGAAAGGACAAATCTCCGCTCTTTCTGTTTTATTTCACAGAAAGATTGCTATACTTCCTGATATACACTGTTTTGTACAGGCTTTAGTTTGTATTAAGCCTGTCATTAAGTCAATTTCTCCTCCTTGGAGTCTTAATTTGGTTCTGAGGGCTTTACAGGCTCCTCCATTTGAACCTATGCATTCTTTGGACATTAAACTACTTTCTTGGAAAGTGTTGTTCCTTTTGGCTATCTCTTCTGCTAGAAGAGTTTCTGAGCTATCTGCTCTTTCTTGTGAGTCTACTTTTCTGATTTTTCATCAGGATAAGGCAGTTTTGCGGACATCTTTTCAATTTTTACCTAAGGTTGTGAATTCTAACATTAGTAGAGAAATTGTTGTCCCTTCATTATGTCCTAATCCTAAGAATTCTCTGGAGAGATCCATACATTCTTTGGATGTGGTAAGAGCTTTGAAATATTATGTGGAAGCTACTAAAAATTTCAGGAAGACTTCTAGTCTATTTGTTTTATTTTCTGGTCCTAGGAAAGGTCAGAAAGCTTCTGCTATTTCCTTGGCTTCTTGGTTGAAACTTTTGATTCATCAAGCTTATTTGGAGTCGGGTCAAACCCCGCCTCAGAGAATTACAGCTCATTCTACTAGATCAGTCTCCACTTCATGGGCTTTTAAGAATGAAGCTTCAGTCGATCAGATTTGCAAAGCAGCCACTTGGTCCTCTTTGCATACATTTACTAAATTCTACCATTTTGATGTATTTGCTTCTTGGGAAGCAGTTTTTGGTAGAAAAGTTCTTCAGGCAGCTGTTTCAGTTTGATTCTTCTGCTTTTTGATTTAAGTTTTTTTTCTTTCAAAAGTAAAAATAAACTTATTTTTGGGTTGTGGATTATTTTCTCAGCGGAATATGGCTGTTTTTGTTTTATTCCCTCCCTCTCTAGTGACTCTTGAGTGGAAGACTCCACATCTTGGGTATTGATATCCCATATGTCACTAGCTCATGGACTCTTGCCAATTACATGAAAGAAAACATAATTTATGTAAGAACTTACCTGATAAATTCATTTCTTTCATATTGGCAAGAGTCCATGAGGCCCACCCTTTTTATGGTGGTTATGATTTTTTTGTATAAAGCACAATTATTTCCAAATTTCCTTTGTTGATGCTTTCTACTCCTTTCTTTATCACCCCACTGCTTGGCTATTCGTTAAACTGAATTGTGGGTGTGGTGAGGGGTGTATTTATAGGCATTTTGAGGTTTGGGAAACTTTGCCCCTCCTGGTAGGATTGTATATCCCATATGTCACTACCTCATGGACTCTTGCCAATATGAAAGAAATTAATTTATCAGGCAAGTTCTTACATAAATTATGTTTTTTTCTTCTTTCATGATTCAGATAGAGCATGCATTTTTAAGCAACTTTCTAATTTACTCCTATTAATTTTTTTTCAGTCTCTTGCTATCTTTATTTAAAAAGCAGGAATGTAAAGATTAAGAGATGGCCTATTTTTGGTTGAGAACCTGGGTTACACTTGCTTATTGGTTTGTAGCCACCAATAAGTATGCGCTATCCATGGTGCTGAGCCTAAAATGGGCTGGCTCCTAAGCTTTAAAATTACTGCTTTTTAAATAAAGATAGCAAGAGAAAGAAGAAAAATTGATAGGAGTAAATTAGAAAGATGCTTAAAATTGCATGCTCTATATGAATCATGAAAGAAAAAAAATAGGGTTCAGTGTCCCTTTAAGTGTTAAATCAATACTGTAACTGAATGACAGCCCAGTAGATGGCACACAACGATTGGAGGAAGCCGGATTAGTCATCGATATGTTTACCAAAAGGTAAGTATTTAAAAAAATAAGCGTCTCTGTAAACTTTAATGAATTAAAATGCCCCTGTTTTTAAGATTTTTAATTGATACTGGGCTTTAATTTGTTACGGTTTACAATCACTTTAACGGAGGGGGGCCCCACTTGGTATGTCACCTTTATCGCCATCGCTTGCAGGGTGTTGATGGGGTAGGAAGGAGGAATGCACAGAACACTGCTATAACACACCAGCAGGGGAAAAATGAGTGGGGCTGAATTCAGTGCACACCACAAATAAGTGAGGTTATGATGCTCGCAAATCATCCTAATTAAAAACAAAATTTATGCTTACCTGATAAATTTATTTCTCTTGTGGTGTATCCAGTCCACAGGTTCATCCATTACTTGTGGGATATTCTCCCTCCCAACAGGAAGCTGCAAGAGGACACCCACAGCAGAGCTGTCTATATAGCTCCTCCCCTAACTGCCACCCCCAGTCCTTCGACCGAAGACAAGCAAGAAAAAAAAAAGGAGAAACTATATGGTGCAGTGGTGACTGTAGTTTAAAAATAAAAAAACACCTGCCTTAAAATGACAGGGAGGGCCGTGGACTGGATACACCACAAGAGAAATAAATTTATCAGGTAAGCATAAATTTTGTTTTCTCTTGTAAAGGTGTATCCAGTCCACAGGTTCATCCATTACTTGTGGGATACCAATACCAAAGCTTTAGGATACGGATGAAGGGAGGGACAAGGCAGGAACTTAAACGGAAGGCACCACTGCCTGTAAGACCTTTCTCCCAAAAATAGCCTCCGAAGAAGCAAAAGTATCAAATTTATAGAATTTAGAAAAGGTATGAAGCGAAGACCAAGTCGCCGTCTTACAAATCTGTTCAACAGATGCCTCATGTTTAATAGCCCATGTGGAAGCTACTGCTCTAGTAGAATGAGCTGTAATTCTTTCCGGAGGCTGCTGGCCAGCAGTCTCATAAGCTAAGTGTATTATACTTCTTAGCCAAAAAGAAAGAGAAGTTGCCGAAGCCTTTTGGCCTCTCCTCTGTCCAGAGTAGACAACAAACAAAGCAGATGTTTGACGAAAATCCTTCGTAGCTTGTAAATAAAACTTTAAAGCACGAACCACATCAAGATTGTGTAATAGACGTTCCTTCTTTGAAGAAGGATTAGGACATAGTGAAGGAACAACAATCTCCTGATTGATATTCTTATTAGATACCACCTTAGGAAGAAACCCAGGTTTGGTACGTAACACTACCTTATCTGCATGGAAAATCAGATAAGGGGAATCACATTGTAAAGCAGATAACTCCGAAACTCTTCGAGCCGAGGAGATAGCTACTAAAAACAGAACTTTCCAAGATAAAAGCTTAATATCTATGGAATGCAAAGGTTCAAAAGGAACCCCTTGAAGAACTTTAAGAACTAAATTTAAACTCCATGGCGGAGCAACAGGTTTAAACACAGGCTTGATTCTAACTAAAGCCTGACAAAACGCCTGAACGTCTGGAACCTCAGCCAGACGTTTGTGCAAAAGAATAGACAGAGCAGAAATCTGTCCCTTTAAGGAACTAGCTGACAAACCCTTCTCCAAACCTTCTTGGAGAAAATATAATATCCTAGGAATCCTGAACTTACTCCATGAGTAACCCTTGGATTCACACCAATGAGGATATTTACACCACATCTGTCCTGTTGACAGGCTTTCGAGCCTGAATTAAGGTATCAATGACTGATTCTGAAAAACCACGCTTTGATAGAATCAAGCGTTCAATCACCAAGCAGTCAAACGT
The DNA here is from genome assembly GCF_027579735.1 of Bombina bombina. Taxonomy (NCBI): domain Eukaryota; kingdom Metazoa; phylum Chordata; class Amphibia; order Anura; family Bombinatoridae; genus Bombina; species Bombina bombina. The sequence goes on from NC_069503.1 coordinate 331,618,331, forward strand.
AGAGAAATTAGATTTGGATGTTTGAAGGGACCTTGAAGTAGAAGATCTGCATACCAAGTCCTGTGTGGCCACGCAGGGGCTATCAAGATTACCGAAGCTCTCTCCTGCTTGATCTTGGCAATCAGACGAGGGAGCAGAGGAAACGGTGGAAACACATAAGCCAGGCTGAAGGACCAGGGCGCTGCTAGAGCATCTATCAGCGCTGCCTTGGGATCACTGGACCTGGACTCGTAACAAGGAAGCTTGGCGTTCTGACGAGACGCCATGAGATCCAGTTCTGGTTTGCCCCAAAGTTGGATCAACTGGGCAAATACCTCCGGATGGAGCTCCCACTCCCCTGGATGAAAAGTCTGCCGACTTAGAAAATCCGCCTCCCAGTTCTCTACTCCTGGGATATGGATAGCTGAGAGATGGCAAGAGTTCACCTCTGCCCATAGAATTATCTTTGAAACCTCCAACATTGCCAGGGGGCTCCTTGTTCCCCCCTGATGGTTGATAAAGGCTACAGTCGTGATGTTGTCCGACTGAAATCTGATGAACCTGACCGCAGCTAGCTGAGGCCAAGCCTGAAGAGCATTGAATATCGCTCTTAGTTCCAGAATGTTTATTGGAAGGAGGGCCTCCTCCTGAGTCCACGAACCCTGAGCCTTCAGGGAGTTCCAGACTGCTACCCAGCCCAGAAGGCTGGCATCTGTCGTTACTATAGTCCATTCTGGCCTGCGGAAACTCATTCCCTTGGACAGATGGACCCGAGATAGACACCAGAGAAGAGAATCCCTGGTCTCTTGATCCAGATTTAGTAGAGGGGACAAATCTGTGTAATCCCCATTCCACTGATTGAGCATGCAAAGTTGCAGTGGTCTGAGATGTAGGCGGGCAAACGGAACTATGTCCATTGCTGCTACCATTAATCCGATTACCTCCATACACTGAGCCACTGACAGACGAGAAATGGAATAAAGAGCATGGCAGGAAGTTAGAAGTTTTGACAACCTGACCTCTGTCAGATAAATCTTCATTTCTACTGAATCTATCAGAGTTCCTAGGAAGGAAACTCTTGTGAGGTGAGAGAGAACTCTTTCCTTCGTTCACCTTCCCCCCCGTGAGACCTTAGGAATGCCAGAACAATGTCCGTATGGGACCTGGCGATATGAAAAGTTGACGCCTGTATCAGGATGTCGCCTAGGTAAGGGGCTACTGCTATACCCCACGGTCTTAGAACCGCCAGAAGGGACCCTAGAACCTTCGTAAAGATTCTTGGTGCCGTGGCTAACCCGAAGGGAAGAGACACAAACTGGTAATGCCTGTCTAGGAAGGCAAACCTGAGAAACTGATGATGATCCCTGTGTATCGGAATATGTAGATAAGCATCCTTTAAATCCACGGTAGTCATATATTGACCCTCCTGGATCATAGGTAAGATGGTTCGAATAGTCTCCTTCTTGAAGGATGGGACCCTGAGAAATTTGTTTAGGATCTGGAGAAAATTGGTCTGAAAGTTCCCTCTTTCTTGGGAACTATAAACAGATTTGAATAGAAGCCCTGCCCCTGTTCCTCCTTTGGAACTGGGTGGATCACTCCCACCCCAAGGCAGAACATACAGTGATGTGAGATGTCATCGCAGAAAATGCAGCATGTCTGCAGAAAGAACAGGACACATGCAGGATTTGTTAGCGCTTGAACATTGTAGTGCTGCTCCACATTAGATAGTTCTCTTCAAACAGAGCTGTGCTCTGGCTGTACTGTGTCAATTTTCCTTAACACAGTGCATCCAGAGCAAAGTGCTGTTTGAAGTGAGCAGTCAGATATGCAGTAGCGCTGCAAAGCAGCAACACATTGCTTGTTGACTGGCTCTCAGAGATTTCCCAGTCTGCAAAACTGTTTATTCTAAATGTAAGAGCACTGCATCTTTTTATTACTAGATTTCTATGTTAGACAAAGAGAAAAGGAAACAGATTTATTAAAGAGACATTTTAAATTTTCTTTTTTTTTGTATGCAGCTAATTTGCAATGCAATTTTCAACTACTGCACTATATTATAAAACATTAAAAATTGCTTTATTCTTCAGTTAACCAACCCATTGCAATTGAACTGGTGCCTTAGTGTAACTGTCTAATTTAATATTGAATTTTATTTAAAAAATGACCTGCAGAAAAATTTTCACTAAAAAAATCTCATCGCAGAAAGTAAAGAAAAGTTCTGCCTCTGGGCACTCCCATAACTAGTAGGTCTTGGAACGCAATGTAAGAATGCCTCTCTCTTTATCTGGTTTGCAGATAATTGTGAGAGATGAAATCTCCCCTTTGGAGATGAAGCTTTGAAATCCAGAAGATATCCCTGAGAAACAATCTCCAGAGCCCAGGGATCCTGGACGTCTCTTGCCCAAGCCTGGGCGAAGAGAGAAAGTCTGCCCCCCACTAGATCCAGTCCCGGATCGGGGGCTACTCCTTCATGCTGTCTTGGAGGCAGCAGCAGGCTTTTTGGCCTGTTTCCCCTTGTTCCATGCCTGGTTAGGTCACCAGACTGGCTTGGACAGGGCAAAATTTCTCTCTTGTTTTGTAGAAGAAGAAGATGAAGCTGCGCCACTCTTGAAGTTTCGAAAGGAACGAAAATTAGTCTGTTTGGTCCTTAACTTGTTGGACCTATCCTGGGGAAGGGCGTGGCCTTTTCCTCCAGTAATATAAAAAATGATCTCCTTCAGTCCAGGCCCAAATAGGGTCTGCCCATTGAAGGGGATATTGAGAAGTTTAGACTTTGAAGTGACATCAGCTGACCAGGATTTAAGCCATAGCGCCCTATGTGCCTGAATGGCAAAACCTGAATTTTTAGCCGTTAGCTTGGTTAAATGAAAAACGGCGTCAGAAATAAATGAATTGGCTAACTTAAGAGCTTTAAGCCTGTCAAGGGTATCATCCAACGGGGTCTCTACCTGTAAAGCCTCCTCCAGAGACTCGAACCAGAAAGCTGCTGCAGCAGTGACTGGGGCAATGCATGCAAGAGGCTGGAGAATAAAACCTTGTTGTATAAAGATTTTCTTAAGGATACCCTCTAATTTCTTATCCATAGGATCTAGGAAAGCACAACTGTCCTCGACAGGAATAGTTGTACGCTTAGCTAGGGTAGAGACTGCTCCCTCCACCTTAGGGACCATCTGCCACAAGTCCCGTGTAGCGGCATCTATAGGAAACATCTTTTTAAAAGCAGGAGGGGGAGAGAACGGCACACCTGGTCTATCCCATTCCTTAGTAATAATTTCTGAAAACCTCTTAGGGATTGGAAAAATGTCAGTGTAAACAGGCACTGCAAAGTATTTGTCCATTTTACACAATTTCTCTGGGACTACAATGGTGTCACAGTCATCCAGAGTCGCTAAAACCTCCCTGAGCAACACGCGGAGGTGTTCAAGCTTAAATTTAAATGCTGTCATTTCAGAGTCAGACTGAAGTAACGCCTTCCCTGAATCAGAGAAGTCACCCACAGATAGAAGCTCTCCTGCTTCAACTTCTGCACATTGTGAGGGTATATCAGACATAGCTACTAAAGCGTCAGAGAGCTCTGTATTTGTTCTAGCCCCAGAGCTGTCTCGCTTTCCTTGTAACCCTGGCAGTTTGGACAATACCTCTGTGAGGGTATGATTCATAACTGCCGCCATGTCTTGTAAAGTAAACGCATTGGGCGCGCTAGATGTACTTGGCGTCCCTTGAGCGGGAGTTATAGGTTCTGACACGTGGGGAGAGCTAGATGGCATAACCTCCCTTTTGTCAGTCTCAGAAACCTCAGGTGATAAATCTTTAAAAGCCATAATATGATCTTTATAACTTATAGAAAGGTCAGTGCATTTGGTACACATTCTAAGAGGGGGTTCCACAATGGCTTCTAAACATAATGAACAAGGAGTTTCCTCTATGTTAGACATGTTTAACAGACTAGTAATGAGACCAGCAAGCTTGGAAAACACTTTAATAAATGTGAAAAAAACAATAATAAAAAACGGTACTGTGCCTTTAAGAGAAAAAAACTACCACATAAACTGCAAAACAGTGAAAAAAAGTAGTAAACTCTACGAAATTTTTACAGTGTGTATAAGGGACTAAAGCAGCATTGCACCCACTTGCAAATGGATGATTAACCCCTCAGGCCCAAAAACGAATTAGAAAAACATTAAACCTGTTAACAAACAGTCAAACACACTGCCACAGCTCTGCTGTGGCTCCTACCTGCCCTTAAAAACTATTTTTGCAGGAGCAAAACCCTCTATAGAGGTCCTATAAGCCAGAGGACTCCTTCAGGGAAGCTGGATGTCTCAGACTGAAAATGGACCTTAGTTACAAACCGCTAAGATCATCAAACCTCCAGGCAGAAGTCTTCTTCAAATTTCTGCCTGAGAGTAAAAACAGTACAGACGGTACCGTTTAAAAATAACAAACTTTTGATTGAAGGTAAAAACTACACTAAGTCACCACATCTCTCTTGATACTTCCTTTCTTGTCGAGAGCTGCAAGAGAATGACTGGGGGTGGCAGTTAGAGGAGGAGCTATATAGACAGCTCTGCTGTGGGTGTCCTCTTGCAGCTTCCTGTTGGGAAGGAGAATATCCCACAAGTAATGGATGAACCCGTGGACTGGATACACCTTTACAAGAGAAATCAGATTTATTTATTTTTTTAAGAAGAAAAAAAAAAATCTAACAGAAGTTTCTAATTAAGATACATTATAATCAGGGGGTGGAGCTAACCATCGTGCAGAGCAGTTGTGTTCCAGTGGAGCTCCGGCCATTTGCCTAACTTAAACCAGAATAAACACCAAGTTTTGCCCTATGTTTGCTGAAGGACAGAGTACATAGCCTGTCTAGACTCACATCACCAATGTACTCAAGTTTTGTGAGGGTTTCAGTGTCTGCTACAAAGTCCCAGGCAGAGAGGTACAACTTAGCTCACTCTTGGCTGTGCAGCTGCCCATTGAGCTTTGGAGGGGCGGAGATCCGCTCGGGAGCGACGGGCTCCCATCGGTGGCAACCTGCAGCCCAGAAATCCCACAGCGGCAGGGGACAGAGTTGGTTCAGAAACACCACATAAGCAAAGAACAAGTCCGGTCATGGCCGGGAGACGTTAGGACCTAATAGTTTGTGAACGTTATTCACCCAGCCCGGACTGATCCTGGTGAGGCTCCCTACCGGTGAGGTACGAGGCGGTGAGACCAAGTTTATTTGGCACAAACAGCGGCCATTTTGGGACCCTTAGTGAAGACACCACAGCCATAATCCACGAGATTGCACCCGACTGCCTTCTGTGAACTCCGTTTCCTGCCCTGCCCTGCTCAGCTAGTGAACCTGTGATAGAACGCTGCTGCTGCCTCACCCCAGGAAATTAGCTTCTCTGGTAGCAAAAGTGAGAATATAACCTCACATGTCACACGAGATTGGAGAGGGAGCTACGTTTGCAGGTCCTAACCTCCGGAGGGTCGGGGCTCCGCTCCGGAGACAATTGCAATTCTGAGACGGGCCTGAGAGGGTGGACAGAAGTTGGTAAGCCTACCTACAAGTTGCCCATTCAAGTAAGTGCACTCCGCACACTCTGCTTTAGGCATATAAAAGGAACATAAATTGCGGTATTATATACACAAAGGGATCACCCTTCCATACCATTGCTGCTTGCTTTTCCCTTCCCCCCAGTCCTGCTGTTTACCTGCAGTGTTTTAGGCCCCAACAGTGAGTCGCATAACCGATACTGCCTTAACGGCACAAATTATCAGCTCTGGACTGGGGTGTGTGTGGGTCGCAGAGATCGCAACAGCTGCTCACACACAGTATACAACCACCACTTGAGCAGTAAAAAAAGAGACGCTCACTGATTAAGCTCTCCCTCATATTTCACATTGAGCTAAATACGGTACTTCACACTATATGGTACCTGCAGGATAGTCCTTTAACTCTTCAACCACAATCCTAGAGGCTCCATTGGGAGCATTGTCTCTCCCCCCCCCCTATTAAGCTAACATCCGAAGTGGGGAACCTAGTATCTCCATTCCAAAGAGTGGGGCTCTGTAGTTTCAAGCCTTTCCCTAACCTGGACTTGCTTTGTATTTACCTGGGACCCCTAGGAGCCATCATTCATTATTGCCCTTTCTTTGGAGACTGCGGTGGTTACTTTTGGATCAGTCAATCACACTATATCAACAGTATTAGTACTTTTACATGGAGCCCTCATTAGTAGCCACCAGGCAGGCTGACCTGGACTCAGTATTGCCCTTATAAGCTATTCTCATACTCTAATAGCTGCTGCGTCAGCTTAGCTGTCTTTGGGTAGTTAACTCAAAGTGTAGTGTAATTTCTCTGCTTAACCTAAATTTTACTTTTATAGATTATCGATTTTGTACGGTGTCGCCCACTCCCCTGGGTTAACAATGTCAACTATTTAATCAGACATATATTAACAAAGGGAAAAAAAAAAAAAACATAGAAAGAGGAGCATTTCAATTCAGTGTTTGGTCTGCTACTGTTCCGCACACTCTGACCTAAGTCTACCCTGAATGTTTGCTTCACTATACTGCTATTACAATTTGTGAGCCTTTGTGACCACATCCCACCTTATCCCTTCCGACCTGGTCTTTCAGGTTGGTCGCCACCACATCCCCTTTTCCCTTCCTTTGGTCATTTCCCCTTCTACCCAGAGGTGGGGGTGCTGAATCCTTGGGCAGCTGTGTGGAACTTTGTGTGCTTAGCCCGAAAAGCTGCATCATACTGTTTATCTGTATCTAAGCTGCGTAAACTGTCCATACTATTTTTGGATTGTGAAGAGAGTATTAATATCTGTGCCTAAGCTGCATAAACTGCCCTTACTATCTGTGGATTGTGATTAGAATATTAACTACTAGTATTTGTGGTGTATTGCTTTGTGTCCTCCCCCCCCCCTTCTTTCTCTCTATACACCTAGTGGGTTGTCTCCTTTCCTCATATCCCTTTGAGATTCACTCAATCCTTTATCTTATGTCCTCTCCACCTCTCCCTTTCCTGCCTGGCGTGACTAGGTGGGTCACCTACACTTCCCTTTTCCCCTTCCCTCTGGGTCATATCCAACTTTTCCCAGAGGTGGAGACTGGATGTCTTTTCTGGTCCTTTATTCCTCTCTCAGACATTTAGAGGCTGCACCCTTTAAGGCTCTCTTTCTTTCTTGTATGTAACCTCAGGTGGTGAATTAACAGAAACAGATATGAGGAAGCGTTACTTGAGACGCCATTCAGCCCCGCTCTATCGGTATATGTGTAATGCCTGATGTGTAACAGTATTTGTTGACCTAACCTCCTTTCTCCACGGCGGTGTGTATCTTGGGCTTTGCCACAGAGTTGCAGTCCCCTTTGAGATTGCTCTTCTCAGGGTTCAGTGGCCTTTAAAATGTTTCATTCTGCCAGGAAGCACCCCAAGACTATCTCTAAGTCTAAGAAAACAGTATATGACCACTTTACACAGTCAGTTACAGAACCAAGCATAGAGGCCCACAGGGAATTAAGTGATCCTGACTCTCAGGACGAGGAGTCCCAATCTAGCATGCACTCTACTGTATCATCTCAGCACTTTATCACAGAATCCACATTAAAAAAAATGCTGGCTATGCAGACCCGATCCATCACTCAGGAGATACAACGCAGCTCTGCTGAACTTAAGGAGATTTCTGAAATTGGAGAAAGGGTAGATGCGTTGGAATGCAAACAGGATGATATTGCTGTGGACCAATCTAGCCTGCTCTCGTACTCAGAAAATCTGGCTGACCAAATCTCACAATTAGAATTCAAGCTGGCGGATGTTGAGGACAGGTCCAGGTGCAACAATATAAGGTTCAGGGGTATCCCAGAGTATGTTATGCCGGCAGAGCTTCATAAATATCAAAAGGCTCTCTTCCAGGAGCTGGTGGGCTCCCCGGAGGGCCTAACTAGCACCATGGAGCGAGCTCATAGGGCCCTCCGCTCCAGGATGGTGGCCCCGGATAAGCTGCGAGATGTAATAGCCTGTTTCCACAGCTTCCTATACAAGGATAGGTTAGTGCAAGCTGCCTTTAAGAAGCCACACCTCAATGAGAGATTTAAGAATGTCCAGCTCCTCCCAGACCTTTCTGCCCACACTCTCCAGCAACGCCGGCAATTCCAGACTGTCACTTTCATCCTTCGTAAAACCAACATTAAATATAGATGGGGCTATCCCACTAGACTCATCATTACCAAGGATAACCAAACTTCAGTGGCCACTACTGTTTCCCAGGGACATTCCCTTCTAACGTCCTGGGGCCTTCTACATGACCCTCCGCCCATACAAGCGCCTTCTCATCCTAAACTGCGCACTTCCGCGCCAGAATGGTCTGCAATAGACCAAAGATTAAAACGCCCCAGGATGCACCAACCTTTGGACACTAATAGATCCCATGGCGATGCTTCCTGATTCCTTTCGTTGAGGCTTAAACCATATGTGAACGTTCCATTACCTCACTTGTAAGCTAACACAAGTTAATAACCTATTGTTTTTCCTGAACTGTTACTCTGTTCACATCTGCAAATGTTTAGATATGCACTTATTGAAATGCTCTTTATATTACTATAAATTGTATACTTCAAGGTTTACTGTTTGTTAGTTATGGTTACACAATTGGTTTTTACAGAGCGGGGATGACAGTATCGGCCCTCATTTTCTCTGCTCTTTAGCACAGTGTTCTCCCCCCAACTTAGAAGCCCATACTAGGGTTTATTTGAGGTGGACTACTTTCACCACACCTTTATACACTTTACTAGTGTCTAACCCACCCTACCTATCCTATCTCCCGTCCCTTCTACGCATCCCCACTAAATAGCTTGTATACATCACTTTAGCTTTACTAGCACCCCAACTTTTAGGTATGTCAACTGTCCGTATCCTTACCCATAATGTTAGAGGCCTCAACTCCTCACAAACGCAGTTTGTTGATCCGATCTCTGAAGCATCATAATCCAGACATTGTTTTCCTTCAGGAAAACACTGGTTAGTGAATGAGCCCCTCAAACTCTCCTCCAAGTCCTACACTCACATTGAATATGCCTCTTTTACGAAGAAAGCAAGAGGAGTTGCGATTTTGCTCCATAAGCGACATGCCTTTGAATTAATTCAGGTCATTAAGGATCCCCAAGCCAGGTATGTCATTTTGATTTGTAAATTGAATCACGTAGTCTATACGCTGGCCTCTGTCTATCTCCCCAATACTCATCAGCCGATATGCCTAAAGCACATCCTACATGTACTAGATTGGGTCAAACAGGGTAGAGTTCTTTTGGCCGGGGACTTTAACATGGTCTGGGATCATAGAGCCGACAGAAAAACTACTCATACAGATAAAACGCACTCGCCTGCTGAACTTGTAGCCAAAAGGTTTCATAACCTAATGTCTTGCTCAGGGTACTATGACATTTGGAGAGCCATCCACCCAAAAGACAAGGACTATACACACTTCTCACACCCACATAAATTGTATGCTAGACTTGACTACATATTTTCCACAGCTGACTCACTAGACCTAGTCACACAAGCTAAGATAGCCTTATGTGTCTGGTCTGACCACGACCTTGTGTTGGCCGACATTCGTTCGGCAAACATCCCACATACCAGGGCCCCATGGTGCATGCCTCACCATCTCCTTTAAGATGTCCTGTTTAGAGAAGAGCTTCATAAGGATATCGCACATTTTATACAAATTAACGATAATTCACTAGTCTGACACCTTGTGGGGGGCCGTGAAAGCCACCATATGGGGGCTCTTGATTACCAAACAAGCACACCTTAGAAAACAGACCAGCCTCACCCTTTCACAAGCCCACATTAAGCTTCGGAATTTAGAAATACAAAATAGGAGTACCCCGTCTCCAGCCAGAATGCACCAAAATTGCAACTGTCAAGAACCACATTTCGCAAATTGAGCTTCGTAGAACACAACTTAATCTAACTAAATGAAAGCAATTGTTTTACTATAAAAGTAATAAAGCGGACACCCTGCTGGCCAACAAAATCAGAAATAGGGTGTGTGCCTCGTGTATCCACAGCATACGCTCTTCACATTCCCTCCTTACAATTCCGTCACAAATAGGAGGGGCATTTGCTGAATATTATTCTAACCTATATAATATAGATAGATATGAGAAGCCCCAGGCAACCTCCTTAGACAATATACACTTATTTCTAGATTCCATAAAGCTTCCTACACTTACTCCCGAACAGCGCGACCTCCTAAGCTCACCCTTTTCACTTATGGAAATCCAGAGGGTTATCAAAAATTCGAATTCTTTCAAATCCCCGGGCCCAGATGGATTCCCAGTTCATTTTTATAAAATCTTTATTCAGGAACTCTCTTCTCTATTACTTAGGCTATACAATCTTGCTAGAGAAGAAGGCTGCTTTAAAAAAGAATTTCTAGAAGCCACTATTGTTACTATCCTAAAACTGAGTAAAGACCCCTCCTTCTGTTCCAGTTATAGGCCGAGATCCCTCATTAACACTGACAAAGTTTTATTCTAAATTGTTGGCTAACCATGTGGCAAGTCTCTTGCCGTTTATCAACCCAGATCAAGTGGGGTTTGTTCCACAGTGAAAAGGCCCGGATAATACCAGGCGGCTGCTCAATATTCTCAGTCTTTCCTCCAAACTTAATAGGGCCTTACAGTAATCTCTCTTGATGCAGAGAAGGCTTTTGATCGTGTTATTTGGCAGTATCTGTGGGAGGTACTGGAGTTTTCAGTTCCCTAATGAAATGGTTACAGCGGTTAAAGCCCTTTACTCTACTCCCACGGCCTCGGTAAGTGGTCTCCGTTTCCACTCCCCTTCGTTTTCTATAACAAATGGCACTAGCCAGGGTTGCCCGCTATCGCCCTTATTGTTCGCATTGGCTATAGAACCATTAGCAGAACAAATCATAATGGACTCTCAAATAAAGTGAGTCACCTTGTTCGGCACTGTACACAAGATAGCTTTGTTTGCGGACAACGTCACTCTTTTCTCATCGGATCCTGCACACTCTATTCCCAGACTTATGGATATCTTGGCCTCTTTTGGAGCCCATTCCTTCTATAAGCTAAATTTATCAAAAACAGAGATATATACACAGGATATCCCTTGTGATCAGTTAGCCTTCCTGAAATCCAGATTTGATTTTCACTTGGACAGGGAAATTTGTCTTACACCTAGGAGTCAAGCTTTCCGGCAGTTTTCCCCAAATAATTAAGGACAATTATTTCCCTCTTCTATCAGTGCTTTGTTCCCTTAAACGTGATTGGAATTTATCTCACGTATCCTGGCTAGGGAAGATAGCTGCATTAAAAATGTCCATTCAGCCCAGGCTTACCTACTTATTTTGATGCCTTCCTGTTAGGATCCCTAAGCACATACTTCTACAGTTTCAAAGTGAACTGACGAAATATATCTGGCAAGGTAAGCCCCCAAGAGTGGATCACAAAATACTTCAACTCCCTAAAACCTCAGGGGGTATTGGGTCACCTTCTGTGCTCTGGTATTACGAGGGTGCGATACTCACCCATGTTGCTCAATGGGAAGTCAAACACTCCCAATCCAAATGGAGGTCAATCGAGCAGGCTTCCCTGCCCTATACCATCCACCTTCGAGACTTAATATGGACCCCCCACACTGCCGTAGAGAATTAGACTTGATTAACCCTGTTGTTCACGAGTGTCTAGATATGTGGGACAAGCTTCGACACTATGCCCATATAGCCCCGCACCCCTCTCCTATAACTTCTATCGCTGGTCTTCTCACAGGATTACAGGAAACTCACCCAAATAAATGGGCTCAACTAGGAGTCAATTTGGTCTAGGACCTATGGTCCTCCTCCCCACAGGGCTCTTATAAACTTCTTACCCAGTTTGGAACTGGGCCCCTAAACCCACCATTCTTACCTTTTGAATGTCATAGAATCAAAAGTTTATTACTCAGTTGGGGTTTCAAGCCAGGTTTGGCTCGCCCGCTGACCCCTGGGAAACCGTCTGGAACCAAGGTGATAGGCTTTGTAAACCTTTATCCCTACATTATTCGCTACTTGGAGGAACCCCATTCTCTGAAACACCAGCTCACCTGCAGTGTTGGGAGTCACTCCTGAGCATCCCATTTGGGGACGTACTCTAGAGCTTACTCAGAAAGCTATTCACTGTACTACACTATACAAAACCTTTTACAAACTACTATCCCACTGGTACTATGTCCCCACTAGGCTGGCTAAGATGTTCCCGAGTGAGTCACTCAATTGTTGGAGGGGCTGTGGTCAGAGGGGCAATTCGATGCACATTTGGTGGGAGTGTCCCAAGATCCAACCCCTATGGAATACATGTTTCCTGGCCCTGGCCAGCTTAGGAATACCCCTTACCAGATCACCGTCCATAGCCCTGCTACATATAGGTGTACATAATGTCACAGAACACTGTAGAAAGCGCTCGCCTTACAAGTCCGGTGCACAGATATGGAACCGGCACTATGTAGAGTGGGCGGGGACACACCCCTGTTTCAGCCTATGAGTTGGCTGCTACTCCGGGCAGAACTGCCCAACACGCCCCAAACATCGAATGCACACAAATATACAGTAACGGGTAGCGCTCCAAGTAAAGGCTCCAGACCAGCATGTGAGAAGAATCAATGAAGATAGAGACTCCAGGCAGAGCTTATAATAAAATCCACATTTTATTGCGATAAAAAAGACGTAACAAACATCCAATAATGAAGAGCCAGCAAGGACATAGGCAATCAGGTAACTGAACTGATCTCCATGCAGACGCGTTTTGTGCGCATGCGCACTTGTTCACTGCTCACCTGGAGATCAGTTCATACACCTTTTAAGGCTGATTCAATTATGATAAGCCTTCAAATGGTACCTGATAGGACGCTGACATTTAAGCAAACGCCTACCTATTTAGTATACAGAAAAAACAACCTCATTTTTAGTTAAAGAGAAATTTGTAGATTAACAATATCTGCTAAAACGCCTGCAATATATGAGACTATCCAGAGTGACCCAAAATTTAAAGGCATATAGGATAACAATATATATTTTGAAACTGAAACAGTATATGAAACAAACTAAATGTAGCCTACGTTTTTAAAGGCACCAATATTTATCTTTATCCGATTTTTGCTGAATAAGTGTATTCTGTGCTTGTTAGGCATATTAGCTTTATTTTAATAATTTTATTCAAAGCTACATTTTGCAGAAATAAAGATGTTTCACGATTTTAGCACTTGTAATTTCTCATCAAAAGTGACCTGAGGGTATTAATTGATATTAAAGAAATATTATGAAAAAGATATGTCATGAAGAGCAATGCAATTAAGTTCTAGATAAATACATCTAAGTCACGTCTTTTGTTAAGACCCTCTGGTTCACTAGTTTGAAGTGTAAACATCCAGAAAATTTCCCTCTTATTGAGGAGCATTTCTCTGTTGCCTCCCCTTTTCCATTTTGTGACATGGTCAATGCCTTGTATTCTTAGAGTTGATACATCAGAGTTGTGTTGTAATTTGAAGTGTCTTGATACCGGAGTATCACTGTCTACCTCTTAGTTGTCCCTGTATACTGTTTTTTCTATTGTTCACATGTAAGCAAATAAACAACATGTGTTGTTGCACAGTTTATGAAATATTTAATGTTGTATTCTTTATTTGTAGTACAAGAAATAAATTTGCTTCCCTCTGACACAAAGTTGCAGGTTTTACAAATAGGACGCCTGCATCTTAAGAAACCTTCGCCTAGATTTAGAGTTCTGCGTTAGCCGTCAAAAGCAGCGTTAAGGGGTCCTAACGCTGCTTTTTACCGCCCGCTGGTATTTAGAGTCAGGCAGGAAAGGGTCTAACGCTCACTTTCCAGCCGCGACTTTTCCATACCGCAGATCCCCTTACGCCAATTGCGTATCCTAACTTTTCAATGGGATCTTCCTAACGCCGGTATTTAGAGTCTTGGCTGTAGTGAGCGGTAGACCCTCTACCGACAAGACTCCTGCCGCAGAAAAAAGTCAGGAGTTAAGAGCTTTATGGGCTAACGCCGGTTTATAAAGCTCTTAACTACTGTGCTCTAAAGTACACTAACACCCATAAACTACCTATGTACCCCTAAACCGAGGTCCCCCCACATTGCCGCCACTCTAATAAAAAATTTTAAACCCTAATCTGACGACCGGACACCACCGCCACCTACATTATCTCTATGTACCCCTAATCTGCTGCCCCTAACAACGCCGACACCTACATAATGTTTATTAACCCCTAATCTGCCCCCCCAACGTCGCCGCTACCTTACTTACACTTATTAACCTCTAATCTGCCGACCGGACCTCGCCGCCACTATAATAAATGTATTAACCCCTAAACCGCCTCACTCCCGCTTCAGAAACCCTATTACAAATAGTATTAACCCCTAATCTGCCCTCCCTAACATAGTCGACACCTAACTTCAAGTATTAACCCCTAATCTGCCGACCGGACCTCGCCGCTACTCTAATAAATGTATTAACCCTTAAAGCCAAGTCTAACCCTAACCCTAACACCCCCCTAAGTTAAATATAATTTTTATCTAACTAAATAAATTATTTCTTATTAAAAAAAATAATCCTATTTAAAGCTAAATACTTACCTATAAAATAAACCCTAATATAGCTACAATATAAATAATAATTACATTGTAGCTATTTTAGGATGTATATTTATTTTACAGGCAACTTTGCATTTATTTTAACTAGGTACAATAGCTATTAAATAGTTATTTACTATTTAATAGCTACATAGTTAAAATAATTACAAAATAACCTGTAAAATAAATCCTAACCTAAGTTACAATTAAACCTAACACTACACTATCAATAAATTAAATAAACTACCTACAATTAAATCAACTAAACTAAATTACAAAAAAAAAAAAAAAAAAATAGATTACAAGAATTTTAAACTAATTACACCTACTCTAAGCCCCCTAATAAAATAACAAAGCCCCCCAAAATAAAAAAAAATGCCCTACCCTATTCTAAAATAAAAAAGTTAACTGCTCTATTACCTTACCAGCCCTTAAAAGGGCTTTTTGCAGGGAATGCCCCAAAGAAATCAGCTCTTTTGCCTATAAAAAAAAACATACAATACCCCCCCAACATTACAACCCACCACCCACATACCCCTAATCTAACCCACCGAAACCCCCCTTAAAAAACCTAACACTAAGCCCCTGAAGATCTTCCTACCTTGTCTTCACCCAGCCGGGTACCATCCGATCCGTCCAGAATAGGGTCCGAAGTCTTCATCCTATCCGGCCAGAAGAGGTCCTCCAGAGGGTCCGAAGTCTTCATCCAGGCAGCATCTTCTATCTTCTTCCATCCGCAGCGGAGCGGGTCCATCTTGAAGCAGCCGGCGCGGATCCATCCTCTTCTTCCGACGTCCTAACACCGAATGAAGGTTCCTTTAAATGACGTCATCCAAGATGGCGTCCCTCGAATTCCGATTGGCCGATAGGATTCAGCCAATCGGAATTAAGGTAGGAAAAATCTGATTGGCTAAATGAATCAGCCAATCAGATTCAAGTTCAATCGGATTGGCTGATCCAATCAGCCAATCAGATTGAGTTCGCATTCTATTGGCTGATCAGAACAGCCAATAGAATGCGAGCTCAATCTGATTGGATCAGCCAATCCGATTCAACTTGAATCTGATTGGCTGATTCATTTAGCCAATCAGATTTTTCCTACCTTAATTCCGATTGGCTGATAAAATCCTATTGGCCAATCGGAATTCGAGGGACGCCATCTTGGATGACGTCATTTAAAGGAACCTTCATTCGGTGTTAGGACGTCTGAAGAAGAGGATGGATCCGCGCCGGCTGCTTCAAGATGGACCCGCTCCGGATGGAAGAAGATAGAAGATGCCGTCTGGATGAAGACTTCAGACCCTCTGGAGGACCTCTTCTGGCCCTCTTCTGGACGGATCGGATGGTACCCTGCTGGGTGAAGACAAGGTAGGAAGATCTTCAGGGGCTTGGTGTTAGGTTTTTTTAAGGGGGGTTTGGGTGGGTTAGATTAGGGGTATGTGGGTGGTGGGTTGTAATGTTGGGGGGGTATTGTATGTTTTTTTTACAGGCAAAAGAGACGATTTCTTTGGGGCATGCCCCGCAAAAAGCCCTTTTAAGGGCTGGTAAGGTAATAGAGCAGTTAACTTTTTATTTTAGGATTAGGGTAGGGCATTTTTTATTTTGGGGGGCTTTGTTATTTTATTAGGGAGCTTAGAGTAGGTGTAATTAGTTTAAAATTCTTGTAATCTTTTTTTTGTAATTTAGTTTAGTTGATTTAATTGTAGGTAATTGTAGGTAGTTTAGTTAATTTATTGATAGTGTAGTGTTAGGTTTAATTGTAACTTAGGTTAGGATTTATTTTACAGGTATTTTTGTAATTATTTTACCTAGGTAGCTATTAAATAATAAATAACTATTTAATAGCTATTGTACCTAGTTAAAATAAATACAAAGTTGCCTGTAAAATAAATATAAATCCTAAAATAGCTACAATGTAATTATTATTTATATTGTAGCTATATTAGGGTTTATTTTACAGGTAAGTATTTAGCTTTAAATAGGATTCATTTTTTTAATAAGAAATAATTTATTTCGTTAGATAAAAATTATATTTAACTTAGGGGGGTGTTAGGATTAGACTTAGCTTTAGGGGTTAATACATTTATTAGAGTAGCGACGAGGTCCGGTCGGCAGATTAGGGGTTAATACTATTTATTATAGAGTTTGCAAGGCGGGAGTGCGGCGGTTTAGGGGTTAATACATTTATTATAGTGGCGGCAAGGTCCGGTCGGCAGATTAGGGGTTAATAAGTGTAGGTAAGGTAGCGGCGACATTGGGGCGGCAGATTAGGGGTTAATAAATATAATATAGGGGTCAGCGATGTTGTGGGCAGCAGATTAGGGGTACATAGGTATAATGTAGGTTGCGGTGGTGTCCGGAGCGGCAGATTAGGGGTTAATAATAAAATGCAGGGGTCAGCGATAGCGGGAGCGGCAGATTAGGGGTTAATTGTAAGGTTAGGGGTGTTAAGCCTCGGGGTACATGTTAGGGTGTTAGGTGCAGACTTAGAGAGTGTTTCCCCATAGGAAACAATGGGGCTGCGTTAGGAGCTTAACGCTGCTTTTTTGCAGGTGTTTGGGCTGAAAAAAAACCTAACACCTGCAAAAAAGCAGCGTTAAGCTCCTAACGCAGCCCCATTGTTTCCTATGGGGGAATCGTGCACGAGCACGTTTTTCCAGCTAGCCGCTACCGTAATCAACGCTGGTATTGAGAGTTGAAGTGGCGGTAAATATGCCTCTACGCTCCCTTTTTGGAGCCTAACGCAGCCCTTCAGAGAACTCTCAATACCAGCGTTATTTAAAAGGTGCGGGGGGGAAAAAACACGCGTAGCTAACGCACCCCTTTGGCCGCAAAACTCTAAATCTAGGCGCTTGTTTTTTGTTTTAGTAAGCCAAGTACTTTTAATAGGTTTTATGTCTGAGGGAGACAAATAATTGGCCAGTGTATTTGCTCTTTTAGGAATTAAATCACAACCGGATTTCAAAATTTCTTTGATAATCGGATCTGAATATGGAATTGGTAAAGATTCCCTAACTATTGTACATACCTTGTTAAATTCAGCACTATATGTAGTGATACATTTTAGTTTGGTCTTTTTGTCTTTGCATTTTTTTTATTTGTATTTTAACAACTGTTCACGAGGAATAAGGTCAACATTATCCTTGGCTTTTTTTAGAAGATCTTCTCTATAGCCCCGTTGTTTAAACCTTTCAGTGGCCTCTCTAGCTTGATATTGATTATCATCATCCTTGGTACAATTTATTTTAATACGTATGTATTCTCCCTTAGGAATACCCCCAAGTACGTGTCTAGGGTGACATGATTCGTATTTGAGTAGTGTGTTGCCTGCTCTATCTTTTCTGTACATCTTAGTCTGTATTGGAGACCCAACCTCTCCTCCCTGGACTGTGAGGTCACAAAAGTTGACACTCATTACTGTGTTCCCCTGTAAACTCAATTCCATATTGGTTACAGTTTAAATACTTGCAGAAATCATCTGCTGTTCTTTCGTCCAGAATGAAGAATAGGTCGTCAATATAGCGATAATACTGTATTATCACAGCCTTAAAGGGATTACTATCCCCAAAGACGAGGGACAGCTCCCACCAACCCATGAACAGGTTGGCATAGGAGGGGGCAAACTTGGCCCCTATAGCTGTCCCGCGCCTTTGGAGATAGTACTGGGTCTGAAACATGAAAAAGTTATGCGTCAATAGATATTCAATTGCTCTCAATAAGAAAGTTTTAGTTGCTGGCTCAAAATTGCAAACCGAGTCAATAAAAAATTAAAA